>NW_022987720.1:16530374-16960186 GCF_902827165.1 Trematomus bernacchii | reverse complement strand
CTTGACTGCGTTATATTAAGGAGTGTATCTAATAAATTGCCCACCCTTTTGTCTTACATAACTATATTAAAAAGACCTTTCAATATAAAGAAAGGTCCTTAGTTACAGGGATTATTTAGAAAAGAGTATCAGTAGCATCTGCACTGACCTATTGTTAATGCAATATTCTGCATTGTTAATGTATATGTCTCCAAATCTGGCAGCCCTAATTAACACCTCTTTTATAAAACTGCTTACGGTTCCTTAAAATCTTCTGCAGGGCTGTTGCAAGTGTAGTTGTGTACTTAAGAACATGGACAGGAATTGTATATCCTAATGTAGGGAATCCATACAAAATCACCTATAAAAATGATCAAATGTTTAATACAATTAAGTGTGTTATGTTGTTTTACAGTGAACGTTTTACTTACAAAACAATAACTTGAATTTGCTCAGGCAGGATTGTTATTTTGGACCAAATAATTTTGTAAAATAATAATACAATACATTTCATGGAATCATATTATGAAACCTAATTTAATTTGTACAGAAGTACTTTATTTCAAATATTTCATCTAGGGGCAGTAGGGCTCTGAACCAGTCAGATGTGGCTTGCTTTGAGGAGCTCTAGTTCCTATAGCAAGCCACTTGTTCTTTTCAATGCTACAGACAAATCATGTCACAGGCACACAACCACTAGTCCTAGTCTTGGCAGCAGTGTTTGGAGGGCAGGCCAGCCAGGGCCACTCAGCTCCCAGTGACTGACAGAGAGCTCTGACCAATACTATCTGACAAGCCTTTGCTGGCATCGCCTGCTCTGCCTGCCACAGCTCCAGGTCTGCCCGGGTCAGCACTTTACATCAGGGTTGAGTAGGCAGACATGCAGACAGGGCACATGCACGCAGCTGGACCGCCACCAGCCCCCATCTGGGGCAACATAAGAGGTTAGATGAAGAATGTCTAGCCTCTAAAGTGGGATTTGTAAGTAGTAAAAGGGAACAGGCACTGATTTGCACAGATTAGGCTAAAAAAATGAGGGTTGGAGATTGGTGGCCCTATGCCAGGAATGTGTTGTTTGTGACCTGCCTGTCCTCTCTGAATTGATTAAAGCAAGGAGCTTGTTGTCGACTCGTTGGACAATAGTTAGAAGAAAGGGGCCCCCATACTCTTCAGAAGGCAAATGTATGCGATGCAGATGAAGGACACAACTGTAGAAGAATACAATTAATATAGTATGTGTGGGTAATATACGGAGTAAGAGTTGGTTATAAAATCACGTCACGGGCTAATCATTTCCCCCACAAGTATTTCTAACCCTGCAGACTTTGTTAATGAGTTATGGTATTGTTGAGGCTTTCTAAAATGACAACGATTTCCCCAGCTACACTGATTCAAAAACTGGATTAAAAGATCGACAAATAGGGGTTGATCATGATTAAACCTAAATATTATTATATTCATTAATCATATGCACACTAAATGGTTCAACGATCTTCATCGTAAGCACTATACATTGTTCAAAGATCTGAATAATGTACATACATGTTCAGGTCGGAGTCAGACAGACATATAAAGTACAGTTGGTTCTTGCCCTGTGGCACAAACCGAGCATAGCTTAATAAGCTAACGGGTTTATAGAGTTAAGGCGCTCTCGCTAACTGAGCTGATAGATTTGGTGGTGCATTTTAATGTGCTCTAGCCATTAGAGATGGCTCAGTAATGGTCTCTCAAGTATAAGGAAATACACTTGTATCTGTTGTATTCAAATGCATGGAAATGTCATGTATGTGGAGTTCTTGTTTGATTCTTGTAAATGTATAGACAAAACAATATCTCAATTAGATGTTATAATGATAATGTTCTATGACAAAAGTCCATTTATACACCTAAACTGCAGAAAGTACATAGAACACCCGTTTCTTAAAGAGAATGCTGTTCATTGTTATGCTTCCTGGTGATCCAGTTGCAACGCCTCATTTTATCCTGTAGTCTCTGTTAAACATGAGTCATACAGCAATATTTCCCTGCACAAAAGGGAAGGCAAGCAGAGCAAATAAAGGTAAAGCAGCTGAGGAATGACAGTCCTTGTACACATGTTATCATATTACAGGACCATTGCTTATTTAACGACTTAATGATTGTACAAACACAGGTCCAAAGTTCACCCACATGTACTAATGTGTGTTTGCTTGCTGGAACACTCGGTGTTTCTGCTGACTCAGCTGCCTTCTGGTGACCTCTAGGGGTTGCTGCAGGTAAATAATGGTTGTGCTGCAGTATTCAGAGTGGATCTCTGTTCTGCAGTGCCATGCTAGAGCAGTGAAAATGTCTGTGTCCAGCATTATTGTGTTAGCTGTAATTCATTAAAGCTGTCTAGGCTCTCTGTCCCTCGCTGTAAGTGGTCCCTCCTCTGACAGTTCCTCTTCCTTCTGCCATGTGATTGGTGCAGAGTGCTCATCTGGCAGTGATAGATGCCCTGATGGCCGTGGGAGCCATGGAGACGGTGACTGCGGTGAAGACATGTGGTTCTGCCGATCTCCTGGGTGGAGCCTCCAGCTGGGAAGAGGCTCTGCTTCATTGGGTTAATGGGGTAAGGAGTACACCCAGCAGACACAATGATTGTTATGAATGCACATGTTCATTGTTTCCTGTCAGAAATGATTTGTCGTTTTCTAAGATTATACAATGTCTAATTAGCTAAACAAATAAGGATGCTGTCACTTATTTGCCCACTGTGATGCATGTATGTTTGTGCTAACTATATTGTCTTCTTGGCATGCTCTCAGATAAATCAGAAATTAAGAGAACAAACTGAGGAAACCCAGAGTGACACATCTCAGGCCGTTATGGAGCCCCAACCTGTTCAACCCTCTGTAAGTATTGCATTACAAATGTAGTGTAAGGTTAGCGTCATTGCTTTGTCTTGTCCTTTCAAGTAAGTGACGTCTTCACTACTCTTTCTCACTAGTTTGTCTAGTTCTTCCACTGTAGGCTTAATACCTCTCCCTCTGCTCCTATTCTCCATTTCCTTGTCTTTCTCTATTTCCTGTCCCTCCTCCTTTCTGACAGTGTCCTACTCGCTGGTACTGGAAACTTGTTCCTGTAAGTTCCTTCCTTTCCTCTAGCCCTTGTCCCCTGTCCCTCCATCCCTCCAGTGTCTCCATCAAATGTATCAGCAAATATCTGAGGCTCAGGTTGGTTTTCTTTCTCCATGTGCTGGTGTGAGAATGCCAATTTGCATCACATCCTAATCTGCATTGAAGTGCACGTAACAGCGCAGGGCGGGGCTTTTGTTATTTGACACACGAGTGGCGCATGAATCACAAGTGGTACTCTAGCTTTCTTGAAACTGCCTTGCCCAACCGGTTCCTCTGGTCCTTGTGCAACAGAGGTGTGTGTTTGTGTGTGAATGGCTATGGGCATTAACAGACGAGCTTCTAGTCAGCTGGTCTCTGCAGACAGTGGTCTGTTTGTATATGTGCTGTGGTTGTACCTGAAACCTTTTTTTCTCCTTCCCTTGCATCCTGATACTCTCACTTGTCCCACTTTCTTCCAAAGAAATCCTTCTTTCTTTACGCTCTGATTAAGTCACTCACTTTGCATCTGCCATGTTTTTTTTAACCTAAGTTATTTTCTATACATAAGCATGACCTTTATGTGTTCTATTTTCTTTCATTCACAATGCAAATATGTTCTGACGCTTTCTATGACTTTTAACTCTTGTTTGGAAAAACCCAAGTTTGGTGTTGGTTGTAACATCACCTAATAAGTCAAATTTTAAAGGAATACTTTTCACACAAATAGATTATTTATCTATGAATTAGTTATCCTGTTAGTGATAATCAAATGGTAGTTATTTCAACAAAATATTCGTTTCGGAACACAGTGCAGTATTTCATTGTGTTGTTTGTTGTTGTGTTTTTTTAGCTGCGCTACAGGAAGGATAAAATACAGTCCAAACAAAAGCCAATCTTCCCGGTGGTGAATGAAGTCAAAGATCTGTCCAGTGGTTGTGCTGTTGCTGCAGTCATACATTACTACTGCCCTGGCCTGCTAAGACTTGAAGGTACTTGCCAACATGTATAACCACAAACATTTCTTTAGTACCTACTGTGTGTATGTTACTGTAACACTTTCCCCCTCTCTATTGAAGATGTTTGTATGAAGGAGTCCATGCCATCAGCAGAGAGCCTGTACAACCTGCAGGTCATCCATGAATTCTGTGAAAGCTGCCTGAAGAGCTGCTGTAACTTAACATTGGAGGACATGCTGTACACCCCACAAGAGCTTAGGGTACATACATCAACACTCCTGATTGATACCCTGACACAAATATTGATTGCTGTATTGTCTTCTTAATGCCTGATTTATTCTGTCTGACTTATTTAGCTCAACTGGCTGAGCTTCCTAGCAGAACTGCTTAGCTGGTTTGAAGTACAAAAGCCAGAATTTGTTCAGCCAATAGACCCGTTGGGTAAGTGTTGCCAGCTTTGTGGCCTTTTGTAATACTGTATAATCCTACCAGTAAGGTAATACATTGATTATCTGTCACAAAGTCTAATAACTTTTTTTTTGTTAGATGGATCCACACCTGTAACACCAAATCGTTCGAGTGGCAACAGGTACAGAATCTTTCGAAATATGTTTTTGCTTTTGTAGAAGTCTGGCATATTCTTAATTTGAACTGAAATATTGTTTCTCTGCCTTACAGTTCCTCCCCTTCTATCTTCAAGAAGCCTTTCCTTCCCATATCTTCTCCTGCATCAGGTACATTTATAACAGTGTCCCTTTATCATTGCATCAAACCCCAGTGTTTTGTACACGTTTATAATTTTACAATCTTGTTCACCTTTTAACATCAATCCTTGTTTTTTTATGGAACTTTGTGTATATATTTATTTAACTATTATTTGTGTATTGCTTCATTTGTGAATCCCTGTGTGGTGTGCATGCCTTTACGCATCTGTGTGTGTCCCGTTGTACTCAGGATCTTTGACTCAGTCTACCTCAATGTCTCATATAGAAGGAGTTGGAAAGACATGGAGTAAGAAACCTCTCAGGTATGACTCCTTGATTCAGTACCATATGAACTCTTTTTATTTTATTTATTTTTTTTACTTAATATTGCTTATTTACACTCGCCTTTTTTCTTCTTAGCCGCCCTCTGTCAGCAGTGTCCTTCAGCATCCCCTTTGGCCTGGACAGTGATGTGGACGTTGTGATGGGCAACCCTGTGATAACCCGCTCTATGAGCTCAGACCAACTCAACTCAGCAGGCCAACACATGACGCGGGTGCCCTACACTCCTCCTGAAGACCTCAGCCATTTGGTGAGCAAACCTCCTGGTCCACAGAGAGCGTCATGGTCCACCCAGTCTCCCACTATCCCAAGGGTGGCAGAGGAGAACGGCATTCCAGAGAGTGAAACGGGAGAGCTGCCAACAATTGAAGAGGCTCTCCAAATTATCCACAACGACAGCAAGATGGAGCCCCGTTTACACCCTGATGGTGCTCCTGATGGCTTTTATCTCCACTCTCCTGATTACCCTGCAAGTTCTAGACATAACATCAAATTAGCACCCATCAGCTGCTCCGCCCCTACACGCTCAGGAATGATGTACCGGCCCACTGGAGAGTCCCGGGAGTCCAATCGCACCAGAAATACCTCCGAATGCTCAAGAGATGATGACTCGGTCTTGAGAGACGGCAGTGTGGACTCAGACGCATCAGAAGACTTTCCCAAGGCCCAGTCCACTCCATCCACACCAGCTGTTAGCGCACACTCTGCCGGAGGCCATGGCAAAGAGGGGTCTGATAGCGGTGTGAAGATGACCAGCTTTGCAGAACGGAAAAAGAAGCATGTTATGGATTCTCCAAAAGCCAGTGACTCCTCTCCTTCTTCTCAGCAGATGACCACTTCGGCACAAAAGTCTGATGAAAGCCCCAGCAAGAGCCCACAACTGAATAATGAAATGTCTGAGCTGGGAACTCGGCTTGAGGAAAAGCGAAAGGCTATCGAAGCCCAGAAGAAACGCATTGAGGCTATTTTTGCAAAGCACCGTCAAAGACTAGGGAAAAGTGCCTTTCTGCAGTTAAAAAAGGAGCAGCATGAGGACGAAGGTGAAGGTGAGGGAGGGAATGGACATATCAGTACCTCATCCACAGAAGAAGAGCTCTCTCGCTTGAGACTGGACGAAAAGTTAACTCAACTGGAAGAGGAAGAACAAGATGAACAGCGCCTCTTAGTGGAAGATGACGGAAATGTCAAAGGAGGACTTCAGGCAAATAAACAGATCAGTCACTCCAAAGAAAAGGCAGGTACACCAGGAGAGAAGGGCCCTGGGACTCCTGGTGAGAAAACGGTAGCTCCACTAGGGGACTATAACAATGCTGTTTCAAAGCTGACTGCAGCTCTTAACTCTCTGCAGAGTGACATGCAGCGGCTGACCGATCAGCAGAACCACCTAGTCAATAAGAAACCTCTAACTTCCAGCAACAAATCCTGGGTTATTCCACCAAGCCCTAAAACTTCAACTCCAGCCCCTACTCGTCTGTCGCGGGAATCAACCCGAGATTTAAATTCAGCCTCCTCTTCTCCCTCTCCATCCCGCAAAATTACGCACTACACCACTCCTCCTAAGTCCCCGAGAGTCCAACGTAGGGCCCAATCTGTTCCCCCTAAAAGCCCGAAACACCACCAACAAAGTCGTCCCTCCGAGGTTAAGGTCCCAACCATCTCAAGGGTGATCACCGCACCACAAAACGTGGACCGAATCCCCCACCTTCGTCGTGTAAATCCCTGGCAATCCCACGACCAGACTTTGTCCTCATTCTCCATTGGTGATTCTGACGGCCAAGACGAGCTGCGGTCATCTGGACCAACTCCTGTCCCCACGCCGACACTGACCCCAATACCACCTCCTACCCCGACTCCCCGTCCAGCCACAGATGACACACTGTCAGAGGTGGGCTCCAATGACGATCATAGTATATTTAGCATGGACCTGGAGGCCGGGCCCTCGCATGGTAGGAAGGAGGGGTTTGCACATGGAGGATACAGCTCTGGTGCACCATCAGAGTGCTCCTTCGAGAGTGATGTCCCTGCAGGGCTGTCGAATGGCAAACGCAGTAGCCTGATCGAGATCTCGCTGTCTGCCCTGCGAGGAGATGGGGAGGAGGAGGACCAAGTGCCTGATGCTCTCTCTGACTCCATAAGTGAGCGGACTGAGATGGAGGCAAAAGGAGGGCTTGGTTTCTTTTTCAAGGTAGGTCACTGATTGTTATTACAAAAATGCTGTTTTTCTAAGGTCAGTTCATTCATGCCTTTTTTTAAATGTTATTTATTTATTGTTAGGATGACAAAGAGCGAACAGATGAGGAGATGGCCCAGAGACGAGCAGCTCTGCTGGAGAAACAGCAGAAGAGAGCAGAAGAGATGAAAAGACGCAAACTTGAACAGGAAAAAGAAAAAGAATTAAAGTGAGACCTGTTATTTTTTTAAATTTTAATAACTGTGTTTGTACCCAAATATAGGCTGTAGCATTAGTATCTTACATTAGGTTTGGTCAAGTTTCGACATTACTGTAGTTTCAAGTTTTTGCAGCTTATAACTGACGATTATTTTCGATGTTCTGCTTCATTGTCCTTGTGAATTAAACACATTACCTGCCTGATAAATCAAATTGAAAGTTTTACACATAAACTTTCTATGATTTTAGCAAACCTCAGTGGATGACTATTGAGGGCTGGGGGAATAAGGAGGACAGGCCCCAGACTCCAGGCACCCCCCCAGCATCAGGCACCCCACCTGGCGATGGGACGCCCCACCGCAGAGGGGACTTCACACGGCAGGAGTATGAGAGGAGACATCAGCTGAAGATCATGGAAGACTTGGACAAGGTGCTGAGGCAGAAACCCACCACGGTTCGCGGGGTCAAGAAGCAGAGGCCCAAGACTATGTTCAGAGATGACTCAGTCCTCTCTCATAGCCCTGCCAAAGGTTTATTGGGTACATATTTCTGATGTTGAATCACCTAGGTCTTTGTATGCCCTTGTCCTACACACATTTTTGTTTCTCATATTTTAAATGTGCCTCCTTCTAGGCACCAGGCTGAATAAAGTGTACTCTCACTCCACCATGAACCTGTCCTCCATGGCTAACGACTTGAGTGTCAGGAAGTCTCCCAGGTAACCTGCACACTGCTGATGGCTTCTCTTTTATTGGAAAAAGGGATGCACATATCCTGTGTTCTGATTGTTGAACAGAATAATCATTTGAATTCCAAAAAGGAAAAAGAGGGTCTTAAATATCATGTTAGTACATTTTCTTCGATAAAATAGAGCTGGGCAATATATCATTATAATATAAGATTAACTATGATTCAGTGGAGTAAAATTAACTGAAGAAGTACATCCTGGGGATGAAGTACACAATTATTGATCACCTTAATGTGTCTGTAAAAAAATGTTTGCCAGCACCAAATGCCAGCCATAAAATATGATATGTAATTGCATACCTACTACATGTTTTCTGGTAGCTGTAATCCGTGTTATCAGGGGCAAAGGTACATGCAATACTGTTTGTCTACTGTATGCACATACAGCCTCCGAACTGACTTGCCTCCATTTTACTCCTTCTAGCCGTTCTCATTCTCCTTCTCGGCTAATGTCACCAAGACGAACAAGTGCTCACAACGGAGAGAAGGACTGGGAGAATGGCTCCACTATTTCATCAGCTGCTTCAATCCCAGAATACACAGGTCAGTAATTATTCAAACTTAAACTTAATTATGTTGAAATTAATAATGTAATAATTGTTTTGATGTATTTATGGAATGTGGAAATGCTGTGTTTTGCAGGACCAAAGCTTTACAAGGAGCCTAGCTTTAAGTCCAATAAGTTCATCATCCATAACGCTATCACCCGCTGCTGCATGGCCGGCAAGGTCAATGAGTCTCAGAAAAATAAGATTGTAGAGGTAAGCAGAAGTCCCCTGTAACTAGGCTATAATTGACTGTGATCTTTGTCGGCTAAACTCACCTTGAGTTTTTGTTTTGATTTTCAGGAAATGGAGACGAGCATGGCCAACCACTTCCTCATC
The DNA here is from genome assembly GCF_902827165.1 of Trematomus bernacchii. NCBI lineage: Eukaryota > Metazoa > Chordata > Actinopteri > Perciformes > Nototheniidae > Trematomus > Trematomus bernacchii. The sequence goes on along the minus strand of NW_022987720.1, from coordinate 16,951,108 downwards.
CTCTTCAGAGATGCCAGCTGCCAGTTCCGGGCAGTTTACACCATGAACCCTGAAACTGAGGAGATGGTGCGGCTCACTGGCATCGGACCCCGGTGTATTGCACCTGAGATGGTTGAGTCCATCTACAAGTACAGCTCTGATCGCAAACAGTTCACTGCCATCCCGTCCAAAACTATGTCCATGAGTGTTGACGCCTTCACCATCCCTGGTCACTTTTGGCAAAAGCGCCCTGGAACTCCCAAGAAGCTTGGAACCCCAAAATAATGTCGGTAGATGAGTAAAGATGTGCAGAGGTGTTACTATTCAGGGAACCAACTCCCAACTTGATTTGGCCAGCAAGGCACTTGCGATTGTGCAGTTAAACAATGACAGAATGACTGATCAACATGGACGCTGAGTATAATCCAGTCAACTCTACACGCCAAGAGAAAGGGCCAGTTACTCACCCATTCAGCCAATGTATTTACAATAGTTTTCTCTTGAGGGCTTCTGATTGGCTCTGCCTCGTCTACTAAGATTGTAAAATGTAATGCGAATAATCCTGTTGGGACGAAAAATCCTCTTTCCTTTGCACCCTGTCTCCTCATGCCTTGCCTTACCCTGGTCGTTTTTTGCAACTCTTTGTAAGAAGTAAGAAATAGAGAGGTCGACCTCACTGCCTTTGCACCGAAACACTGATGTGTGCAACAGTGTTTCGGGCCAGAGTAGTCCCCGCCCCTTTTCATTCTGCTCGCTTTTTCCTTTTGCTGCCTTTTGTTAATTTTCCAGTGCTCACCCTCTCTCCAGTCTACACAGACGAGTGGAGCAACTCACCGTTCAGACTGGAGATCTAAGATGAAAATGAATAAGGGGTAATGCAGCTCTCATATGAATGTAGGGCAAACACTTACCACTCACTCCATTCAAGGGTGTTCTCACTGGTTGGTCAGGACTAAAAAATTAGGTTGTGGGTGGTTCCTCTTTGGGCTGCACTGGTGGTGGATACTGTTGTTGTCAATGGTTTTGCACACCTAGAGACTGCCTGTGGTCCCATAGTCCGCACATCCCACTCCATTCCAACTCCTCAGCTGTAGACATCTGGATGTTTTTTTTATACTATTTTGACATGTTTTTGCTGGACAAATCGCTTCAGCCTTTGGGAGCTGAAGGAAGAATGACATTATTGAGACTTTTTTTCCTCTTATCATGCTTTCTAATTTTCAACATGTGATGAATTGAAATGATATCTGAGCTGATCTTGAAAAACTAAACTGGAAACATGAAGGAGGGCTTTACCATGTTTATAATTACATGGATACAGCTCTGTGTGAAAATGATAATCAATGCTGATTTAATATATACTGAATGCTGATTACTCTGATTTTTTTTTTTGGACAATGATATGTAAAAAGTTAGTTGACCTTTGTAAGCTACCAATAAGCTAGCCTGCTGCTTAAGCATTAGTGAGAAGTATGTTTGAGATGTGAATGAGTGTATGAGAATTGTCAAACAACTGAAAATTGAAACCTTTTGTCTTGGGATTAATAAATCCTTTAGGTCACTAGGAGTCTGTTTCCTATTAAATGATTCCCTGTTTGTGGTTTTCTTGATGAAGGATCATTCCAGACTGTCACAGCCCTCACCTTCTCAACACAGACTCCTTTATGTATAACGGGGGGGAATGTAAGGCGCCAATGTAAAACACTTTTTTTGCCAGTGAGTCCAAGCGGTTTGGAAAAACACTTGACCCTGCAGTTGTTTGTAATCAGGTCAATATTGCTACATAACCTGTGGTAATTTGGTCTTGTTCCCTTCATTTGCAGTCTTTAGCACTACAGCAGCTGCCGTGGTGCAGCTGTCTTCTTCACTGACTGCCTCCACCAAATGTTATTGTTTGAATGAGATTCCAATACAGATGTGGGAAAAAAATGAGAGCCACATTTAGGGAAAAAAAGATGATTGAGTGTGGAGGAGTGCACATGGACTTAGTGGATGTTTGTATTTATGAGTTTGTAAAGAGTAGTATGTGGTAGGTAAACACTATAATTTGATTCTGTGCAATTATCCCTTAAGAAATCCCCACGTCCCCCAGAGGTGTATTTATTTGGTTTGCATTAGATGATGCGTTAGATGTTTAGCTTCAGGTTCCACTTATGTCTTTTTTGGTTAAGGTGGTAAGTCTCTCATTCATTTCATTTCATAGAAATTGTCATAACATTTATGTTGTTTTCTTTCTCTTCTGTTTCCAAAATCTGTGCCAGCACATTATGTATGATCATTTCATAAATTGACTATCCTTGTCAACTGGACCAGACCAATAAAAACCCTTTTAAAATCATCATCTATGTTTAGTCATTCTCATGTTTATTTTCCCATTTGCATTGTTTATTAGAATTTTGAATAGGAGTATTTGTTATCAGTGTGTGCCACTAACCTATGAATGAATGAGAAGAAAAATAGCTTTCCTGGCTGATCCAGAAAAAACAACACTAACCTGTAAACGCTTGAGTTATTAAAGTTATGGGTTTGAAGTACAGAGTATCAAGATACCACTTTTCTTTATTCAATTAAGCATTTTTCTTTTGTTTTCACACACATTACAAACATCAGGGTAGTGCTTAGTTCTCTGTCTAACAATACTGACAGCAAACATATTGGCTGTGATAATACTGTTAATGATGGGCATCCGAGGAGAATTAGGAGACAGGTTGAATGTTGATCCTGGACCACAAATGTTACCGTCAATTCTGTCATTGAACTGAGATGTGCTGTTAAAGAGATGTTTACAATTTCCAACAATGGGTCAAAAAAAGGTAAAAACTGCTGTTGTGTCTGAAAGGCCAAAAAGGGACTTAAAACTCACAGCAGTAAACTGTGGCTGTTCTATCTTGTGTCTTTAAAAATAGAGCATTTTCTCAGTTATGCTTGGTGTGCAGCATCTCAGTGAGTAGAGAGTTGCAGGGCAAATCTCCCAGAAGGTGGCGCTGGTACAAATACTCCTCAACCTGGAGGCTAATGCTGCGTACTTCAGGAAGCCGTAGCAGCAGCTGGCCAAACTTGTCTGAGTGTCTTGGATGACTCTGCTGGGTGTGCTCCATGAGGGCTCTGTTTACCCTCTCCTGTGTCTGCTCCACCTGCCTGCGACTCTGGACTGACTTCACATCTAGACAATAAAAAAACATCAATGCCACTTTTCTCATCATCACAAAATACATTCATGCATACACCCTAAATGCAGGTGCTTAGAGAGATATTGTGATATATTAAAGGTCACCTATTGTGCAAAATACAAATATCTCGGGGCGTTGGGAGCGGCTCCTTATTTACATCTAAAGTAAAAGACAGAGAATCAGCACTTTTGAAAAAGGCCTGAAACAGAGGGGATTATGGGATGCTACAATGGGTGATCTGTTTGGTATTTCGAGCCAAACACTTCAGAGACATGTTTTGTATATATCTGAGACCTATAATATATTGATGAAAAACAGTATAATAGGGGACCTTTAAAAGAAAGATGTACAACTTAAAAGTGACTCAGTTGTTCAAAAAGCTACACCAGATTTGTATTTTCTATAAAGCGCCTATAAAAAAAGAAGCTCACCAGGGTTGAATAGCACCAAGTGTTTGAGACAGACAAATTCTTGTCCGTCCAGCTTTATTGACTTCAGTTTGTATACTAAATCCTGAGTCCTCGATACCAGGCTGCTTAGTGTCGGTCCTGCCTGAGAGATGATGGTTGAAACATCAATCTGCATAAGAATAAGAGAAAGGTTGTTTATGTGCAGCCCATAACAACACAAATTATTTATTTTGCAATGTTGAGTTTAGTCTTTACCTGCTGTCCTGTGACCAGATATATGCAGCCCTCTTTGCTGAAGGTCACTTGTCTACAGAGGTGATCCAGGACAAGCAGCTCACTCCAGCAGCTCTGCAGCAGCACCATCTGGTCATCCACCTGTGGAAAACACAAATAATGTATCTGATGTAGTTACAAATAAAAGACTACGACCTTTGACCTCCTGTAAGCACCCAACAAATTGCACAAAGTGAAGGTCTCCACATACAGCTAATTGCTACTAGTCCAAAATGCAACTTTATAATCTCGCAATGTATCACCTTGAGCTCTTTAAAGAGTGCGCTGTTCCTGGCCCACTCCACAAGCCCAAACAGGGTCTGGTCAGCCATTTTGCACATGATGCTGAATGTATTTAGACGGTCGTGTTTGCCTCTGTTGGCTTGTTCTCTCTGCAGACTGGCGAGCACCTTGGAACACAGCTGGCTCTCATCGGGCTCCCCCTCCAGGAGTTGACTCAGGAAGTTGGGTGTAAGAGTGCCTGATGTGTAGTGGGTTTGGGTGGGAGCTCGGGAGAAAGGAATGGCGGAGTTTGGCGTTGGGCACGGGGATTGTGTTGGTGTGCTTATTGGTGTAAATGAATCATTCAGACTTGGATGCACATAGTTTGCTGGAGCCGGGCTGTAGCTAAAAGTCATTTCTCCTTTCTCCTGCAGGTATCCAGGGTAGATGCGGTGGTATAGTCCAGGGTAGGGCAGCGAAAGAGGGGTGAGCTCCCTGTCTGCGTTCATTTCGCAGTCTATAGGCATGGGTGCACTCGACTGCCCCATGCCAGAGGGATACATGTGGGACTGATGGAAAGTATCAGAAGACAATGAAGCACTTGTGTGATGGCTCATTAGGTGAGGGTCATTTGGAGCTGAGGGTCGGTGTTGTTTTTGAGTAGTTTCCATTTTAATCCTGTAGGGAGCAGTGTTTGTCTGGTGACAAACCTTTCGTTGTTTCATCTGCCTGTCCCGCCGGTACAGTGGGCCAAATTTATTCCTGCCACCTCTCATACGATCTGCTCTTATCGCTGTTAACAGAACGTGAAACAAATGATCAAGGTTTTACAACAAGACCTTAGACATTCGCAGAGATAATTCATTTGAAACACTCTATATCACTAATATAAACTACATATTTTTGAAGGCTCAGATACAAAGTTGTCATCTGTTATCTGAGTCATTACATCACTCATTTACGGCTTAGATAAGTCATATGGGAGAAGGAACATGCATGTCAATGGAAAACAAGGCCTGTCACAATGGAGCAGAATACAAGTTTTTTTTTTTTAAAGGCCTGAGCAAACGTGTGTGTTTCTGTCTTTTGCGTTGGGGCTGTGTACTCTACCCTCTCTCTTCATGCCCACTGCCAAACACTTTTGGAAGCGACATGAAGGACAACGTTTCCTCTGCGAAAGGTCCATAGGGCAGCTCTGTTGTCCTGCACAGGTGTAACGCTTGTTATTCTGCACTGAGCGCTTAAAGAAGCCCTGCAGAGAGAGAGTTATCTTAAAAATCAACATTTTCAATACTTAGACTGGTAGTTTCATACAACCAAGAATATAACACATTTAAAAAAAATCTTGTACAAAAATGGAGGTTTTCAATATTTTGAAAAACATCTTTAAAACACACTTTTATCTTTAAATCAACTAGGCTTCCCATTTATTTAAAAAACCTAAAGAGAGAGAGAAAGAGAGAGAGAGAGAGAGAGAGAGAGAGATAGAGATAGAGATAGAGAGAGAGAGAGAGAGAGAGAGATCTTTTTGCTTCATCATTCTCTCCACATAGGTCAATCCTGAGTGATATAACAATGTTTTCCCATCACTTACCTTGCAGCTCTCACAAGTGAGCAGTCCATAGTGGTATCCCGACACTTTGTCTCCACAGATGGGACAACTCTCCTCTGGCTCTGCTCTGCTGTCAGGCTCTGCCTTTAATTCCTGACCTGGAGAATGACCCACAATTAAATGTACAATGTACAAATGAATGGTAGATGTACAGTATGATACAAACTTTGCATACTGAAGGCCAAAAGGTGATTTACAGGTGCTGGTTATTAAACGTACGGGTGATGGTGATGTCACAAGCTACTCATTTTTTGTTTAAATGTTGATACAGAGAAGCCAAAATACAACACTATATTACAGTTTTCAAGTGTAGATAATATCTAATTAAAAAAAAGATCTGAATTCTGTCACTTAAAATATGTATTTTTATCATAACTTCCATCTACACAAAATGCATAAAGAAGAGTTTGTTCTAAGGCCAACAGACTCAAACACATTGAGGATATTGTATTTGATCATCTTTGAGAAACACATTCAACATCTTTCTACTCCGGCAAGTCCATTCAGAGGTTCCGTGCTACGCTGCTGACATAAGTGTCATCTAATGGGGTCAATTGCTCAGCTGTTGAGAAAATAGTGAGCAGTAAAGGGCCTCTGTTACAGACAGTGTCTTATCACTCAACTTGATTTGCTTGATTACCGATATGACCCTTACATAATTTCCAGTCTCCCAAATGAAAATCTGTAAAAAACCCGAGAACTAATTTGAATACTTCAATTCATAATAAATATTGTTAAACTCAAATATTTATTCCTTTATTACGCTGTACAAATTCAGAAGTTTTACTGAAACCTCTCAAAGTCTTCCTATCTTATACTCACATGTTGAAGATTCTTCCAATAATAACAGATCCTCTGGGTAGTTTCCAGGGTGATGGAAGAGGGGCTGTGTTTGTGGTTGGTGATAATCAGGTAGGTCCATTCTGTCTGAGGGGGCATGAGAGTCAGTCCAGTCTGATCTTCATTGTTGCAGAGACCAGGAGAGCCAGAGAAGACCGGCTGGCAGGCCCAACTGCCCCGGTGGACTGGTGGCCCACAAGCGGACTTCGATCAGTAGTCTGTCATAAAACCTCTCCTGACTGCCACTCCTACCCAGTCACTCAGTCAGTCAGCCAACCAGCCCCTCCATTGGGGACAATCAGATTTCCACCTGCTGAAATGTAACTATAGTGAAATCACTCCAGTACCGTTGAGCCATCCAGGAGCTCTGCTGATAAGATAAGGGTCTACTGAAGAGGCAGTTAATCACATTCATACATTATCATTGTGTATTGCAATTGAAATGTAGGCAGTGGTGTGGGAAGAATATGGGTCTTTTAATTAGTACTAGTTAAACACAGTTAAAATATTCTACATTATGAGAAAAAGCGTGTCTTTCTAAAGCTTAAGTAAAAGTACAGGTTTAATCAGAAACATGTTTTTTATGTTCCAAAAGTACAAGTTCTTGTTCTGAAAAAACTGGACCCTTTGGGAATATTATATAGGACACTATAAGATTGTTTATAAAGTGGCATCAATGTGAAGAAACTTCTTACTGTTTGAGCAAGTTGAGGTAGAGCTACTTTGAATTTTTGTTGATATACAGACACACACATGTATATACAGCCCAATGGTTCTCAGCACAAGGGTTAGATAAGAGACAGATCTGAGGCATTGTGAGATGCTTAATGTGGTAAGCAAGATAATATATGGTTAAAGGTGGGGTAGGTAAGTTTGAGAAACCGGCTCGAGATCGCTAGAATTTGAAAATACACAACCGGAGAAAATCTGCCACTTCCTTATAGAGCCCCTCCTTCAACACACACGAACGCGCACATGACCAATGAGGGCACGAGATAAGTTTGTGCACAGATGGAAGGCTGACAGGCAGGTAGGCCATCCAGTTATTTTAGCCGGGCCGGCTAAAATGATTGGTCGTACTTTTTACAGTATTACGGCTTCCACAGATGACATTTTTTTTATGGATTTTTTGTCAAAGCACTTAAGATATTCATTGCTATCGGGATGTTAAGAGCATTCCATGGAATATAACAAAAAGTGTATCTCAAGCCGGTTTCTCAAACTTACCTACCCCACCTTTAAGCTACAAAGTTGTTCTTTACTTTTTTCAGTTACAGTACTTGGGTATTGTAGTGACCTTCCAGCACTGAATTTAAGTTAAACATAAACTGTTTATTCCTGAGTATACCATTATTTGTTTACATCAGTTCTTCATTCAAGGAAAGTGCAGTAGAATCAGGAAACTTTGCTTTGCTCATTAAAACACAGTATTAACCAGCCATTACATTGTTCTGCATCCTAAGCCAGCACCTCAGATGATCAATTTAGCTGCCAAAATGGAACCGGCCGCTTTGATGAAGCTCACAGTGACGTCAAAGCAATAGAACAGTTCAAGGGTGGAAGGTTTATGGCTCCAGCACATTAGCTTGTAAATGGATTATGACATTTAACAGTAGAAAAGTTGCCCCGCTATATTCTCAAGTATTTCTTCTAACACCTCTACACTTCTCTCAGAGGGTACATTTTCAAAATATTCAACAATCCTTATCACGGTCACTAAAAAGCTAGTTTGTGTCATCCTCCAAGAAGTCATAGTATTTTTTTATTTAGTGCCATCTGGTGGTATTGTAGAATGGAACGAACATAAATGGGTAAGAACAACATAAATCACAAACAACAATAAATCACTGCAAAAGGGTAATTTTATTGAAGAAAACAGAAAGCCAGCAAACAAGCTGGTTTAAAAAAAGTCTACATTGTATATTCAACTAATTGAAATTCATCAGCCTTTTAAAAATCAGTGCTCTCACTTGCAGGTTGTTTGTATGACACATTATAACCTGAAGCAGCTACAACATCTCTTCATAGAGGCTGTCATTGCACAGGGCTCAACCCATCTCCTCACTGCTGGAACACACCGGTTCACCGTTCACAACATACCACACCTCATTGTAGCTGTTAAACATCTTCTTCGGACTGCAAGAAACAAATACACACACACACACACACACACACACACACACAATACATTTATGGCCAAATATAAAAACATTAACACAAGTTTTTCTCTCATCAACAATTTTCTTTTTTGGTTATCACTAAGAAAATGAGGGAGATTTTTTTACCTGTTATATCCAACAGCATAGTTGTGGTCTTTGTCATAGTTTGCACCCGCCGAGTCTAGGTCAGAGGACAGAGCATACGCTTCGCTTTTGTAGAGGAAGCTTGACATCAATCCTTTATAGCTCCGTACATACACCTTCATTGCGTCCATGTGACCGATCTTCACCTGCAAGTAAGCAACAATGTTTTATTATCTGCTGAAGCTGACAGATAACTCACATAATTAGTTCTCAAGAAAATGTTTTTTTTATTTTTCTCCAATGTTTTTTGACATAAAGGCTTACCTTCCTATCATTAGGTCTGGGGGGATTGGCCTGATGTTCAGCGGGCATCAAGAAACTCATTGTGTAGGTATACTTTTTCATACCGAATATAGAAAAAGATGACGTGTCCTCAGCGATGTTTATGATAACAGGAGCTGTCATTTCAATGTCGAAGTCTGAAGGTAAGCACCATAAAAATACAAGTGTTATTTTTTTAAGAAATGTCTCAAAAAGTAAATGCATAACAAAAAACAAAATGTTAGGGCTTATACATCAGATCAACTATTTCTGCTCTCAAGGACAACTCAATATTGTAATTATAATGTCAGGGAAAAAAACTTTTCAATTTGAGCTGCACCACATATTGAAACAAAGTAGTACTATTTTTTATACTATGTTCCTGGCAAACACAATGATTAAAACATATGAAAACATTTTACTCTTTACATTACACTCTCATCCTTCTATTTAAATGCTAATTAATGTTCTCTGTAATGTTTAACATCTGTATTGTGTATTCAAATGTTGTGCTGTTTTGATTTTCTGTTTTGAGTCTTCTCTTTCAATAAAACATTAAATAAAAAAGATAAATAACCACCCTTGATGTAGTTAAACAGTCTGCGGAATAATGGGAAGATTGCAAAGTCCATGAAATAGCTTTTCTCTTCAGTCCAAACCCATGTCACATTGCCATAGTCACGGACCTGAGAGGCAAAAACAAACAAATGAAGCTCAGCGCAAGTTCAACCAGGAAGACCGTCTTTACTCATTCATGTATTTCTATTCCTATGTTATTACTCTCTCTCCTCTCAATAAGTGACCGGGGGCGTCACTCTTCAGCTTAACCAATCACTTCGCTCTATTCCCAAGAGCCTATCATAGCGCTCTGTCAAACCTTTTAAATCTGCTCTCCCCTCTGACAGCTCTCATTCCAGGTGAATCGGCGCAACCCTCCTCCACCCCTTATCACCTCCTGTCCCTCTGAATCCAGGGTCAAGCTAAACCCCTCCTCTTCAGACCGACCCAACTATCCATTCACCACCACCAGTGTCTAGACCCCAGGGGGGTTTCATCGGATCGGTTCAACCCTCCCGAATGATACTTCCTGCACAACGGGGCCTAATCGCCAAAATTACCATTACATTCATTTGTGCATCTGCGCAATAAATATGTATTATTACATCAAAACCGTCTCTCCTGATTGAAAAGGGAGTGGGCTTTGAAAACAATTTGCACCTCAAATAGGAACGGGTTTGTCTTTGCACACTTACCTCATATTCATCAGTCTTACAAATGGAATCAAACAGCAGACACTGTTCGGTCTCAGAGCAGAAGTCAAGTTCAGAGGAGCTCCTGTGTATTGACAGAGACATTTATATATTTAAAAGAAAAAGGCAGAAATGCAGACATCAGGGAATATACTAATAAACAGTATGAAGTGTTCTTGTCAACTAGATTTATGACAGTTTTATTTAATGTATAAAATATAGCAGTAATAAACTTTGCCGAGATCTGAGTAAAGTATTTTTTTAATCTGTAACTTTAGTCAAATGCAGGCAAGAATCTACAAACATGAGGATTAAATTCAGGTTTCTTACCCAATTCTGGCCTCAGCCGTTAGCACCAACAGGAAGCCAACAAGTCCTGAAATGTAAATCCTAGAACACACAAACAATATTTTCCAAAATATTGAACAAGCAATTGTTGTGCATTTGAAAGTTTTCATAGCATTTCAAATGAGTTCATACACTTGGAAATACTATGCATTGATTTTCATGTAAGACATCTGAACAATAAAAGTATACTTACATCATAGCAGAGTGTTGGGTTCTGTGCTTCTGAAGTTGGATACTGAGAGTCTCGTCCAAAGCATCCTTTTATTCCAACCCTGCTTATGAAAGGAGAACTGGCCACTCCCTGAACCCCTAACGCAAACCAGACAACAGATTTTCACAACCAATCGAAACGCAAAGCAGAAAACTGGGAATAATTATGAAACAGAGAGTCACGCTAGGCTGCACGTGTCATTTATATCACACATTTTATACTAACAATTTAGATTATCTTAAGGGAGATTTATTTTAGACTCCTCTGTGATAGGGGGTTGTTACGTGCCGTAGTGTTTGTGTGTGTGTCTTTCTCTCTCTCCCTCTGATTCCCCAGGTGCAGCCTGATTGTCCCCAGGTGCAGCCTGATTGTCCCCAGGTGCTCCTAATTCCCAATCAGGGCCTCCATATAGGACCGGAGGAAGACTGCAGTGAGCCCCCATTTTCCTCCTCTGGCTGCATGTGTATAACCTGTGTTCTGTAGATCAATAAGAGATGTGCTCCTGGATATGGGACACTAGTTTAAATGTGCAAGTTAGCTGGTGAGCAGCCCGTGTTCTTTTTTTGACTATTAAAAGGCCTGTTCGTGACTCCAGAGAACGGTTTCCTCTCTTTTTTCTCGTGTTTTGTTACTTCCCTTGGTACCCCTAGATTTGGAGGGAACGTAACAGGGGTGAACACATTTTCAATGTTTAACACTACCCAACACAACAGCACTGCAACAAATACATAACTTTGAAAGATTAGTTTGTTCAGACAGCCAGTGATAGGTGAAGATATTACTGTTTTAAAACAATAATCTAAATATCAGCTAAAAGTGCCAATGTATAGTTGAGTGATATTTGTGTGCATGTGGGTCAATGTGTGCAACATGACTGTAGGAGCGTAGGTGAGACAGGTTATCTTAGTCTGGCTGGCTTCATATAGGTTCTACACTTTTGCCTTCAATTTGATCTCTTACTCTGGAAAGTATATAATAGACAATTGTACAATTGTATGCTTAAAGTCATTGTCTGTCTTTGTGCAAACCTCAACAGTAAACTTCAAACAGACTATCGAAGGTAAAATGCAAAAATAAACATTCTGAACTATTTATTGAGCGTTTTTTAGATATAATTTTTTGGTCGTTGTTGAAGTGTGGTCCCATGTCCCCACTGGTCATCACAATACACTAGCACATACACTCAGTGGTCACTTACTATGTACACCTTTGGTCCAATGCAAACCTGTTTTTCAATCACTGTCTATTTACTAGTTGGTGGTTCAAGTTTCATCTCTCAATGAATGAAATGAGGGAAACGCCTTGTTCCCATGCCGTATTATTTACCACCATATTGTACAAAATGTCTTAAATAACAACCCTGGACACACACAAACAGAAACAAACAACTGGGTTGGACAGCAACTATGTAAGATTCATGTAACATAAGAAGTCCGAACATTGCATCTTTTGTGATAGATTTTTGTACCTGCAGAAAACGAAATCCCCATTTCAAACAAATGCATTCTACCACAAGACAAAAGGTTGAATCTCGCCCATACGTTTAAAAGATAAGAGAGTTTTGGTGCACGACATAGAAGAAAACTGTGTGCTGTTGAGGTAGGAGGTAGATGGACGGTGGTCTGTCAATTGGAGGGTAGGGAGTTTAAACCCCAGACTTGCAGTCAACCTCTTGAAGTGTGCTTGCCCAAGATAAAAAATGTCCCCTAAAAGTAGTTATTCAAATGTGTTATCTGATGTTGTAGTATTTTTTTTTAAATGTTCATTTTAATACTGAACATACATCTTTATTTCAAAACTAAAAAGAAGATGTTTAAAAGATAGAAATACTAAAGTAAAACCAACTGGTAAATTGGCAAAGAAGAAGACGTTCTTGTTTAATAGTATTATTGAAATTATAATATTCACCTGAATACCCCAAGGTCTCATATTTGACCTCCTGTTCACTGTATAACTCAGGAAAGTTTGGTAAAAATAAATAATGTCTTATTAAGTGAACCTAAAAACTGCTGGTATGGAACTTTTCCAGTGCAGTAACAAAATGCTGCAATAGTTTGTCTGAAGGACATAATTAAGAATTTTAAGAAAACAGTAGATTTTTCATAACATATTCATATGTTATGGAAATACTAAAATCCATAAAACAAACCTCTTTGAATTGGATTTTTAATGTTTTTTTATTTGATCTGATTTTTTTATCATAACTTCTTTCATTGAAAAGTATCATTTTCAATAGCTTCCATTTCATGTTACAAAGTGAAACATCACTGGACGAATTGTATTTTAGTGTTTTGTCAGCCTTTCACCTTTTTTATTTTACCTGAAAAGTAAAAAGCTTCCATGTCATATGAAAAGTGACGACAAATCAATGCAGGTACGACGCTGGACGATTAGGCCACATCCATTTTAATTGGATTTGAGTGATTTTTCCAATTTAAATAAACATTTTATTGAAAATTCAACATTTTTCTAAATAAAAAGTCTTGCTTTTTTTGTCAATAGCTTTCAGGTCATGTGACCAAGAGACTCCTAATGAATACAGCATTGTTCTACTACACTGGAAGAGTAGGACATTTATATTATTGGATGTTATTTCCTTTACATATTTTTTCTTTATACCATCAACATAAATGTAGAAGTATTAACATTAGGAGATCATTGATGTGTTTCTTGTAGAACCTTACTTTATGACAGGGAAGATATTGAATATTTTTGTAGTATGTATTTTCAGCGTTGCACTTTCTGGACGTTTCCCTCTCCACAGGCTGCATCATAATTGTAAAGCTCCTTAAGGGAGACAATTATAACCTTCTACATAATCACTGAATGGGGTAACCTGAGTAGAACCGAATAAAAGGATTTCCTCTCATAAGTACTGCGGTGTGAACGCGGCTTATAGGAGGACATGGTAAGACCGCCTTCAGGCCAGCTATCACGCATTCTCAGTTTAACACACGCTAGATGTAATGCATACCTGTGTGAATGGTAGCCTAGCCTGCCAAATGAACTTACAGTAGCGGTGTTAGACTGTTAGTTATTCAACCTCACCTGGTTCTTGAACAGCTAGCTAGAAAACACAAATCAAATTTAATGTGATTGTTTCACAGCGACGACAGTTTTTGATTGTTTTATTTTGATAGTTGTTACCGGAAATATCTGGTGTTGTGGAAATAACGGGTAACCTGCGTGTTTAGTGCCCTCCAGTGGTCACATTGAAGAACTGCAACACTAAAACAAACAATCCCCACACCATGTTATGCATAATGCACTGCACACATTATCCGATTCCCTTACATAACACATTTTGTGACTGGATCATTTGTTTTGAGGTAGACTGATTATTAGAAACAGAAATATTATTGTAAATGTTGGCGTCTGCTTGACTTTACGTGTGGTTGAAAGTGTACTATTTATTCGTGGCTTACTGCTACCATGGGGACACAATGGAGAACTGCAAATAAAGTTTGTTAGGATACTACAGAAAAGACTTCCGGCAAATACTTTCAAAAATAAAATGTCAAATTTGAAACGCAATTCAAAACCGTAATGTAGTCCTACAGACCTTATTTTATGCGTTCAAAGCGATAGACACAGATAAATTAATGTTACCAATGCTAACAGTTTGTATTACTAATAAACTTTGTCATCAAACCGCAGTAAACCGAAATGACACAGTGTCATGTAACAAATGGATGAATGAAATTAAGATTGACATTTTTTTATTAAAGTGGACCTATCATGCTATATTTGAATAATATAGTGTAGGACCATACCTATAGAGTGGCGAAGTCACGCCCACTTACTTCCGGGTAATGGGACCTTATTTCGGAAAAATTATGCATTGAAGTCAATGGGGAGAGAAAACTTATCTTTCGATCCCGTTTGAATTGTGCCATGAATTACACATATGATGTTTGTCAATCTTAAAAAATAATTTCCATGTAAAAAAAGTCACAGTTTGTCGTAAAACTGTTGAAATATAAGACTATGAAAAATACGTAACTAGAAAGACTACAAATCCCAGAGTCGCGTAAGTGATGTCACAATTGTTTTCCTCCACCATTCAGATACCTAAGATCAGCGCAATATAGATATAATCTATCTATATGGCGCTGGCTAAGATAAGATAACTTTAACAAGATGCCTGTGTGCTTAGTACCAGGTTGTTATTATACCAGCAATGGGTCTTGCTCGTTCTTTTGCTTCCCGTCTGATGAAACGACCAGGAGTGGCTTGATCAAGTTAGCCACCTAGCTAGTAGCTAGCACGTTAGTTAGCATTACAGCCTTGTCATTTTTATTAGCCTTAACATGAAGTAACATTAAGTAACCCAAAATGTTAAAGACTAAGAGTAGTAGTCATATTTCGTGAACCCTTTGAATAGTACTGTCACCGGTGTGATCATTCTATAATACACCATTTAAGCCCGGGGGAGAAATGCTAACGCTAACGTTAGCATCGGCGATCTTCTCTACTTCATGCTATCTGCACAAATGGTTGACATTAAACATTAAAACGACCAGGCAGTTCAGAGAGAATCAAAGGAAGACAGGCAGGCAGCTTTGCATGACATTCTTCAGGACGTGTTTCATTCTGGTGATAGTGAGGATAGTCAATCGTTTTGTTGACAAGACAGTAGTGACGGCCATCTTGGTGACGTGTGTTACATAATTTTTCCGAAATAAGGTCCCATGGAGGTCCACCGGAAGGGGAGGGACTTCGCCACTCTATATAAGGCATATTTATACTTTTTTTTTTTCAAAATACCAAACAGATCATGCATTTTAGCCATGCCTCATTTTGCTCAATTTGACATTTTTTTGCTCTGTTTTTGCAAGGGCTGATTCTGTGAGAACAGCACCATCTACAGGCCTGGCATATGTACTACAGCGTCTCCAGCGCTTTCGAATGGCAATGGCCGTGGCTGTCTCCTCCTGATTGGTGGAGTTGGCCCAATAGCCGTAGCGCCACCGTCCTGACGTCAGTAACGTGTTCAAATCTGGATCATTTTTTATCAGATCCGTTGCAGCCCCTTTTTTTAGAGATTTGGGTATGGAGGAAAATAGAGAGGGTTGTGTTTTCTGACACTTGGTGAGTTCCCTGGAACACCGGGGACACATATTCATGTATAAAAGACATTTTGCATGATAGGTCCCCTTTAAGTCATTTGTGAACTTACTCGTTCTTATATTAAAAATAAATAAATAATAACAATACTTTCTGTTATTAGCTATTTTGAGAACTACAACGGTTAAAGAACCAATTTCAAAGAACTACAACTCCCACATACTGAGCCGAGTGACCCATTTCAGTAGCCTAATCGCTGGGTTTAGCCTCCTGTCCCGCTGTGACTTGCTCGGGGGCCTCCTCCCTTAATTCTGTATCAACATTATTTATCGACCAGCTAGTTTTATAGCCTACAGTCTTTATTTCCCATTTCTGCTGCTGTGGAGGACGCTGCTCGCTCTATAGGTTGATAGACTTCAACACCAAAGCAGAACCACAGGCCTCTGAACTTTGATGAATTGAACTCTTTCTGTAAGTACTAACATTGTCTGAAGTACATTATATTCCCATCACAACCTTATTGTATATTGTATCATCTGTGTTGTCACTTTAAATCTACTGTTGGTGAGAATTGACTATCATGGCTTTTTTTGCTTTTTTTATGCCATTTTATATCACAACTTCTCTTTATGACATTATAATCTGACTTATTTTTTTAGAGATGCTATACTTTTACCTTTTATGACTTACTATAGGCCTACTATGATTTTTTAAATATAATTATTCATTATTATATGACATTTAAATGAAATATATGTCATTCCATACTTTGGCATTCTTACGACTTTAAAAAATAAATAAAACCCTTAATGACTTTTGAATTAGATTTTATGATATGCTTAAGACTATTACGCCTTTTACAAATAATATGTTATACTATTTTGACCCACTTACTATGAGATTGTAATGGCATACGCCTATACTATAATAGAACATTTTTCAATTACGTTTTAATGAATTACTATACAATTGGCATTACTGAACACATAAAAAGACATAGCACTAAATATCTTTTCACATTAGCTATGCAAAGGTTTTGGTTCCTTAGCTAGAATGTATTTTATTAGACTTAAACTAACAACTTCAGCGTGAATGCCTATAGACCTGGAACTTCCTACCCATAAACTTTAACATTTATACAACCTAAACATGAGAAATTCCAACATTCATTACATTCATCACTTATTAGGGTTTATATTTAGTTATCGTGTTGTGAATCTCATGACTCTTCACACTCAGTGATTTTTGCTGTTAAAGCGTTCAAGCGTGAATGAAAGGCCACAGTGGATGAATCACTAAACTTGCCGTTGAAGCGGCTAAATATTCCAGTATACGTAAATCAGATTAGAGTTAATATAATCGCTGAACACATACCAAAGTAGCCCTAGTGGTACCATACAGTCGAAGGTTAGCATTTCACATCAAGTGATTCCCTCTCAGGGCCGAAATAGCTACATATATTTTAGAAGATGTACTAGAAAACTGCACTTTGTGGTGGTTCAGTTTTCCTTTTTATGTGAGGTAAATGGCCAAATCAAAAACATAAATTTAAAACATATAGATTTGATAACACATCACAGAGCGAAAAAACAAAGACCACCTATTTTGGGACCAGTTTTCACTGATCATACAGGAAAATAAAGATGATAAACAAAAAAACGAGACACACAAATTGTTCCACGTACATTATTGTCATTATATCATAGTAAAATAAAGCTGCTGCATTTAGTGCAATTTGAGCCTACAGTGCTATGTGTATTTGTATCGGATACAAAAAAGATAATAATTAAGTAAATGACTTGACTTAGCATGTTTGAATTGTAATCACAAAATAAAATGTCATTGTCCAGATTGTACATGATGATGATGATGGTGATGATGATGGGATTCTCTTTCAGAGGTCATAGAGCCATGGGAACCAGGAGGGTGCTGGTGACTGGCTGCTCCTCAGGCATTGGCTTGGCTGTGGCTGCACGGCTGGCCAAAGATGAGCTCAGACGGTTTAAAGGTCAGCCTTTCACTCTCATTATCAAGAAAAAAAGTAGACGATAGAATGAACTATAGCTACTTACAGCAAGTGTTTTCATATTTTATCTGAGGCAGTGGTTGCCACAATGAGGGATCTTGGGAAACGAGGGCCCTTGGAGGAAGCGGCGGGTGACTCCTTAAACAAAACCTTGGAAATCAAACAGTTAGATGCCTGTTCTGAATCCTCCATCAGAGAGTGTGTCAACAGCCTGCCGGACAGACGGGTGGATGTCTCCTTTAATTCACATTCTCATAGACACGTTTTTTAATCTCTCCAAAGTATGACGTTAAATACTCTGCTGTTATAGTGAACAATGCTGGTCTTGGTATGATTGGACCTCTGGAGTGCCAAAGCATTGATGCCATGAAGGAGCTCTTTGACACAAACTTCTTTGGCCTGGCACGTCTGGTGAAAGAGGTCTTCCCTGACATGAAGCGGAGGCAGAGCGGCCATATTGTCGTGATGAGCAGCGGCATGGGAACACAGGGTGCGTTTGTTTGTGTCCCTGAAATTGCACAGAAGCTTATTAAAAAAGAATTAGGAGCTTGTTAACTTGTGTCCTTATGTTTCTACACAGGACTTATTTTCAATGACGTTTATTCAGCCTCCAAATTTGCTGTGGAAGGATTTTGCGAAAGTCTGGCAGTGCAAGCGTTGAAGTTTAACATCAAGTGATTACATTACAAGTCTTGAAAACTGTATCGGCTTTAACAACATAATGCAGCCACCCCACAACTAAAACTTAAGTAACATCACAATATGACTCATTGACTGTAATGTAACTTTTTTATTTACATCTCTGTGTGGTGTATGAAGACGCTGAGAGTATGGATCTTTCAGGGACGGATTTCTTTCGTGAAATGTACCTGCTATACTCTAAAAAGATTTTTGCCTCATTAGGCCAGACACCAGAGGAAGTAGCTGAGGCAAGTGATGACTTTTATTTTTCTATTTCAGATTAGAAGTGATTAAGAATTAGTGGTTTTGCCAGTCCAAATGCATAATGAGGAAGTTAAAATATGTGTCTCTTTTCTTTAGCAAACCGTTAAAGTGATCACAGACAAGGAACCCCCTCTGCGCCACCAGACAAACCGCCTGTACATGCCCATGACTGCACTGAAGCACGCTGATCCCACTGGACGTCTGCCTCTGGATTCCTTCTATAAGATGACCTTTAAACATGACAAAGTGTTCAATGCTACTCTAGCGATGCTGCACTTACTGAAGAGAATAGGAGGGAAGAAATAAAGATTTGATGGCCAGGTTGTATAGACTATAAAAGTTATTCCTAAGGAGACAGTTATAGTAATACAACTTGTCACAGATTTTTAAATATAACTTAACTGTAGGATAATAATATTTATTAACAAGAAGTTTATATGATAAATATGTACAATAACTAATTTACCTCCTTTATTGTTTTTATGTAATTTGTTTTGTTTTAAATGTTTCTATTGGTTTTTACAGGTAAACTTGAGAAAATCATATCGTTATGAAAAAATGAATACAAATCTTGGTGTACAAATTATTTAAAAAAATACGATTTGGCGTAATCGATTGTCTGGAGATCAGATAGGTGTACATTCATCTTTGTGGCAATTAGACAGTACCTTGCGATGGAGTTTAAAATCACGGGAATATTAATTCTAACATTGTTTGTGAATATAATGCACTCAAAGGCCTCAAATTGGATTTCAAACATTGTGTATTAACATCAATTGTGCGGCTTTTGTGTTGGACAGATAATGTTACATTTCAGACTATAAAAATATTAAATAATTAATCATCTAACTGCATTTTGAGTTTTATTTACATAACTATTATAATGATGACCTGAATTAATGATCAACTGATCACTGAAAACCAGAACACAAAAAATGTAGTTCCCTATAGTTTTATTGTAAGTAACTTTACAACTTTTGACTGTAGAAAGAACACAGTGGAAAGCTTTTAGCTTTTAGTATTTCAAACTACCTTTTTAAACAAGTATAGAAATTAATAATGATAATAAAATATCTATGACTAATAACACAAGACAATAAAATATCAGTCACAGCCTCAGTTTCAAATAATGCTAAATGAAGTACATTTTATTTTTGTCCTTTTTAGTACATAACAATCCTTTCAGAAACATAAGAACTACCCAGAAAAAAACATATTTACAAACAGAAGTTGGGAGGTTGAAATGTACAAAACACTTAGTGCGACCTGGTAGAGAAATTGAAAGACCAGTTATATATAAAAATAAAAAACAAACAAAACAGTTTCTTGTTAGTAAAATGTGAACTGTTCATAGGGACAACAACATGTTTCCCAGGTCTGACAAAACAGTAACTGAGGCTATGGTGAACAGGATAAAACAATGAATGAAAGATAAACTCTATGACACAACTAGGGGCAGTGTTAGGCCACCACAACGGTAGTAGCTAGGAATGATGGCCTACTAATTTCTGTTTATGACATCATAAGGTGAAAATGCAATGGTTACTTTTCAAAATGCTACAATTATCAATTGACTTTATGTTGAAATGTCCATACTACGTTAGGGAGAGGATTAACTCTATCCATAAATCTCAGGTCATGTGGGGGTAAAGCGTCGGTCAGACATAATACAAGGTGTCAGCTGGATGACTGGGAGTGTCATCTCAGATTTGTGTAAAAGGTTTAAGGGGGCAGCACTACATAGTAGTGTTCTTTCCTTCAGTCTCTTCTAACAATCATCTTAAGATGCATCTCCACTGCCCCTGGACTGGGAGCTACTGTAGATGCAAGGGAACCGTTCCATTGCATGCCATAAAACACCTCCCTGAGGAGTGACAGGGCGTCAGCAGGCGCAGCCCAGCAGTTACACCCTCACACTGACCACTACTCCACCACAGACACTACCAGAGACCAGGCAAGAGTTTCAACAAGACCTACACTGCTGCAGATAATCCAGGAATGTTTCCATTTAGTCCAGTAAAGGACACTATGTGGACTTCTGCCTGTCTGTCGTCTGTTTCTACTGTGTTGGATGATGCTGCTGAAAGGCACATCGTACACACTTAACAAGACAAGCAGAATGGAGGAATGCTTGCAGGGAAGAGTGATATAAAATAGCAGCTGATAAGCATAGCTTAGTACATCCGAAGTGATATTGAGAAAAGGTATCCATGGTTTTCACAAACAAACAGAGTATAAATCGACCGTAACAAACAAAAAAAAGAACACAAACTAAAGGGCAGTGAGAGGCTGATTTTAAAGGCAAAGCAATACAGGTGACAGTAACATTGGAGGTAAGAGTCCCATAGAAGCAGTGGGAAACAACAGATTACACCTCAACCTGTACTCTTACAAATTACTTTTGAAAGTTCATAGCAACAATTACCATGTATTAAATGCCACCCATATATTATAAATATCCATTGCAGTTATATGTTGTATTTGACCCACACTCGCCCTTTGAGGCTGGTCACTTGAAGTGCTTCAAAGACACTCATCTACATTCTTATTCATAATACTCTTATGGAAAGAAATCAATATCCACAATTCAATCAAATCAGAATATATCACTACTGCTGAGAAACTCTTAATATATATCTGCAAGAACCAGTTTCTCATCTTTACCAGGTGTCGTTGGCCTAAATAAATATCAGTCAATAGAGGTGAAAGTTCCTCTTTCTGTCTGTTAACTTGTCTGAAACATGAATTATATTCCTTTACCATCACTTGCCACGTTGGCTTAATAGAAATGTAGGCATTCAGTATAAAATAGTGGGGGGAGGGGGGGGGTGTGGGTACATTATTTGAGAAGCTAGAACAGAAATACACCTTTAAAAAAAAAGCAATTCAGAGATAAAAACAATAAATAAAAATAAATGAATTCCCTTCAACATTTTACTTTTTTCTCATATCTACTTTTTAAACGTTTGTTAGTTTCCAGGAGAGCACACCTAAGCCTTTGAAATGAAAGACTTGGTTTTCTTCATATACTTTTTTATAATAAAAAACAAGTCCATCTGTGACAGAATTACTTCATTAAATTGTCTGCTGTTTTTTCAGACAACACACATTTCCCTTTACTTTTTTCTCTGCAAAAATCACTAGCAGACGCTCCTTGTGATAAGCATAGTCAATCCAAATCCAATGAAAATCTTGGAAACAGGCTGACACATATAAACAGACAGGCCCGAGAGCCAGTCCACACATTATTTTACCTCAGGTCCCTTTTCAAGCAGGGGCCATGAGATCTTTACGCAAACACCTGCATCTTGCCATTTGCCTCTGGGATTTGAGAAATGTGGGTCTGGGCAGGACCAGCTACTGCTGGGCTTGGTGTAGAATCTGACCAATCAGAGACGCAGTGAGGAGAGGGGCTGGACCAGGGCTCTGGAGACTCTGGGGAGGGGGTCAGGTAGGGGTGCTCACTGGGCAAATGGAGGTAATGCTTGGGCGTGGCATCTAGTGCAGATGAGTAGCTGTGCTGAGAGGGAGGTGTAGGGTAATCCTCCGTTCCTGCAGTGCTGCCACTATGCTGGGAGGGCAGAGCCTGAGAGGGCTGGGCTGCTGGAGGGGCTGCCTGGGGGGGCTGAGCTGGAAGCTGGGGCTGAGAGGGTTGCTGGGGCATCTGCTGCTGCTGGAAGAAGGATGGTGGCGGCTGGGAGGTCTGAGGAGTCGGTGGGGAAGAGGTGCCAATGCGGGCCATGTTCTGCTGGTTGGCGATGGTGTGGTTGAGGAGCTGCTGCTGCTGCTGTTGCTGCTGCTGCTGCTGCTCAGCAATGGAAGGCAGCTTGACTGGGCTGATGGTGGGTGTTGAAGTAACAGGTGTGGGCTGCAGCATGGCGTTACGGTAGAGCTGCTGGTGCATCAGCATGGTCTGCTGCTGCATGGCTGGGCTCTGGGGGTGCATGCCTGCCTGGCCACTCTGCACAAGATTCAAAACCTGCTGACCACACTGAGAGGAAGACATCCGGCTGTGCCAGTCAAAGGGCACACTCACAGGACTGACCAAGCCCATGTTGAGCCCCATCTGGCCTGAACTCATCACATAGCCATGGTTGACATCTGAAGCCATGGAGACACGTCCCTGCAAGGACATTCCTCCAGATCCTAGGTCATTGAGTTGGGCTAGAGACACTGCAAAGGGGCCACTACCATCCAACATGCTACTATGTATCATGGGGGTGTTTGGGACAGACATAGATGTGTGGTAGAGCCCTGGTGACTGCATGGCCACAGGGGAAGTGGGGTTGGTCATGTAGCCAGCATTGCTAGCCCCCCCGTGGGGTGAGTCCAGTGAATCGACCGGGGAAAGGGTAACAGAGCTCTCCAGTAAGGCACTCTGCATGTCCAAGGTCAGCTTCTTATTACGGGCCTTGACTGACTCCTTCAGGCTGGCAGCATGTTGGCCTCCCAGGCTAGAACCCTTAGCACAAGGCCTGCGGTTCTTCTTGCCCTGTGGGGTGTTCTTCAGACTAGGCATGTAGGCGCCCGGAGGGCACATGAGAGGAGACAGAGAGTGTACCCCAGAGAGGTGGTGTCCAATCCCTCCATGGCCCTGGGGGCTTCTTACTGTGTTGTACTCATCAAGAAGCTGCACAATATCGTGGTGCATACGCTCCTGAGCAATGTCCCGTGGCAACCTGTCCATATGGTCTGTGATCTCTCTGTTTGCAAAGTGAGCCAGCAGCACCTTCACAGCCTCACAGCTGCCCTCACGAGCTGCAAGGAACAGTGGGGTCTCCTCCTACAAAGAAAAACAAGGCAACAAATCAAAGAGGTTGTTAGATACAAACAGATTTTATTTGAAGCCTCGCTGATCCAAAAGTGTGGTTAACAGTAAAATGGATGTCATACCTTGAGATCCTGCATGTCCTTGTTTGCACTGTTCTTCAGCAGGGCAACAGTCGCCTCCACATTGTTAACGGCTGCAGCCCAGTGCAAGGCGGATTTACCTAAAACATAAAACAAACATTGAGATTACACATCCATGCTCTCAGTGAATATTATTACAAAACAGAAACAACAGCATCAGGACACCCACTTGAGAGAAGAGTTACAAACTTACCCAATTCATCTACTGCATTGACATCAGCATGACAAGTGATGAGTTCTTCTACCATGCCCTCTACTGCCAGTCGTGCTGCCAGGATCAGCGCAGTGGAGCCATCGTACATACGGGAGTCAAGATCTGTAGCCCGATTTCGGATCAGAATCTAGGAGGATGACATTTTTTTGGGGGGTTAAATATTATGATTTACGCAATACATGTGCTTACATTTGTTATAGGCATTTCTAACACCGCCAATAAAAAGTACATGTTGTTTACCTGGAAGACCCCCTGTGCATCTGCGGCCACTGCAGCATGTAGAGGTGAGCGACCGGTGTTATCCTGAGCATTAGCATCTGCACCAGCATCCAGCAGCCTCTTAGCAGCATCAGCACGGGCGTAGCGAGCAGCCAGGTGGAGCGCTGTCTCCCCAGTTCGGTCTGTTTGGGCAGCTAGGGAAGCTCCCTGGTAGATTAGGTCAGAGATGATGTTGGCAGAACACTCCTCACTCTCCTCCTCCTCTGTCACCTCAGGCTCTAAGCCGCCTCCACAGAATGATGCCAGCATCAGAGGTGTAAAACCATCTGGTATGAGATGAAAACAGTGGGTTAGATTGTATCTGTTCAAGAGTTCAAAATAACAGATCATTCATCTTAAAGTTACCAACCTGGGCCTCGGACATTAACATCCATGCAGTCACTTTCAAATTCTCCTTGGGGTGGGGTGAGGGCCATAGTGGGAGGCACACGGATATCTGCAGCTGCGAGGTGATGCTGTGTCCACTGCCTGCAGTCCACTGCATCTTCACTGTCTGAGAGCATACTTGGCTCCTCAACCTGAACTCACAGAAGGAGAGAATTTAATTTCAATATTTAATGCAAGCTTCAATCACAATCCTGTGATAAATTGTATGTACACATTTGTGTGCTTGCGTCTAAGTAAATTGCCATTTTTAAATGTTAAGACAATGTGTAACTGACCTTAAGCCTTTTTGCCTCTGGACAGTCTGTGTCCATCCACTGGTCACTGTGATCACCAAGGAGAGATTCTTCCGCAGTTTTTGCCATGTGTCTGTTAAAGGACAAATATGGTAAACAAAGTAAGACACAAAGAAAACCAATACAATTTCAAAATGAACCCCTTACAGAATTCCCACTTAAATTGCTTATGAAATTCAGACCTTATAATACCACATAATTGCAAACAAATAACTTACTTCATTCCAAGAGCATCCTGACCCACAGGTTCCCTGCGGTTTTTGTTGCTGCTGGGTTCCTTCTTTAAGAAGAAGCCCTCAGGGAACCAAAGGGTACTGTGTTCTCTCTTTCTACGAGCAATCAACATTCCTAGCACCAGGATGACCATAAGGAAAAGGGAAGCTAACCCGACCAGCATCAGCTTGGCCCATTGAGGTATTGGGTCAGGATGGGGATCCCTTTCAACACCTGTCATGACAAGAGAAACTAATTAGCACACCTGTACTTTCTTTGTCTTACAAGTTTAAATTGTGGCCTTTAAGTATCCCTACTCACCAACGGCTTCTTTGATTGGGTATGGGAAGCGAAGCATTTCTACAGCTGACAGAGCTCCCAGGTAGTCTGCAGCTCTTTCAGCTGTTGGGAAACAGCCCTCAGAGCTCTGAGCGGCGCACAGACGGTTGTCTATTTCCAAGTACACTATGGATCTACAAAAATAGCAGACAGGCAGGTATTTAGTGTAATGTTCAATGTATAAGAAAAACATAATATTTGATGTTTACTGTATGTCTGACTGACCCGATGACCTCCTGTTTAGGCTGCAGCTCCCGCTTGAGGCGTGCCCCGCGAGTGTATGGGTGGATCTTGGCATCTCCATTCCCGTCCAGCTGGAAGCGCAGTGAGGTGTGTAGGATAGCACTTAATTTCTGCAGAAAAGCTGTGCTGGTGCGTTGAAGCTCCTCGGGGGGAAGTAGGACTACCAAAACCAAGACACCATCAGCAAGGACTTCTGGAACCTTCTTTGCACAGTCCAAACCATCCCAGCCACACTCCACTGAGTTACAGCCGGGGTCACACTCTCCATTAGCGTAGTGGTCTATACAGTAGGCTTCATACACTGGACTGGAGACGACACAAAGAAAAGAATCAGCTTGAGATTTCTCGGATAAGTACAGAAAAAACGAGGGAATCAAATTAAGAGTAAAAGTAAACTTACTTGCAAACTTTCTCCTTGTTCATGCAGTCAAAGTTGTCATACAGACAATCAGCGTTGTTGCAGGACTCATCACACTGGCTGTTGTTAAAGACACTCCAACATTGTGAACATTGAGCCCAGGGGTTTTTTGATGTAAGAGAACAGTCCCCGCCGTCCCAGTCACAAAAGAAAGTGTTACATTCCTTGTCGCAAACATCATCTTTGGCTTTGCTACGACAGTCTGCTAGAGGGCATATGGGTACTTGAGGCTTGTTGGGCATGATGTCCTCACACCGTTTCCCTGTCCAGCCACTGGGACACTGGCAGTGAAAGTACGGGAAGCTTGTTTCTTCAGTGCACAACCCTCCATTCCGGCAGGGCTTGGAGGAACAGCCTTCATTGCTGCGATGCTGGCACTGGGGTCCACCATAACCTGGATGGCAGGTGCAACGCGCCCCCCTTTGGGTGAGTGCACAGCTACCACCATGGTAGCAGGGCAGCTCCCGACAGGACATGCTTCTTTCACAATTAAGCCCAGCATAACCCTAAAAATAGCCAAAATGTAAGCAATTAGTTTGTAAGCTTTCAATACACAAATAATGAAAGCTGTGATGTATAAACTCCAAATAGTTTTTTGAATACTTAATGTGAATGTACACTTACAAGCTGACATGTGCAGGTGTATCCCATTGCAGAGCTGCTGGATACAGAACACACTCCTCCACTCTGACAAGGTTGAGACTCACACACACTGAAACTGTTCTGACACTTTCGGCCAGTGAAGCCAGGTTTGCAGACACATTGGTAGTCATTTGGCAACTGGATGCAGTCAAGACTGTTGGGGGGACTGCAGGGGTTGGAGAGACACTCGTTTATGTCTCCCTCACATCTTTCTCCTTTAAATCCAGGGGGACAGTTGCAGCGGTATCCACCCACTCTGTCCACACAGGTGCCATTGTTAAGGCATTTAGGAGGAGCACTGCGCAGCCTCAGAGGTAGAGCACAGTCATCTTCATTTATCTCACAGAGAACACCTTAAAAAAAGAGGATTGTTAAATATTATTATATTTTCCAGTAATTTGTTGTAAAATATCTTAAAAGTGCCACTCGAAATATTGTTTCTGTTAAATATGTGCTAACATACCAAGTGTGCCAGGCGGACAGGAGCAGATATAATGTCCCACCAGATCAATGCAAGTGCCTCCATTCTGGCAAGGATGAGATTGGCACTCATTGATCTCTATCTCGCAGTTCTGTCCAGTAAATCCTGGCATACACTGTAAAGGCATACAGAAGACAATGACATTACTTCAACAATTGTGATGCAGCACTGTGTGAATACTGACTTAATCTGACAAAGACGCACATAATATAGATTTTTTTTAACTTACATCACACTGGTACCCTCCCACATATCCCCTGCAGGTGGCGCCATTGCGGCAGGGTTTGTCTTCACAGTGGTCTACCTGGGTTTTACAATAGCTTCCTGTGTAGTCAGTGGGGCATTTACAATAGTGGGAATTCCCAGTGTTGACACAGTGACCACCATGGAGGCACAGCTCATCTGTCTGGAGCCCTGATTGGAAGAAATGTTGACTTTAAACACTGTTACAACACAACACAAACGTTAAATGTAATTCGTTTTCCACATACCTCTTTTGCGTGCGGCTGTCTCACAAGAGACCCTGGAGATGTCACAGTCACGTCCAGACCAGCCGTTAGTACATTCACAGGTGAAGGAAGCATCCTTTTGGCGACAGCGTCCTCCATTTTCGCAGGTAGATGGGCGTCTGCACCAATCGACAGGTGTCTGGATAGCCAGAAGACAAAATTGTCAGGATGTATTTTACTTAAAACATGAAGCGATGAAGACTCAAGGAACATAACAAGATATTTTTAAGAAGAACCAATGAGTGTTTACCTGGCAGCGGGAGCCAGTATAGCCCTTGGGGCAGGAGCAGCGGAAGGACTCTAGGGCATCTTGACAGATGCCTGCATTGAGGCAGGGCTGGGAGTCACACTCGTTGACCTCGTATTGGCAGTGGGAGCCAGTGAAGCCTGAGCGGCAGTTACAGGAATAGCCGTTGATCTTATCTGTGCAAGAACCTCCATTGAAACAAGAGCTGTGGAAATGAACACATTTTATTGTCATATTCAGTAATTATACACATGTGAACAGGTTTAAAAGCAATGTAAAATATACACTCACCTTTCAGTGCAATCAGGGATGTTGGTTTCGCAGTGGTTGCCAGTAAAGCCCGGCTTGCAGGTGCAGGTGTAGGAGTTAACATAGTCTGTGCATGTGCCTCCATTTTTGCACGGCGAACTCTGGCATTCATTGATCTCTAAAGCACAGCGGGGCCCAGTGAAGCCTGCCAAGCAGCTACAGTGGAAGGAGTTCACAGCGTCTGTGCAGGAACCTCCACTTAGGCATGGATCTGATGCAATAAAGAGAGGAAGACTTTGGTCAAGAACAGTATTCATAGTCTTGGTATTCGTTTTTTACAGCAACAGGCAATTCAGCACGCTTTGTTTATGTGGCCACTTACTAGGAGTACAGTCGTTGACGTCTGTTTCACATGTTAGCCCAGTAAATCCAGCTCTGCAGGAGCACACAAAGCCTCCAAGTGTGTTAGTGCAGGTCCCACGATTCTTGCAGGGGTTGGAGATGCATTCATTTACATCCACATTACACAATTGACCTGAAGAATGAAAAAAAAAAAGGGTACAATAAGGTTTAATTCCAGATAATGGGAGTTTATTTATTAAGACTTTCTGTAAGATTCAAGAAAGATTATTTTAAAAATAAACAAGTACGCAGTTATCTTACCTTGCCAACCTGTCTGACAGTTGCATTGATAGCCCAAGTAATCTGGTGTGTGTGTGCAGAGGGCATGATTGGCACAGGGGTTAGGGGAGCAAGGGGTGAGGACCTCAGCACAAGTGGGTCCATTGTAAGGAAGCTCACACAGACAGGTGAAGCTTGCTACACCGTCCACACAAGTGCCCTTGTTCAGACAGGGACTGGAAGCACATTCGTTGATGTTCATCTGGCATAGGTTACCTGACGGGCAGAAAAGACATTACATAAATTAGAATCAGCCTAAAATGTTGCCTAACAATATGTTTTAACACCACTAGGGGGAGGTAGACAAGAGGAGGAAAACTCTGGAAAACATTGGAGAAATATTTTTAACTACAAGATGTAGATAAAGTATATTAGATACTTAGTAAATTCTTAAATTAATGCATATGTGGCAGTTTGCTTCTTATGTATTACCTCTGAAGCCTTGGCGACACTTGCAGGTGAAGCCATTGAGCTGGTCGATGCATGTGCCAGCATTCTGGCAGGGACTCGGCAAACAGTCGTTCCTGTCTAGATCACAGTTCTTCCCGACCCATCCAGGCTCACAGTCACAGCGGTACCTAGAAAATATAGGGTTACAGTCAATAATCCCAAAAATGTCCAAGTTATGCATGATACAATGAACTGAGTTGAAACTTGTAGAATTAGCAACAAGCTAGAGAACAGTTCATACCCATTAATGTCATCCCTGCATGAGCCATGGACACATGGGCTGCTGCCACACTCGTCCACCTGGGAGTAACAGTATGGAGGCTTAAAGCCCTCTGGACACTGGCAGTGAAATCCATTCTCTTCATCCACACATGTCCCCCCATTTCTACAGGGGCTGGATGAGCACTCATCTATCTCCATATTACACTTGGAACCTGGCAAGAGAGATGTTAGAAATCAATCAGACGTGTGTTTGTTAACATTTCCACTGAGGATTGTTTTCACATTTCGAATTTGTATTTTATTTTGATTGGGCCTTACCAGTGAAGCCAGGTTTGCAAACACAGTCATATCGGTTGATGCCATCTTTGCAAATACCATAGTCACATGGGTTACTGGAGCAATCATCAAAGTTTATTTCACAGTTTGTGCCTGTTTTGACAAAAGGTTAGAGTTCCATTAAGAAAGGAATACACTTCAGTACAGAAAAGGTCAATCAAAATGATAAGACATTATGAAACGTTTATTCTATATAATTTATCACCCTCAACAGACTTATTGTTTGCAGATGTTTGAGCATACTGTACACCTACAGTTGCACTGAATTTTCTCTAAATGTTGGCTAGCTTTTATTTCTTTTAAATTAATAATTGAAAGGTTTGCATTAACAATGTCAGACTATTGTGATTTCCTCTTACCTGATGTCCCATGTTGACACTGGCAGATGTACTTGTTGACTAGATCCACACACTTTCCCCCATTCTGACAAGGGTTGCTGTGGCACTCATTGAGCTGGTTCTCACAGCGATAGCCTGTGTAGCCAGCATCACAGTTACAGCTGTAGCTGGCAATACCATCAATGCAAGTACCATGGTGGCATGGGTCGGGCTGACAGTTGTTGATGTTACTGTCACAGAGTGTCCCCTCATAACCTGAAAAGCCCAAATGGAGATTGATGTTAAGGTATCTATGTCATTTGACGGAGCAAAGCCTTTTATTTGAATTTATTAGTTATTTAATTGAACTTCCGCGGTCTGTTTCCCAGTTTTTCTTTATAAAAGAGTCTACAGTTTGGGGTTCTAATTACTGTGGTTTCCATGTCGACAGTGTCTGTGTGTTGGGAAAGCAAGGGTTGGTTTGTGTGGTGTGTGTGTAGTGCAGTGCTGAGTTGGGTAAAGCAGTAAAGAAGGGCCCTACACAGGCCTCCCAGGCCTGCTTTTGTTCTCAGTGGCGGAGGGAACAATAGACTGCCCCACGTCAAACAGAGCCACTTCACTCAACAGAAGGGGCCCACAAACACAGGGAATACCAAGCAGCTGGCCACTGAAACAATGAAACAGGCTCCTCTGTAGGCTTGGGTCCAAAAGAACATGTTAAATATCAATGTATACTCCAAGTTAGTTCATACATACAGCCTTTGTGAAGATAAACGTTTTCACTGCATCTCTTTATCTATGAATATGACTGAATGTGAAGGAATGAAAGTTAAGATGTGACAGAAGGTGGTTTGTAGGGGTTTAACAGATGAACAGATGTCGGGGTGATGACCAAGGCTGCTGGTCCTCAGTGACCCCATGATCCTGAGACCGACGAGGGAAAGAGGGGGATTAGGGGCCTCAAGTCAGTCTGCTTGGCCAGCAGACAACCATCGAAAAAGCTGACCCCCTCAAAACACTGAACATTTAACAAAGACCAAACAGCCCAACAAGTGTTTAAGGATCATCTGCTCTTCTGCCTGGGAAGACATATTGGATATTGTCTAACAACCATCAACTAATATTAGGTACAGAAGCCCTTACCTTCAGAACAGCGGCACTCGAACCCATTTGGTCTGTCGTAGCATTTTGCCCCATTCTGGCATGGCGTGCTGGCGCACTCATCGATGTCGATCTGACACATGGTGCCAGTAAACCCTG
Source organism: Trematomus bernacchii (assembly GCF_902827165.1). Lineage (NCBI taxonomy): Eukaryota > Metazoa > Chordata > Actinopteri > Perciformes > Nototheniidae > Trematomus > Trematomus bernacchii. The sequence goes on along the minus strand of NW_022987720.1, from coordinate 16,919,500 downwards.
GGACATGCAAACACAGAGGTGAAGGGTCAGAAAGAGGGTCCAGTGGAATGGTCCACGCTCAGGTCAGAGGGCAGTTCTGTCCCTTCTTAGAAGGCCAGAGGTCTTTTGCTAGGTTAGTGACGTCTGGCTTAGGTTGGGTTTGAGAGCGTCGCGACTGGTTATTTGTGCACTTGGACCAATGCTAATATGACCACTACATGCAAATGCATTGGGAAACAGGTGACCTTGATAATGTTTGTGAGGGAGGACTAACAAATGTAATGCCTACAAATGAATATTAAAATAAATGTATATTGCTATCTGGTGATATTAAAATATCTGAGCAGCAAAATGCCACATATGCAGTCTAAGCTCAATTAAGGTCGTTGTACAGGAATGTCTGGACTCTGGTGAAGGTACTTTTTTTTTTAAACAGTTAAATGTAACTTTAACAATAATAATAATAATAATAATAATAATAATAATAATAATAATAATAATAATAATAATAATAATAATAATAATAACAATAATAGTAATAGTAATAATAATAAAAACAAGAGTAAGGATATGTTAATTCTACAGGCTTGAAAAGCTTGAGAAACTTAGCAGGCTTGAAATCGGTGGGCACAGTGCCCAGACAGGGGTGAATTGGTGCATTGGTAGCACACTGCTCAGTTGATTAACAGTGTCAGGATGGTCTGTGTGTTGGTGCTTGGACTGCAAAAGGGGGGGTTCAGAGGAGACAGTGGGATTGTTTTCTCTTTTAGGGACCCCCACTCCCCCTGCTCCCCTTCCTGCATCAGCTCCACCGGCTCAATAGCTAGATGGGGGGGGGGGGGTGGAGAGGGGACGTCTGTCCCAGATGTAAATTGAGGACCTGGAAAAGAATCTCATTAGCAGGACTGCTGTTCCCCACCACCGCCAGGGCAAGACGAGGGAGACTGCTGTCCCTTCCACATTCCACAGAGGAGGGGAGCGGGGGTCACAATAGTGTCTTTGTTCAGGCAAGAGGAGAGGATAGGCAGCCTTGTGGGTCTGCCTTTTCATACGAGTGGTGCTTCTAAACACCAGCAGGCAAAAGAAGCCAGGCTGACCCTCCCTTCTCTGGTTCTGGGGACATTTAAACTTTAGCTCTCTGTTCTGACTGCTGCTGTCACTGAGTTAGAGTTGTGAACAGGGCTAGAAATAAACAAAGGTAAATGGGAAAAACGTTTTGGTGGATAAGTCTTACCTGGCTGGCAGGTGCATGTGAAGCCATTGACCATGTCCCGACAGATACCATCATTCACACATGGGTTGCTCTCACAGTCGTCAACGTCTACCTCACAGTACGTTCCCATGTAACCTGAGAAAAGAAGATCACAATGAGTTGACATTTTTTGAGAAGTGGAAGCAGATTTACTATGATTAGATCTTTATGTAACGTTATGTCAGTTCAAGCCAGCGTGCTGTGAATGTAATTGCTTGTACTGTGTGCAGCTGATAAAATGATCTGTGGGAATCATTTCTATTTTTGACATGGGTCTCTGCTGAACCACAGGATGAAATAAAAGACTCTTGGAGCATCCCCAGTGTTCCCACTCTACTGACTTAGAATCACCACAACCTACTGTCCATGGAGCATTACCCCTCCCTGGGTCAATGTCCCATTCACAAGATGCATGTTATACATTCTGCATTAGCAAACTTTGGAGGGTTCCTTCATTGAGGTGAAACAGAGTGTGGAACAGAGTGGTGGGAGAGGCTAGCGTGGAATCAGAAATAATCAGCAACTCCACATGAGCTTTGCCAGGCTGGCTGATGATGAGGAGGGTGAAGAGGAAGGGTATGTCTCTGGAAATGAAGGGGGAGGGGGATAGGCTCTGGGAAAAGGCCTCTTTCCCTCTCCGTGTATGAGGGGTGCAAAGTGGAGCACAGAGGGGCCCTATTGTTCCTCTCTATTCCCACCACTCTACCACTCATTAGTATTCACAGCACACTCCTCCCCCTAACTGCTCGCCCTCTCTCACATACAGTCCTATAGACCCGACTCCCAGCTCTAATTTGTATAGTTCCCAAAACCCCAGGATGCATGTAGGTCTGTGCGTGAGAGTTTCACTGTGTTTTTGTCACTGAGGGTCCAAACCATCACTTAGTCCAAACTAATACCCTGTCTGGCTGTACACTGCACAGAGAGTGCAGCAGTGCCTCCATACCCCCAGTGTCAATGGAAATTCATTACATAACAGTCTACACTGGCAGTCTGTATGGAAGAACTGCATGATGCTTCAGCAAGTTGTTCTCCTCTGCTATTGGTTTAGGCTGGAAGACAACATGCTGAATTGATGTTCTGTATTGTTTTATTGTACAGTAGTAAATTACAACCAATCAAGCCTTAATACCTGGCATGCAGATGCAGGTGAACTCTCCAATGCGGTCCAGGCAAGTGGCATCATTCTGGCAGGGCATGGAGAGGCATTCATTGATGTCAATCTCACACCGTGGACCGGCATATCCTCGGCCACACTGACACTGGAAGGAGCCCTCTGTGTTTACACATTTTCCAAAATGCTCACATGGGTTGGCACCTGCAGGGACAAGTATTCATATCAGTATACCATACACAGCCAGAAGGAAAAGGAAAGCGATGAGAATATAACCACAGTACTGACAATTGTAAGGAAAAAAAATCTAAATTACCAATCGAACACTCATCCATGTCCTGGTTGCATGCACCTCCTACAAAGCCGGCGGGACAGGTACAAATGGCGCGGCCGTTGAGGGGGTTGGTGTCGCACACTGCCCCCTCGTTGCAGGGGTTACTCACACATGCATCGTCAAGGTGGCACAGCAAACCTGTGGAGAAATTCAAAAAAGAAAACGCATGAAATCAACAATTTAGCAGCCAGGAACAATAATGGCACAGAGACCAACAGATAAAACCACTAACCTGTCTTTCCAACTGGACACTCGCAGAAGAAGGATGCCACACGGTCATGGCAGGTGGCCCCAAAGAAACAAACAGCTATGGCGCAGTCATCAATGTTCTCACTGCAGTCATCTCCAGTCCAACCATTCACGCAGACACATGTATGACTACCAATGGTGTTGAAGCAAGTACCCCCATTATGGCAGGCGTTTGGTTGCATGAGACACTCGTTGACATCCTCAGCACAGTATTGCCCTATTGTGATTAGATGAGATTTTGTATCACACATCTGTTTATATATAAATGTACATATTTCAAGTTTATTTCAAATAGGATGTAAATTGAGCTGTACCTGTCCATTCTGGTGCGCACTGACAATTGTACGTGTTGACTCCATCTACACATATTCCTCCATTCATACACTTGTGTCCTGGACAGTCATCCACATTATTCTCACAGTTGTGTCCCTGGAACCCTGAGCCAGATGGAGAGACAAAAAAGAGTTATTATACACAGACACAGTAACACACACTAGCGGACAGTTTATTAAACATTCAGTGGTTCCTGTTCCAAACACTAAACATCCCTACTCATGACCTTGAGTTATATTTCCCACACTAGAGGAGGTGTAGGGCAATGTGGGCAATAAAAAGGTTCAGAGGGTGTCTGATTGTTTACATGTTCTCATGATGGTTCCCACACGATGCCAGCATCAGCCATGACTCCTGCCTGCTTCAGGGGTCTGCACTCCCTGCAGTGTTTGCTTATTTTATAATCTCTCACAGTTTCAATGACTTCCTCTCTGGCAAGAGACATTTCCTGTCAGCTCCCCAGTGGGAAACCAGAAGGCCCATAAAGTAAATTCCTTCTGTTGTGAAAAGAGCAGAGTGGAGTAGAGTGACGGCGGGCTGCCTCTTCAACTCTCCCACCATCCCATCTCACATCTGTAGCTATTAATAGCAGAAAGAAAGCTGACCTGGGAGAGAGGCGTAAATCCCAGCAACAACACTAAAAGCTACGTCATCAGCCTGGGAATATATGTATGCCTGTAGCACTGTGCAGAGGGCCTGGGAAAAACCTGACAGTTGATGATTTTGTGTGTGTGTGTGTGTGTGTTCTATACTGCTGGTACCTGGTAGGCAAGCACACTCGTAGGAATGGTCGCTGGTCTGTCGACAGGTGCCCCCGTTCATGCACTGAGATGGGGCACAGGGAAGGACGGACACTTCACATGTGCGCCCACTGTATCCAGGTTGGCACTGGCATCGGAAGGACCCATGGGTGTTCATGCAGAGGCCACCATTGAGGCACATGCCAGGCTTGCGGCACTCGTCAATGTCACTGCGGCAGTTCTTTCCCTGGAAGCCAGGTGGGCAGGAACAGTTGTAGTGGTTATTCCAATGGGCACAACGGGCTCCATTGGCACAGGGACTTGTGGCACATGCGTCAATGAGGGAGCAGTCTTTGCCTGGAGATTGGAAAATGAATGTTATTAGTAAAAATAGAAACTTTTAATCACCCTTCTGAAATCTGAACTTTCTAATGAAGACAAACTCTGATAGATGTACCTCTGAACCCTCTTTGGCACACACAGGTGAATTGTGGGATACCATTGACCACCTGGCTCTTGCAAGCTGCTCCGTTCAGACATGGCGATTGATAACAGGGATCCAGTTGCTTACACAGAGGACCAATGAATCCTGGACGACATCTAGACAACAGATTCAAACACACACAACACATTAGGATATATTTGGCCTGCAGGTCAAAACAGGTCACAAGGTATTTAAGACAGAGCTGTGACTCAAACTCCAGCATACCCTAAGTCCCTCATGTTCTTGGTTTGGCAATCTGGGCCCCAAAGAGGCCTTGGCAAGGCCCGCTGCCTGACTCATACATTGGCTTAAAAGATGCTTCTGGGACCTGGAATTAATTTGTCATAACAAAGCTTGCCCCATAAGTACTTATCATGCAATGAATTGTTTATGGATAGAGGCAGGCAACCCGTAGGTGTCTTATAGGCTTCAAAAGGAATATTCTATGGTTATTTCCAGCCGAAAAGCCTCAGTTTCTCAATGTCAGCTAACATTGTTCCACAGTTAACGTTTTTTTCTCCAAGCTCAGCTCTTGTTTCTGTTCTCATATATTAGAGGAACACACCCAGAAACAGCATTCTGGAAACATAACATTTGCCAAAAAATACTGACATGAGAAAAACAAGGATTACACACGGAACACATGAGACGAATTCAAGCAGCAGCTGTGGTATTTGATTGAAACAACATATCCTCCTTCTAGTGACTACATTCTGATACAACGGAGCATTGTGCATGGGACATTAACGCCTTGTCCACACATAAAGCGTTTCAGACACATTTTGTGCATCTGTCTCACATATCTCTGACGGAACAGATAGGCTATTTTGGAGATTTGTTCTGCTTCAAGTCTATTTTTCTTTGTCCGTAGCTACAATGATTTTGTATGGGCTTCTCAGCGCTGCCAAAACACAGGTAACCCACACTCAATGCTGGGCCTAAATGTATCCTATGTAGAAACATTTGGGGGGCTGAGCTGTTCCTGCTGCTTGGCAAACAAGCTGCTTTTGATACACGGGCTACGTAGACATGGTATAAGCCTGACCTAAACCTGCTCCACCAAGAAGTTGAGATAAAAACACAAACAGAGCGTCCTATAGCCCTCTGCAGAGGTCCTAAGGGAGAGATGGTTTGGACTAACTGTCCAGTATGAGCTTGTAACTTTATATCCACAGTAGAGCCCCTGGCTGGGAACAAGCCCCCTCTTCAAACAGGCTGTTTGATGCTGATGACAAGGCAGTGACGGCTGGGTTTTCGCCCGCCCTTGGGCTCTGTCTTTTCTTTCATTTGAGCGGAACCCCTGGGCAGGATAAACAATGGGTTTTCATCTATTCTCTTTTACAGGAGCATCACCACTAAACTGGTATTTGTTCATTCTTTACTTTTTTGATGTGCCCTCCCCCACTAATAAACTATAACAAAGACTAAAACAATTTTGAGACCCTTTCCCCTGGCTAGAAGCTACAAAGATGTCCACTGAAATTGCCTGCTTTATTTCTGACTGCTCAGTAAAACTAGAGCCTACGAATAATTTAGCGTTTTTCTAGCTTTAAAGGCAATAGCGAATTGTAGGAGCCACAGGGCTAAACATGAAGAAAGTAGGTATACAGACACAATATACACCAAAACAGAGCAGAAAAAGTAGTATGTCTCCAAAGTACTAGTTTGTTGATGTATAAATAGTATTTAAGTATCAAAACAACAGAAAATGCTGTCGGGAGTGTAGCTTTGTCCTATGGTCAGCACTGAGAGACTGCATTCTGGTGTGGAAGTTAAGTAAAGCCGCTCTGGCGCACCAATGTTGAAAGAGTTATTCAGACAGTTATAACAACTATGCTACCATCTCCTAAAGCCCCCCTGAACGCCAGCTTGGCTCCCCCCCCTCCCCCCCACTCCAACAGCCCCCTCCTCTCACGCGCTGAGAGGTCAAATGTCAGAGGTCCCCCGTCTGATTGTGATGATAATGTCACTCAGGCTGCAGGGAGTGGGGTGGGGCTGCTCTCCAGGAGAGAATGTCTTAGAAGTTGGAATTGGCGTAAAGTCAGAATAAGAGAAGGAAAGAGTGGTCAGTTTTAGCAAGAATGTCATGTCATATTTCCTGTAATCCCTTGTCCCTTGCAATGAAAACACTGCACTCACTCCGAATGCACGATCCATGTTGCCCTAGCAACCTCACAGACGAACAAGCAAGCCTGACACCCAACCAAACATCCCTCCCCACCCCCCACCATTGGTCCCCATGGCTATTTGTCATGGCTTGGCTGGGTTTATTTAGAGGCAAATTAACTATGTCTGGAATCTAGGGTGTCACTAAAAATGAAACACAAACGTGGCACAAAGAGGGATTTGAAAAGGCTGAGAAAGAAAGTTGCTTATAGAGCTGAAAAATACTAGGGTAACAGTCAGCCACTTTGTTGCACTGTGGACATTTCTTCTCACTAAACCAAGGCTTTGTGGACAGAAAATAACGTACAACTAATTTGAAGAAATATTATCCAAGTGTGTTCAGCGCATTGGTGTGTCTGTGTGGGTGGTTGTGTAAGAATGCCGGTAGTAGTTATGCCTGATAAATAATTTGTCCTCCATTGCAAATGCAAACCCAACCGAGCAGCCAAAACACACATTCTTTTGTCTAGACCTGACTCATTGCCAACATGCTACTCCCATAACAAACAAATCAGAATGCTATCAGTGCAGAGACTGTGAGAGACATGGAACTTTGCCCTGGTGCACCTGAGAGTCTCCTTATCAGACTCTTTACAACCTTGTGGATTCCACCGCTTTTCTGGGAACAGAGAGGCAGGAACTAGGCCTGGCCTTATTTGTGGCGGATGTAGGAGGCAGGTGCAGGCTGCTGTTGTGCAATGGGCCCCTGAGTCATATTTAGTGAGTGTCGACTTCTGACCTTTGAGGAAGACAGTGCAGCAGACGAAGAGGTGGTCTTTAAGTGCAGCGGAGGGGCGGCCAGAATGGGTAATCTCTGAGTTTAACTTTTGAGGACTTTTGCCAGCTGCAGCACCGGCACCAAGCATCTGTCCGCATCTGTCAATGAACTTCTGTGTGTCTGGCATCTAACTCCCCTGCCAGACTTTAAGCCAAACATTTTTTCTGTTTTGCTCATGGGAAAAGCCCAGTAACCCACACACCAACACACACACACACACACACACACACACACACACACACACACACACACACACACACACACCACCACACACACACACACACACACACACACACACACACACACACAGACACCACACACACACACACCACACACACACACACACACCACACACACACACACACACACACACACACACACACACACACACAACACACACACCACACACACACCACACACACACACACACACACACACACACACACACACACACACACACACACACACACACACACACACACACACACACACACACACACACACACACACACACACACACACACACACTGGCCATTTCACAACACTCAAGAGATGTGATCATCATTCACAAACACATGCATTAACAGATCTTCTTAACAGACTTTAAGGATTGTAACAGGAAAGCACCACTGCAACAAAGCAAACACATGCAACAATCAATGCACGCCCAAACACAGGGAGAAGAAACTTACACCCAGCCTCAGCCTCTTGTGAACCGATAAAAGAGAAGATCCAAAGACAAAAGTAATAAAAGAAGAAAGAAAGAGATTGCATTTGTTAAACATTTAAGGGAAACAGTTTAAAGCAGAGTTTAATGTGCAGATAACCTTACAAAACATTTTGAAATTGAAATATGACATTCCAGCACTGTGATTTCTCAAGTGTTCTGTATCGAGTGTGCGGATCGTCTGTCTAAAACTGTTTGATTTATGCTAGTAGATTCCATCAGCTAAACTTGTGTAACACAATGCCAGTTTTCCTGCTTTCTGGGTCACTGAAGCAGGGTAACCTGAGCTCATCCTCTCCTATACAATAGCAGCTACTCTGCCAGAGGTCAGAGGGTGGCTCACCTGTGAACAAAGAGGCTGTAATCTCTGACACGGTTCTTACACACTGTCATGCTCCACAAAGCAACAAGTATAAGGACTCTTCCTATCTCAGAGGGCATTTCCTAAAACTAACGGAGAGGAAGAGCTACTACAACGGAACTACCATCCTTTGACTTGGTGCAAGATTTCAACTCCTACATGTTATGAGATGAGCTGATCAAAGTTAAAGCAATTATTTAGGAAAAAAGACAAATTTGGATTTTTTTGGAACGCTTCGAACAGTGTCTCTTTCTCTCAAAACATTTTCCCCTTTTTCTACAAGCAAGCAAGAACTAGCTCTACTTCTTTATGCAAGTCCATAATGACACCACACTGCCAACAGGAGCCCATCCACATCCCCCCCTCCTTCCAGCAGCCTCTTCTGCACTGCTCTCCCCAGCTTGGCTCTCCCTTTCTCAGCAAAGAGCCAGATTGGGGGTTGGGGAGTGTTTTGTGGCCCAAATAAAAGAGCCAAAGTAGTCAGAACTCCTTTGTATAAAAGTGTTGGGGGGGAGCAGTGACCCAAACAGCTAGTCTTTCAGGCCTGGGCTTACACGGACCAACAGGCCTGGGCTGTAGCCTGGCAACAGTAACCCATGGTGAGAGAGAGCTGCACTGAGAAAAAGGGGGTGTTGGGAGACAGGGTTTCATAAGGACAGTTGGAGCACTTCAGAGGACTGATCCTCTTCATATGAAGGTAGCACTGAGCGGCGTGCGGGACCAATTCAGTGTGGTAATTAAGCATGATCATGTCTAAAAGGATGCATGTTTCACAGTTTAAAGTGCAACGTGTGTTCCAACAATTGTGCTTAAGGCATACAATGAAGGTATTGAAATCTCCAGAAGGAGGTTTTCATAGCACCCCCAGAGCATGAATATTAAACATGTGAATGTAAGGACATTTTATTTTCTCTCAAGTAAGAGCAGTGATGAATGTGACTGAAAAGTTCGCATTTCAGTGTGTTTCTCCATTTGTCCTTCAGCACTCACATTTACATGTATAAAACTTTCAATATAGAATGCCAAAGAAATGTCCTGCATTTCCTTGGCAGAGGGGGACTGAACAGATTGCCTGCAAGAGAATGAAATTGTTATGTTGTTGATAAGTGTCCTATAATGTTGCCAGAGAAGAGCCATAGTTTTAACACTTTTTATGGAAGAATACTCCCTGACATTTTTCAAATAGCAACGAATTTGCCCATAACCACATTGCATAAATCCCTGGGTCGAGGTCTTTCAAAGCATTCTCCAATGAACTCAACCACAAAAACCCCACCCAACCACCTAAACTGAACCAGATCCACTTTAACTTTGAAACTGACATTCAAAAGACCTCATCCTCATGCTATCATGAAAGATCCACTTCATTGCCTTGTCCAGTGTCTCACATTAGCCTTAACAATAAAACATAATTTGGAAAACATTTCTTAGACCTTCTAATGGCCTGTATTGTTCATCATTTCACAGCAAACTTTTCACAAGTGGAAACAATATAACCAGGTAAATAATGTTGACTGAAACTGTTGAACCGATTGAACAAAGACTCTCATATGTTTATTGTCCTGAGAGAATGAGATTTGTTTACTGTTCATAATGATGATGTACCATGAACACAAAGAACAACCAGATAATGTCCATTATCTCAACTGCTGTCCCCAGTAGAAGTACTAGAGATCAGTGGGCCAGTCATACCTAATGGAATATTTAAGAAAACTATGATAGTAGTGTAGCAATTCCTGTGCCATGTGGAACTGTATTTAATGATTCTTACATTATGAGAAGGTAAACATTGACATCAAAATGTCGGTGGAAAATGTGCTTTGCGGAAAGGTGAATGCCTTTTTCCTGAATCATTTAATGATGGACCCATCCCTTCCTCTCCTTAAAGGAAGGGAGAGACTATGGAAATGTTGCTGGCAGACCTCAGTTATTTCAATCAGGATTGCCTGAATGTTTCTTCAGAAGTCATCTTCTACCGGATAAGAACAAACAACCAGGGGCTGAAACTTCAGAGGCAGGCTTATCCCTACATAAGCATGTTGTCCAGACATACATTGACTCCAAAAACTATAATAATAAAACAAATACCAACTGGATGTTCTAATGGCAAAACGTACATTAATCTGCACACAGGGCTAGTTTTTCCAGAAATGTGTGACGTGCTAGTCAGCAAACTATTTTTCATTTCCACATGCTTGTATATAAGTTCCAAGGAATAAACCACAACGCAGCTATTCGGGAATGATGAAATAAAATATGTTGAAGGATGAGAAAGTTGAGGTTCAAGGAGACCTGGGTGCACCGAGTAAGCTGCTTAAGCTTTCTGATAAGACAGGATGTGCGTGGCTGAGAGGTCAAAAGGCACCACTTCCTGTGACGGGGCCTGGGAACCACAACTCCCAGTCTCCAGTTATGACCCAGACAGAAAACAGGACAACAAACCCAAATCCTCCTCCCTATGATGGTGTAACCTCTTGGTCAGAGAGTACTCATATTCTCATAGATATGACAACTTTCTTATCAGTAATTGAAAACTGGGCCTGTCTGTAATGCAATAGTTTTCCCAGATAATGACAATGGCTCCATCTGCCTGCCAGGACACCATGAGTGATATGGGCTATATGTTGCCTCACAAAATTGCAAAGTAAGTAATTGCAAATCAAACAAGTCATTCTAAACATCCCACTTTCAATGCGACTAGGCTGACAGTATTGTTCAGTCGGCATTCCTGAAGGGGTTACCAGGGGGAATGGATGGGAGGTATGGACAATAACCTGAAAGCACCAGAGGGACAGGAGGAATCTTAGTAAGCATTCCTTTCTAATCCACCATAAAGATGCCAAAGAAAACACTAGCCCTGAGGTGATCCGAACTAAGCTAACAATATAATCGGTCCCTTTGCTATGGTCTGTCAGTAAATATGTGCCTTGGCATCTGTGTATACTTCCACGTCTTGGGGAATTCTGTTTTGAGAGAATTAACCTAAAGGTGGCACATTTACATTTGGACAAGTTGTACCCTCCCCTGAGAAAATGTGTTTTATGCTTATGAAAAAAAGAATAAGGAGTGCCTGTACTTTCTAAACACACACACAGTTCTTGCACTCCACACTCACTGGACAGTCTGCTCGCTGTCAAAGTCAAAATAAGTCCTCTTTCATCATGTTCTAGAGGCTGGGAGTTGCAAGGTCATAACAAAACACTCACAATTTATAAGTTAATTCTGCTGCTGAGGCCAAGGGCAAACTATTTAAAAAATAAAGAGGACCACTGAGTCCATCCATGGGCCGCACGCAGCGGAGAAGCCTCACATGTATTTATTTTCAGCTTGGGGAGTCTGACAGGAAGATATCGGTCGTAATCTGCGATCTGCCACTGTGTTGAGAGACGGAGGCAGAGGATGAGCCGCCAGAGCTGGGACGCCACGCAGAGAAAAAAAAAGTGGTCCTTGTTGCCACTGCTCTGTGAGAGACGCAACATGTGCTGGGGGGACTGTGTGCTACCGGCTTCATTCCTCCACGAGCTTGTCTCTCACAGTATGGGGGCGGCTGACTGCTCAATGGCAGCACCTGGCCCTATGCTTCCCCTTTGTCAAGATCTGACTTCACTGGATTACCATCACAACATCCACCAGCTGTCCTCTAGGCGTACCCCCCCACACACACACACACTCCCTCCCCCTTACCCAGCCTTCCACTACCCGTTCCCCACCCCCAGTCCGATCCCTCCAGCTGGTTCCTCTCTGAATGACACCCACTCAATCTGCCTAATTATCTCTCCTCCGGCCACGTCGCTGTGGCCCTCTCAAAGCCATGCAGCACATTCTGTTCACAGGGTGGAGCTAAGGGGCCAAAGGGTCTTTAACTGGACTTCCTGATTGCTCACCTAGAAGGCCGCACTCTATGTGACACGATCAACCCTTCACTGTCAAGTTCAAAACTCTGGGCCACACTAGCATCATAGAAAGAATACTTCAAACATGTTCATTGTGTATCAAGGAGAACAGTGTGTCAGAAATATAAAACCTCACAGTACCAGAAAGGAACGTACTTTGAATCTAAGCCATGTTGATTACAATTTAAAATGGTGTAAACCTGGATTGCAGAGTTGCTGTCTCTTGGAACTTTCACCTATTGAAAAAAAGAGCTTCCTTGTCAATGGAAAGCGAACTCATTCTACCCACATTAATTATACAGTTTCTTATACAAACTCATCTATGACATTGATTCTGAGCTCAACATGAGTTGACTTATTTCACACTGCTGGCCATAAGTTAATATTGGATTCACATATCCTCAGTTGACCCGGGGTTACAACCATAGTTGTTCCAACTCTCTGCAGTGTTTCAAATGGCTAATTTAGGTGCAATTGATTTCCTGTACCTTAAAACATGTATTACTTTAGGAAAAGTAGATCCAACCACAATTGTTCCATCATGGCCAACCATCATTGCAATCACAATTCAGTTGAAGCCAACCTGCAGGCAATGGAAGTGAAACCTATGTCTGGAGCTGGGTCATGGAGCCAGCTTGGAATGCTCATTTAGTCTAACAGCATTAGCTGGGTTTTACTGTGTAACTGGGAGAGTTGAAATGGGTATCAGAGTGTTCACTTGAACTGTTTACAACTTTAGTCACCTATCAGCAGCTCTGGCCTGCAATCTTTACAAGACACCCGAGGAGGAAGACAGACACATAAAGGAACTAACAAGATAAAGAAATATTCTTAAATGTTGAAGCTACAGTGTGGTATCATTGTTGTTTTCCAACCAGACAGAGGATACATAGGTATCTAGGACAGTAACAATGGTAGCTGCCACAAGCTTGGTATTAATGTCACTTGAGCAGCTACAAGCCATAAGAAAATGAAATAACATGAATATTCTCTGCGTAAAACAATGTGAGTGGTTCTCCGAAACGAAAGTGACGATGTCAAGCAAGGTTATTTCTCTACTGGTTCTCAGAACCGTTCAAAGACCAAAACATGTATCTGTATCTGCATTTCTATCTCTCTACTCTGTATTGGCTTGCTTTGCTGTGGCCTTTCTTTTCTACCTCTCTGCACCCTGTTCTGATGGTGCCAGGTTACAGGCAGGTATCTGGTAGAATAAAGGATCTTTTCTGCTGTTTTGGAGCTCCTGTTTCTGTAGGCTCCCAGGGGAAGGGGTGCGGTGGCTCCAGCACTAACCTCTGTCTAGAGACTGGTCTGACCACTCTCATGTGTCCACGCTCCGTTGCTCTGCCCTGCTATGGGACTCTTTCTACACTGTGTGGTAGGACATTTGATGTCCCCTTCTATTAGAAATCCCCTCCCTTTACCCTTGAAGTGCTTCATTTTCTTGCCAATTAACCAGTCAGGTGATTACAAATGCCCTATTCCTACACTCCTAACATATATACACCCCCCTGCAGAGCGTGAAGAAATAAAGCAGCACAGAGAAAGAATGAATGATGCCCTTTAAAAGAAACTCATTAAATCTGGAGATTCCTATACACTTCTCAAATATGTAGGTTGTGATCACTTTCATTCGTTTTTTTTTTTTTTTTTCTGTGTGGTGCTGAAAATAAATGATTACCCCAGAAAATGATCTTGGATATGTTAGAAAAAAAAAACCTGGCTGCATACAATTAGACATTGAGTTACTTAAATGACACTCACCCATCTTGGCTCCAGCTAATGATTAAAGAAATCTGGGAGGTAGTTACTTGTTGCACATGCAGTAGAGTTACACATTGGCAAGTGTGTAATGGCAACTTCTGATCAATCATTTTAAAGAACTATGAACATGTTTAAAAAAAAAAAAAAAAAATACATATATATATATATATATAATTGAAAACAATGTGCCGTGGTCTTTTCTTGTGAAAAGCACATTCCTTGTTGGCTCAACTTTGTCCTGGCAATTGTAAACTGCTAGTCCACTCCAATAAAATAATAAATGTAATGTCTTGGAGGGAAACAGCTGGCAAACAAGGTGTTTTTGTTCTATCAATCACTGTATATCTATCATCTGAAACACTCAGGCATGTTTCCTAAGCTAAACTGTTCTTAAAAATAACAAATGACCGCCGGGCAAGACACTGTAGGCTATTTAACTCGACCATTGTAAGAGGTTCCCACACAACCCCCCTCACCAATTTGGAAAACAAAAGCTTCATCACTGTTAAAAGATGTGAGAGCTCAAAACTGCCCAAAGCAGGCAGGAAACAAAGAAAAATCACAAAAAAAGGTCTAAAAGCATTGCAAAAACAGTAAGACACACACCAGGAAAACTGTACTTGCTTTTGAGGAAAAGCTGTGAGTAAATCTGACGAAGCTCTTAAACAACAGGTGCAAAGCCAACATGTTGATGCTTGATGGTGCTTGTGAATCAATCTGTTATATCTTTCACCAGAGCCAACAGAACATTTGGAAAGCATATTCACTTCATGTTTAAGTATCACACTGAAAATAAATCTTTCCCCTGAACCTTTGAAGAACCAACTCACAAATAACAGCCTGTCAATTTAAACACAAGGCCTACACTTGAAAACCTTTCAAAAGCTGACTTAAAGAAGTATTAAGGCAGGATAAATCACAGATCTTTACATCATTTCCACTTACATGCATCGAGAGGGTGAATCTAAGCATGTCCCTCCATTATCACAAGGTTTGAATTTATCCAGGCATCGGAACCCTGTTGAAATTGGAGAAATGTGTTAGACAACCACACAACTGACAAAAGACTTTAACATTAGGGGAACCTGTAATTCATCCTACTTTTTAAATATCTTTTAAATAATGTTAAAAAAAGAGTATACAGAATATATTAATAAACTCTTTGTAAAGTATCTTTGAATTACCCAAAGTAATGTAAACTCTTTAAACTCCTGGATTTCAAGCATGTCTAGCTTGGCAGACTTTGCCACTTGTGGCATCTTGCAGACACACCAGCATGTTTGTTGTACTTATTTATCCAAATCAGATAACGTTTTGGTTTCCTTGAAAGAGATACATGCTGACATGAGATTGTTTCTGTTTAGAGAGAATTACATTAATATCTGACAGTCAATGCTCAACAGCTACGAGGGAAAACACATTCAGTTGTTTAAAAGGTCTTTGTTCAAAAAGGGAGGGGGTAGCTTTGGCTCATCATCCCCTGATTTAGCTTTAACAAATGATGTTCTAACATACAATCATTATATTTTTTTAACGTCTTATGTTAAGCCTCATTGCACAATACTACGATCCTCGGGAAAACTTGTATTGATGTTACAGGAGCACTTCCACACTTTGGGTTTTGTTAACTCGGTGGAGCTGCAGATGTGATATAGTTCACAGACTTCTACAACACAGAAGAAAAAGCATAATTGCAAGAAGATCAGATTTATTTTTGTTTAAATATCAATTTCTCCCCCACAGACATTGCATTTACGTGACTAAGTTTGTGTTTATAATGATTCGTTTCTTCGGTAGCCTAACGTTATCTTCTGCAGTTCAATCAGGCTACTGCAAATAGCTTTGGGACAACTTTGCAAACTATTTGTTACTCAAACTAATAATAAACCACCAAATAAAACACAAATAAAAAGTTGAAAATCTATATTTCATATAAACATGTCAGAGGGCAATAGCCCCAATCATATTTGGAACAGTATAATTTATGGCATGTCCGGACATATCCAGTCTACCACTGATGTAGAGCTTCACATATTAAATGATTTGGACTTACCGTAGCAAATTTGCATAAACAATAAAATGACAAAATAATCCATGGAATATTCCCTTCCATTTCGGTGGAAAGGTTTCCAGCGTTTCAAGTTGGGCTTTTAGTAAAAATACATCCTTTATAAAGTTCACATCAAAATAAAGGCCTCACAAAAACGAGGGGGGGGCTTTGTCATAAAGTCAGCCGGAAGGCGTAGCGGTTAGTTCACAATCTTGTATTATCCGCGCAGCCTCGGCCAAGGCTGCTGTGATTCTCGGTTACCTCCTAAAAACTATTTTGGAAAAACTGTTTGCTACAGGATCGGTCCCAGCCGTCTGGTATTACTACGCCCCTCGCGGGGGTACTCTCTATCTCGATATCTATTATCTATCTGTATCGAGTACCATAGCTTATCTCTCGTATAAGCGAGAGTCGAGACCGAGAAGAGCGATCGCGCTCTCTCTCCCTACGATCTCTCTCTATCTCTCTCTCACTCTCACTCTCTCCCTCTCTCTCTCTATCTCTCTCCCTCTCTCCCTCTCTCTCTCTATAAGACCGCTGCTCCATCCTGCTTCCCAACAGTGGGCCCCTCAGGGACTTTAACACACGACCACCACCACCCTCCCCCCACTTATTGTAAAAGTTTGGGTTAAAAAGGAAATAGAGCAATAATTAATCAATTAGCAGATTTTAAAGTAAAAGCATAGGCCATAAAAAAATGTCATCTGTGGAAGCCGTAGTACTGTAAAAAGTACGACCAATCATTTTTGCCGGCCCGGCTAAAATAACTGGATGGCCTACCTGCCTGTCAGCCTTCCATCGGGGCACAAACTTATCTCGTGCCCTCATTGGTCATGTGCGCGTTCGTGTGTGTTGGAGGAGAGGCTCTGTAAGGAAGTGGCAGATTTTCTCCGGTTGTGTATTTTCAAATTCTAGCGATCTCGAGCCGGTTTCTCAAATGTACCTACCCCACCTTTAAAGAATATTTTTTAAACTGTAGAGAAAAAATATATCAAGAATTGAACCAAAAGCTAAATAAAAACCTGGAAAACACTCATATAGCTCATAATATCTTATCAATATTTCATGCTAATCCTGAACCACAGAAAACTATTTTGATATTAACCCTTTCCTAAATTAACACTTTTCTTTTATGTATGACTCACTTTTTGATGTTAAACATGGTGGTTGTTTTGTACGCTGGCAATTTACCTATTATTATTACTACTATTATTATTTAAATATCCTGATGTAGTAAAAAAACAAAAACAGTCAGGACTCCTAGGTTATAGTAGCTTCTGTATTGCAGTCGATTAGCATTTGCAACAATCTTGTGCAGGCTTACTTGTTTGTTTACAGTCGGTGAATTGCAGATAAGAGAGTGAATTGTGTTGACATGATTGTAGAGAGTGCAGACATTCCTGTTATCCCCACGGCCCATGGACTGCATTTCAGCCCTGCTGTCTCAGCCTGCACCTCCTCAGCCCATGGCAATGGACTCATTTTCTGCAGCCGGCGTATAGTGCCTTGGTTGTTCTGCAGCAGAGAGCGGAGCCGGTCGCTTACAGAGACAATAGCCTTGATTTGAATCATAAAAGGAGTCCGGCATTATGACACAGTTTCTCTCTGCAGGGGAGGGCAGCACACTAATATTCAAGAACACTGCCCAAACACCACCGTCTCCCCCTTTCCATCACACTGTTTTTGGTCCTTGCCTTGAATAAATTACAGGCATGGGTAGGGCCATGAATGTAGCTGGCTGGTTTGGAGTGAAGTTCGTTAGTGCATGTGACGTCATCTATAGGGGTCAGTGAAAAGAGCTTGTTAGGCCTCGCAGACACCTGCTTCATTTGGCACCCACCATGTGATGAAGGTTTGAGTGCAAAGTTTTCAATAGCTGGATTCAGCTTTTTGTGCACAATGACATGATTACTTAATTTTGTATTCTTCATTAGCACTTGGATACTAGTGCAAATCCTCTTTCAAATCTGCCCCAATCATGCCATCTCCACACACGGCGAGGCAAGGCAAGTTTATTTATATAGCACCTTTCAACACAAGGCAATTCAAGGTGCTTTACAAAAATGAAAGACATTCAGACAAAGGCTTGTATCTAACCTGATATGTGGGCACGAGATTCTGACTGACTGTCACCAGCAACAAGTGAAAACAACACTAATCAAGGAGAAGGCTGTAATAGTATCTTACAAGTATAATTAGAGGTTTACTTCAGTTTTTATGTGGTTGTGAAACTTCTCTTTCACCCTCTGGGGATGTGGTAGATGCACTCGCAGCTCACGTTGGCAGGTGTTGAGAGTTTTTTGATTTGCTTCCAGTTGGAGATGGTCCCAAGGAGAGATTTCTCCATGTGCTCAGGGTCAGACAGTTGTTTTACAGTATGTTGCTATTTAGGGAAGTTTACAAATGCCTCATGTGCAGTGTTTGTCTGAAAAACCTTGATAATTTCATGAAAAACAGTCTTCTTCATTCCTAGCAATGTTTTCTCCACAACAATGTCACAAGTGGAGGCAGTTATCGGTCAACAAATACCAGAACAAAACTGATCAAAGAATAATTTATTGAATATCTGATTGTAGTTATATGTGTATAAAAATAATAAAACAATAGTAACAACTAAAAGCAATTAGAATACAAAGCATCGGGCATCCAATTAAATAGAAGAATACAAACAAATGACTTGAATCAGGACTTCCAATACTCTTCACTCAAAAGCTAAAATGCTTTATTTTAAAGGATTACAATCTGTTCTCGTTAGTTTAAGTGGCTGCTCCAGCCTTTCCCCGTGGAAATATGACCTTTACTTGATTGTTTCGGAAAAGAAAGAGAACAGTGAAGTAAGTCTTGTGTGAAAAACAGCAGTAGGACAGGCTCTGGTTTCTTTGCGGGATACTCTCCTATACCATAGTCTGTAAATATAATTAATTTCATTTAATTAATTCTTAATCATGTGAAATCTTTCTTTCCTTATACCTCTTCTATCCCTCGACATCTCTCTCTCACACACACACACACACACACACACACACACACACACACACACACACACACACACACACACACACACACACACACACACACACACACACACACACACACACACACACACAGAGGAAACAAGTCAGTGTTTTGTTTGTTTTAGAGAGAGAGTGTGAGAGTGGAAGCCCTGGCGACAAAGTTCTCGCGCTGGGCACAGGGGGATTCTCTAATCACACAAACATGGAGGAGACAGGTCAGGATTTATAACTCTGTTCTCTGTTGGAGAGAGAGCAACACTCCTCTTTGAACAGTTGTTAGCATTGCTCGTTGTTAGTAGGTGTAAATCTGAAGAAATAGCATGACTACTTTTAATCAGGACATCTTAGTTTACACATTTAATGTAGAACCTGTCCTTTTGTAAACCCAGCTGTACAAAGCACTCTGTAATTCTTCCCTTTGAGCATTCGATACCTTGGGATAACAAGCACTATTGTGACGCACTTTGGTAACAGAAAGGCTTTCATACAGAACTGCATGTGAATCATACTGTACGTTTGCAGTGTCAAGAGTGAAAGCTGACCAAAGCCTGTTAAGTGAAGACCAAACATTGGTAAGAGGACAAATTGTGTACTGATAACAATTTGCTTTTCAACCCAACATTTCCTTGCACTCACCTAGCAGTGAAGTGCTGTATAACAGGGGTAAGTGAGACAAACACAATGTAATATTTTTCTTAAAAGGATTTGAGTTTGCCTGATCAAGAAAGATAAAGCTCATGGTAGCTGTGGAGGTGGACATTTTGTTTCATTTCTTGACACATTTTTTATATAAAACATCTCTGACATTACAACAGTACAGTTAGTAAGAGCCTACATGTATAGTGTGGTCAGCCAGCACCCTCTTTTTTATCCTCAGTGGCTTTTCAGGGCTAGCACGCTCCATGGTGATGGGGTGCTAACAGGCAGTGTTTGTGGACACAGTAGACGTGATGACTTTACCACCCAGGCCAGACTGATTTATGTGGGAAAAGCGCTAAGAGCACCCACAGAGAGTGTCGAGAGGATTAGAAGACCCTCTACAAGACCGGTCATGGCCAATCAGCAGCTGAGACCCCCTACAGACAGACATCGGAGCCAATTGCAGCACAGCGTTTACGTTGATGATCTGGATTGTCTCCTTTATTGCTTTTTCATAATTGTATGATCTCTTTATCATTCATGGTTTCTGGGTTAGTGATTTAGCTTCAACTGGAGTGGGCTTCCGAGGTTTTAATAGATGTAGACATTTCCGATGTTGTCTCTTTTTGTGACAAAGGCACAAGCAGCCCCCGTCAACAAATGCGCACGCACACACACACACACACACACACACACACACACACACACACACACACACACACACACACACACACACACACACACACACACACACACACACACACACACACACACACACACACACACACACACACTGTATCCCACAGTGATAAGATAGCCGCTCTTTGTTTCTGCTCTGGCTCTGGGACATTAAATTAGGAAAGGAACACCTCTGCTTTTCCCATGATCCTATACACTTTCGGTTGTCCAGCCCCCTTTACCATTGTTTCAAGAAAATACACGTAAAAGAAACAGCAAAGACATTTCTGTAGTAGTTGAATATAGGAAGGAAGTATTTAAGTGTATGTTTTTTCTGTTATTGTAGAAATTGTGTATTTATGGATTACATTCATATCATTCAGTCATTGTGACGTCAAGTTTTTTTAAATTGTTCATTTAAAAAAACAAAACATGAAGCTTTCCTAGCCCTTCATTAACTAATTTATCATGATGCAAAAAAAACCATTGTCTACTGTCTTTGTCTAGTTCTAGAGTTTGTGTTACTTTCTGTATTCGCTCTCCGTGATCCCTTTCGTCTTTTCCATTTACAACCACTCTGTGACACACACACACCCACACACACACACACACACACACACACACACACACACACCCACACCCACCCACACACACACACACACACACACACACACACACACACACACACACACACACACACACACACACACACACACACACACACACACACACACACACACACACACACACACACACACACACACACACACACACGGTGACTTCGAGACTGGGGCTTTTTGCCTAAAGTAAACACATGTGAATGATGGATCTTTCTTTGGATTGTGGGAAAAAGTGTTTGACTTTCACACAAGCTCTCTAAACGGCCATTAAATCCTGAATGTGTACACATGACTTGTCCCTGCAGGGAAAGGGACAGGGAGAAGGATATAAATCGAATTTTTACCTATGGCAATCTTTTGTGATCTGAACTTCTTCTCACTTCATCATGTTTTTTCAAATGTTTTGTCCCGGAAGATAGTGGGACAAAACACAGAGAAATTATGGAATTGAATATACTTTCCTCCAGAATCAGGATCCTCTGTTACTAACCAAATGGAGAACACTTGACTCTTCCATTTCAGACAGAAGTTAACAGTGGACATAGACTCAGTGGAAGGTTTCGAGGCGTACACCCACAAAGCAGTAAGAGTGGAAGCAAAAAGTGCAAAATACATCTCCGTTCGGGAATGTATTTCAGACTAAGCTGGAGACTGGCCAGCTGGAGGAATTCAGAAAGCTATGACTCTGTTTCCGTGTGAAATAGCTACTTAAGACCGCTGTGAACAGCTGCCGGACAGTGACCCCCCCCCCCTCTTCCACCTCCTCTGTCCCTCTGCAGGGCTGTAAATCTCGAAGGAGAACGGAGGTGCTGGCAACTTGCTGAAAGGGAGCCAGAGAGGATCCTGGGGTTTAGTGCGAAAGGTCAGGTCTATGCTAGCAGGCCCCAGTCCTGAGACTTTGGGCTGATACCCAATGTTGACCTGACACACACGCTTGAGGCCAAGGTGCCGTCCACCCTGGAAGCACCGTGGATCTTCACACTGTTGTTAATTGAACCAGTGTTCGAAAGAGGGCACAGAGGGCCTCATGCTACAGGGGGGCTTATCTTAACGTAAGGCGTAACGTGAGGGTCATTTAAGCCATTCGACAAAACCGTGTTAAAGTACATGTAGTCTGACAAATACAAATTAAATAACTTGAGTTTGTGTGCAAAATTATTGCAATGACAGCCTTGAAATTGTTTTGAGTGGCATTTGCTTCACAAAAAATGTCAAATAAAAGACATATTGAGAAAATGACTGAATTATAACTGCGACTGATCCCACATTTGCCTCTGAAAACCAGAGGAGAAATACTTGGAGGGGTCCCGAGCTCTCTGTTCATCCTCTGTCCCTCCTGAGTCAATTGTTGGGGAAGCATGGTGTCAACCCTGCGCCATCAATCAACCCCTTTCAGAGGAGGGCAGACAAGGCGGGGACCCGCCCCCCAGGACAGGGGGGTGGAAGTTCTCATGCCCTCCCCGCCTCCTGAAGCCCCGCGCCCCTACAGACAGAACTCCGACAGCTGGTCCGGCCATTAGGGGTAGGCCGAGACCTGAGGGCCCCCGCACACCAGCAACAGCTGCCAGCCCACTGCCCCCAACCGCCCGCCAGCACAGCTCGATAAAATCTGTATTAGAAGAGCAATTTATTGTCATTCCTTCACATTCCTTTACATTCCTTCACAGAGATAGCCACATTACACATCATAATCAATTATTTCCCCTTGAGCAAAGTATACTGTGGCGATTGTGTGTTAAAATGTTTGTGAATATCTTTTTGTCGCACATGGTTTTGCAAATTGTATTCATTATGGGAAACATCATCCATTTTCTCCTGGGCACTTCTCTAGCAATTATGCAATTTTGCTCTCAGTTGGTGACTGGGTTTTAGTTGATCTGATGCCACTATTTCACTCGGTTTTAAAGATGATAGTGAAATCTGATAGGTTGAGAACAAGGCCTAATGAAGTGCTGATTTATCTAAATCACAATATTCTTTAATAGCACACTTTCTCGTATCTGGAAATATAAAAATAATTGCTATATCTAAAAGGGCAGATTAAAGGAATTATGACATATTACACTTTGTATGTAATTGACTACTTGTTTTTATTTACCTATTACTTTATCCAGTTGATCCTTTGTAGGATTTTGTTTGGCTTGATCCTATCCTGATGTTGGTTGAGAGGAGATGATGTTACCGAAACCTTTGGTGTTCAAAATGTGAACTGCTTTAAAAAAAATGTGAAACTTGGTAAATATGGATTTTAACTCTGCATGGTATTAACAGGTTGAATCTCAATTCCATTTATCTCTAAAGACGTTTCTGACGTCTGCACTCAAACCTCACCAAGCTCCAAATCTGTGTAACATACTTGTCTAAATGGTACGTTTTTATGAGGTGATTTGTCATGCAAGCTCTTTCAGAAAAGTTCAGTAGCTTTGTTCCAACAATGCAACAATGAAAGGTATTATTTACCTGGCTGTAGCTGTATTTACAATACAAATATGTCTTCGTCTATGCACCTCAGAATGAGCTTTCATTTGAAGATTGCTGTTTACAAACGCATGCTGATGGAGATAAATGAATGAGTATACTCTGTCTTCTGACTGAATGTGTGTGTTCCGCTGAGCCAGAGAAAGAGAAGAGACTAGAGCATTAGGAGGAGATTACGCCACACTCCCTCAGGGTCCTTGTTACTCATGCACTACTGGCGGCTGAGTGGTTCCCACACTTACACACTGAGGTGAGAGAGGCTGCACCCACAGCCTCACCTGTGCCTCTACTTGTCCCAGCAGAGCTCTAATGAGCCAGGATCTTCCTTAAGAAAAGAACGGGGAGAAAACACTAAACCTGACTGGTGCGCAATCAAAACAACAGCCAGCGTATAGCGATAGTGCACTAAGGTATAATTACTGCTGAAGAAATCAATAATGGGATGATAAGCCTGTACCTGCCTACCCCCCAAACTGAGCCCCGGCTCCCTCTATACATACACATGCAAAACATGCGGCTTTTTTTTACCACAATCACATAAATCTCAATATATTATAGAGATATCATAGGCAGCAGTTTAATTCTTCCAAAGTCTTATTGTGAGATACTAATCAATGGATATATTTATTAGTGGAGTGATTGTGCCAGATTGATGTACACTTCTATGAAGTTATGCCATGAAAGATAGAGAGTGGATATAGGCACATTTCTGGCATGAAACTTGCTAACACTAATGTGAGACTAACCCATGCCAAAATCAAGAGGCCTGCTTGCTTTGTCGGCCAAATAGTCTCTGATCGCAAAA
The DNA here is from genome assembly GCF_902827165.1 of Trematomus bernacchii. Classification (NCBI taxonomy): domain Eukaryota; kingdom Metazoa; phylum Chordata; class Actinopteri; order Perciformes; family Nototheniidae; genus Trematomus; species Trematomus bernacchii. The sequence continues at coordinate 16,895,042 of NW_022987720.1, read as the reverse complement.
TCCGTCATGGAAGCCCCAGCCCTTTTGTCCCAGCCCACTGAAGCGGTGGGAGATTACATGTGTGGTTATTTCCCCCACCATCCTCCTCTTCATCACACTGGATGGGCTTTGGAAGGCAGCAGCAGAGCTAGATCCAGTTAAAGCTGTTATCATACACAGACACGCCACAGCAGCTGTTGCGTTTCATTAAAACATGATGCTCATGATGCTCAGTGGTCAGCTTAGGATGAAGTTAAGAGAAAGGGGTGAATTTGGGAAATGGTGGGTTTACTAGACACATCCCACATTCCTTCCGCAGGCTATGGCTAGCCTGAAGGTCCACTTGAGTGATAAGGAAGGCAGTAATGGAATAAGACAGGGTGGGACCATGGTGAAGTGTTCGAGGTCGGTGTGGCCTAAGTGCTCTATGCTCCAGGGCTAACTACCATGCTTTAAAAAGGAAACTCTTAAAGGACTGTTGACCATTCTGATAGTAGTTTATTCAAAACTTATAATGTGTGTACACTAATGCAGAAACTACCCCGATTGCTTGTGAAAGGGCCTTCTAAGCCTCTCCCATTGCGAAAGACCACTGAATGAATGTTTATATTCAGAATGTTCTTGTTTTATTGTTTCATTCTCATGTACTAAGATTTAACATGGGCCATTGAACATGTAAGTCCTTCTTACTGTTATTATTTAGATCTTTAGATATATGTCACATGGGTGCACTGTTTGTTTGAAGCAAGCAGTAGCCCTTTTCAGAAAGGCTTGGTTGAGTTGCAGAGTGGGTGAAGGGGTGGCTGACAGCAGCAGACATTCCACATCACACCACCCAGGGTCAGAGAAGAGAGGAGGGCTTGCAGTAATTCCACTTTTATTAAAAGACATTGAAGAAAAACAACATGCTGGTCTATGGCAGGAGGAGAAAATCAGCATGACGGCTGGATCCAACCTCCTTTTACTATCTGGAAGCTTGTGCTTCTAAGCTTTACTTCATCATGACTCAGCCCTCCTTTAATCTCTCTTCCTTCGACTCTTCTATCCTGCCCATCCTCTCACCCCCACTCTATCAATCTCTCGTGCTTCCATTTTCTCTCTCAGGGCCTTACTATGTATGTCCATCCACCTCATGTCAGCCCCTCACAACCCTAGATTTCTGTTGTTTCTGAACTTTGCTGTGCTCCTCCCTCACTGCCTGTCTTTCCTTTGTTTTGCCTAGTTTCCTGCAGCTTTAGGTAAAGCTTGTGTTCCTGGGTGTATCCCAGGCTGTGTAGTGCTAATCTCTCTTGAATGGCCACTACACCATTATTGGGGCTCACTTTATCCTCCGGGTAATTTTAAAGCCATGCCTCTGGCCACACTGACCTCAATGACCTAGTCACTGTCTCCACAGCAACTAATGAAGGAGGTGTGACAATGCACGAGAGAAAAGGCTTCACCTCAGGATGGCCTGACCACTGGGGCTAGAGCAGACATCATCAACCTGTCAGAAATAACTGACATCCTATACCTCTGCTACTCAGTTATATTATTTTCCAATATCCGCTGCCTGCAATATCCCTCCTATAAGTCACCCGGCATAACCAAAGGAATTTTTAAAATATAAGGTAAGGAATGCGTTATACATAAATATGGTGTACAGGATTATCCAGCATCCTGACACAATTTGGAATAAGTTGTGGCCAACTTCCCAGGACTCTACGGAAGAGAAAGGCAATCCAGACAATCCAAACATTCCTGGGTCCTGTGTTCTCTCCTACTCTCTAATTTAAGAGCAGCTGTCAGGCTCTGCAAGCCCTCAACCATCAAAGCTGGTTAAGGAGGTGGGGGCAGGGCATTTGAGGAGCACTGATGCCCCCTATCACACTTTCCAAGGTTGTAGCACTGACTCTCAACAGAACACCTGTGACAGGTAGGATAGATGAAGGCTAGATTATAGGATAGGGGATAGTCATTGCAGGACCTAGCAGTTAAAACAGAAGTCAGTTAAGTGATGGTCCGTTGAAGAGGCCCATTGGGCACCATCAACTACCAATTACTAGTCCACACTAACAAATACTTTAAATATACATCTATACATCAAATGTTTCCTTTTAAAAAATCTGTCCACAGACAACGCGCTTGTCACAGTACTCAGTAGGTGTCTCCAGGAGAGTATTTTGCCATGGTGGCACACACATCCAACGATTTACAAGACGAAACCAAAACAAATATTGTTGGGGCTGTCTGTCAATAACAGTTTCTTATGGAAATGATTGTAAGATAATTATTAAGGAGATCAGAATATAAAGACAAAAACTGTTTTTGTTTATTTTGGAATTAGTTTGTGGAAAGTTTGATTTTCAACAGTGAAATCTACATTGTTACTGTGGGCATTGCCAAACTGTATCCGAATAGGTTCAGAGTGTTGGAAATGTCAGAGGGTGGTGCAGTTTTCATGTATACTTGGACCTTCTTTGTGGTTCTCACACTGGAACGTAAAGGCTCCTGCTGTGTTGTTTGGACTGAGGCAGGCACCTGCTGCTTTGAGGAGAAAAACAGTCTTGAAATCACCTGTTGCTTGATTCATTCATACTTAGTCAAAGGAAAGAGTTATGATCACACTGTTTGTCCTGAGATCCCATGTCTCAGAGGCTTCTCACACTGCCATGGCCTCTTCCCGATGTAGCCACTGATTTGAAAAAGAAAAGAAGGTTTTATGGAGTGTAAGAAATGTTACAACCATGTGAGATATTTGGATTCAGGATTTAAGCATTTTTCATATATTTAAATGTGTCTTTATATACATTTGTAACTTTATATCATTTGAGACAAAACTTGTCATGTACTGTAAGATCATGCTGTGGTGCTGTATTTGTAGCAGCTCTATGTGTTTAGGTGTTCTTATGGGTTGAGGTTCTCACACTCTGGCAACCATGTTGAGACACGAAGTCCCCGGGGGATCATAGATGTGGTCCACACTCTGCTCTGTAGTAACCTCTAATTACGCTATTGGCTCCCTTATGGGACATAATTACTGAGAAAGGTTATGTGATTGATACTAGTGGATGCCAATTAATTTTTTTCCTTCTCCTGTCTCCAATGCACATGCATGCCCTCAGACATGTAACTACAATACCATGATGAGTAAACAGAGTCTGTCATTCACTCAGACGTGACTTGTAATATTGCATTATTTTTCTCTCTTTGTAAAATCATTTTTCCTGTTTAGTGTTGGGCTTTGGAGGTGGATTTCCCACATATGAGAAAGGCCATCTTGGGGGTCTCCTTGACCTGCGCTCCCATGGAAATGCTGTTTCGACAGCTTGTTCTAATTCCCTTGTCTCTCCAAGCTCCTGTAGGACAAACAGAGAGGAGGAAGTGCACTGAAGTCCCACATTGCTACAATAAGAGCAGCCTTAGGGGCACATGGAGGAAGAGGGTCAATGCAATCACAGTGGGGCACAGGAGTGAGGGGGTCGCAAATAAGGGAAGTGGCTTGTCCACGCCCTCATATACTAGGGAATTTTTCTACTTCACATGGGGTCAGCTCATTTAGTGGTTTTACGCAAACTGGCCTCCAGTCCCAGACTGTTTGAAGTTCTTCTGAAACCCGAGTCCTCAGTCTTACCCTTAACTTTAATGTTTCTATGCGTAGTTTTAATTCCAGTGACAGTGTGTTGGAGTCATCTGGAATAAGCTGTGATTTTTAAACACAGCAGACAATAAAGAAGATAAAAATACAGAGCTGAAAAAATACTATGTTCCCTTACATAACCAAAATTAGGCTCCAGCACAGGGTTGCTGAAATCAAGGCAAATGAATGAATGCAGGGCACTGTTTGAATAGCAATCAGATGTGACACTAAAGGAGACTTCAAAGAAAATCAAAATACGGCAAGTCCTGAGGAATCTTTCGTTTACTTGAAGTGAGAAAGTCCCTCCCATGACAGATATGAAGGGGCCCGAGTGACTAATGCCTGGATTTCCTTTTCCAAGCAACCCTCACAAAATTCATTTTCCATCATGTCATGTCTTGGACAAAGGAGAATTGAGTGGGAAGTTGAATTGAGTGAATCACAGTCAAAGTCAAAGTCAAAGCCAGCTTTATTGTCAAGAATTCTACATGTTGTACATCCAGAAATATCGAAATATCGTTTCCCGCAGTCCTACAGTGTGACATATATACATCAAACAAAAAACAAAAAGGGCCTAGATAAACATGGTATACATTAAACAAAACAAAGGGCCTAGATAACCGGGGTATACAGTTTAAAATGTTAATAATATAATTTAAGTGTTCAAAGTACAGTTTCAGTGCAGTAGCAGCGGAGATGGGCAGAAAAGTGAGTTAGGGGGTTAGAGTCCAGGACCATTTGGGGCAGGGGAGAAAGGTCGGAGGCAGGGTGGAGAGTTCAGGGGAGAGATGTCAGAGAGGGGGAGAGAGGGAGGGAGGGGAGAGAGTTCAGCATCCTGACCGCCTGGTGGAGGAAGCTGTTGCCCAGCCTGGAGGTGCGCGAGCTGAGGCTGAAGAACCTTCTTCCTGAAGGCAGGAGGCTGAAGAGGCTGTTGGAGGGGTGGGTGGAGTCACCCACAATGCTGAGTGCTTTGCGGGTGAGGCGGGTGTTGTATATGTCCTCTAGTGATGGGAGTGAGGCACCGATGATCCTCTGGGCAGAGTTCACTATGCGCTGCAGGCTCTTGCGTTCGGCGGCGGTGCAGCTTCCGAACCACAGCGTGATACAGCTGCTGAGGATGCTCTCGGTGGCGCCTCGGTAGAAGGACAGCATGATGGGGGGTGATGCTCCGGCTCACTTGAGCTTCCGGATGAAGTACAGGCGCTGCTGGGCTTTCCTCGCTAGTGCGGTGGTGTTGTTTTTCCAGGTGAGGTCATCAGTGATGGTCACACCAAGGAATTTGGTGCTGGTCACCTGCGTCACAGCAGCGCCGTTGATGGTCAGGGGGAGAGGGGGTTGACGGTGGGTTCTCCTGAAGTCAACAACTATCTCCTTTGTTTTCTCCAGGTTGAGGAAGAGGTTGTTGTTTTGGCACCACAGGGCCAGCTGGTTCACTTCCTTCCTGTAGTTAGTCTCATCGTTGTTGCTGATGAGACCCACCACAGTAGTGTCGTCTGCAAACTTCACGATGTGGTTGGTGCTGAAGATGGGTTTGCAGTCGTGGGTCAGCAGAGTGAAGAGAAGGGGGCTGAGCACACATCCTTGGGGGGCCCCCGTGCTCAGTATGAGGGTGTCTGAGGTGTTATTGTTGACCCGTACAGCTTGTGGTCTCTCTGTGAGGAAGTCCAGCAGCCAGTTGCAGAGAGAGGGGCTGAGGCCCAGGTCTGTAAGTTTTTGTACAAGCTGCTGGGGGATGATGGTGTTGAATGCTGAGCTGAAGTCTATGAATAGCATTCTGACATATGGGTCCTTAGTCTTAGTCTTAGCCTTAGTGTTATGGCGCATTTCCACTACACGGCCTCGCACGGCCTCGCTCGGTATGGCTAGGCCTCGTTAGGACTGGCTCACTTTATGGCGCATTTCCATTACAGTTTAGGAACTGGGGTAGTATCTATAGTAACGCAGTGCAGGCGGAGCCGTGACGTCATCTTCAATGAGAACCCCAGAAAAACAACACAGCCGTTAGCTGTTAGCACTCAGAGCTCACAGCTCCTCATATATGTTCAGAAACTAGACAAAAGTTAAACAAGTACAAACCACAGACTGTCTGTGTCATGGCGAATACAGTCGCTGCTTTATTTATGTCTGTATAGGCCGTTGTTGTGAGTGTGGACGGTCGGAGCATATACTGCGTTAGCTTAGCCAATCTCCATTTAGAAAACACGCATTTTAAAAGGTTTTTCGCCTGCCGTCTGTCTGCAGACTTGTCAAAGCATTAATTCATAGTTTTTACTAACCGGTATCAGTATGTTGTTACTTCGGCATCATTTTGAAACGTGTATTACAATTAAATCACGGTCAAATATGTCCATCTTGTTGTAGTTGTAGCCCCCTTGCCAGCAATTCTCTCTCTAGTTTAGCATACTCAGCCCGACTCAGCCTCGTTGTCTCTGGCCCTAGACCCACGATTTTATGAGGCCAGAAAAACTGTGAATTAGGACCCGCCGGCCGGTACTAGGCCAAGTGGAAACGCAACCAAAAACGGGCCGCTGACGTCACAGCCCTCTTAAACCGTGCTCCGCGCTGTAGTGGAAACGCGCCATTAGTGTCCAGGTGTGTGAGGGCTGGGTGGAGAGCGGAGGAGATTGCATCCTCTGTGGACCGTTTAGCTCGGTAGGCAAACTGAAACGGGTCCAGCGATGGGGGGAGGGTGGATTTGATGTGCTTCATGACCAGCCTTTCGAAGCACTTCATGATGGTGGAAGTTAGTGCGACGGGGCGGTAGTCGTTGAAGCCGGATGGAGATGACTTCTTTGGCACTTGGCCCGCAATGATAGGGAATGAAAAATATCAGGCCTGGTGTTTACACTTCTACAAACATAGCTTATTACAAATAATGTTTCCCATTTTGCAAATGGTTCTGAAATGAATACGTTGAATTTAAACTTCTGTAGCCGCTCAGATTTTCATTGAAATGTAAGTGATATTCAGAAAGGGTTTTACCTTGATTCACTTGAGTGAAACTTTGAACAGGTGGGGTTTCATTAGTACATACTATGGATTTTGAAGTATTTGGATGTTTGGTCTTCTCTGCACACATGTGTGGGACACAAAAGATAAATACCGCCACTTTAACAGGGCTGAACCTCTTTCATCTGTCCGTCTTGATGGAAGTTGTAGCCTGGACGTTGGCATGTTCAAAGCAACAAAAACTCCAAAGGTAACAGGCACTCAGGGCATACAATCCTCATGATGACAGAAACATGTGCGCTGTATGGGCCAATGAACCTAAATGACTCTGCCTGGCACCCAGCACATTCAAATGTTTTCATCATTCGGTCACGTACAACTTTCTACATCCTCCATGGACTAATCCTTTCATACCCTGCTGAGGCTTTTTTCTTTTCTTTAACTTTTTTTTAAAGACATAGTACCAAAAGGCCACTGTGTGAAGGTTTCAGTAGCTCTGATGTTTCAGTGAATGAGCTCTCAGTGTGTCCCATCTAAGCTCTGCAGCTCCACATGCACATGGTGGGCTGTGTGTGTTTGTTTATGCTGCTGGGTGACGGCACTCTGTGGGAAAAGCTTCTCTACACGGTTGCGATCAATGAGGGAGAGATAAGAGTGATCAGTGGCCTTGGCTGAGCATGCATGAAAATCCTTTTCTTGTGTGAAAATGTCCTTCTCATTTTTGTTATTTCTCCATAATGTGAGCAGCACTAAGGTCACACTGAGAAATTCTCAGTGAGAATTGCTCAATATACGGAATATAAGGAGCTGATAAGGTAGAAATGGTCATTTTGAATTATAAAGGCACTGGTGAAGTTGTGTGTCAGTATATAATGATTCAGCTGCTGCTATATTCCAACCTTCACCAAAACAACAAATGTGGCTATCAGAGATCCAATAATGCAATACAACTACTACTACAGCAGTAATGCAGTGTAATTGTTCAGAAACTAAACTATTGCACCTAGTTCCAAAAGTGAAATGCAATTACAATATCCATTATTTGGATATTCTTACTCTTAAACGTTATAGTTGTGTTACAGCATTCTGGTGGAGGAGCATGCAAGTTCTTGTAAATACTTTCATCCAAGAAAGAAAGCCATTTTCAACTTGCCCCTAATTCTTTACAGAAAATGATAACAATTATGAAAAAAATGAGAATTTTAGGATAAAGTTATATCATTATTATATACTATTTGGCATTTGCAAAATGCAAGTATCTTGCAATTATTTACAAATGTTTTCCCCACTTTAGAATTCTAAAGAAATAGTTCCCAAAACATTTGCTGATTTACAATTTCATCAACACAGACTGTGAGTATATTAGAATTAAATGATGATACAGAACATTTGCATTTTTTGTAGTGTTCCCATTTAGGCCGTCTTTCATTCATTTAAAAAAACAAACGGTGTGACAGATGTGTACACACTACAAGAATCCTGGAATTTTAAAGTGTCCCTGTGTTTCTGAATCTTTCCCATCAGAGCTGGGGCTTAGCGTGGGAAGCAAGGGCAGCGATAGGAGGATGTGGGAGAATAAGACCGATCCGTCAGTTAAACACATAACATTTAGAGGAAAGGGGCTCAGATAGGGCAGGAATCCTGGCCTCCAGTTCTCTTCTACCCTAAAGTCACAACTTTAATCGCAAATCTTCTGTAGTGTACGTTTGTCAGCCTTGAGTGCCAATAAGTCTCTGGGAACCCAACGGTAGATGTAAGGATAAGAGAGCAACCTGTCCTTACCTGATCGTCCTTCCCGTCCTCCACTAAAACTCATCAAACTGATCACTATCTCACAAATCACTCTCACTCTATCAAAAACACCAACACACTTTCTGCCCTCAGCTATTATAAGATTTACCACTGGGAGTCTTAACTGTACGATCTCAGATACCATTCCTGCAACACATCCTCACTCCCAGGTCGGCGTATGTTGACGTTATGTCAAGGTCCCCTGTGGTATTTTTCCAACGCAAGGGGGGCGGCCCTTAGCGTACATTTTCAACTTTCCGGGATGTCCATAGGCTTCTATATAGCTCCCTAAACGTATGTTGTAGACGACTTGAGATCGCGAGTGAATGCTTCCCGCCGCGGGCCATTCTCTGCTGAAGCATACGTTGCGAGACTGCATTGCATTAAAAACATTATGCTCTCTATATATTGTCTTTATTATGCTTTAAACAGTGTCTCGGGCTTTGGCTATAGGGCGGTGTAGGTGGCCTACCAGATCAGCACGGGGTCCGTTACGCTTACTAATGACGTCACGCATTGGCTGTACGGCAACCCAAGAGGACATTTTACACGGCCAAATTCCACAAAGAATATAAAAAAATAACAATCGACAGTGAATGTATGTTAGTGGAACTGTATCAGGAAAGTGACGTGTTAATTAAAGGTGGGGTAGGTAAGTTTGAGAAACCGGCTCGAGATCGCTAGAATTTGAAAATACACAACCGGAGAAAATCTGCCACTTCCTTATAGAGCCCCTCCTCCAACACACACGAACGCGCACATGACCAATGAGGGCACGAGATAAGTTTGTGCACAGATGGAAGGCTGACAGGCAGGTAGGCCATCCAGTTATTTTAGACGGGCCGGCTTTCACAAATCCTGTATCCATTCTGTATTTTAGATTTTCAGATGTTATTATGTAATGGAGTGTTTCTGTGTATTTAATTGTAATATAGTTGGCTTTACTGTTGGTGTGACAAAACAAGCAATTTAAAGTAGTGAGTTCTGGGAAATTGGGTCTGACTATTTTAATGTTTTTTTCATATTTATAAATGAGGAACAGCATGATATTTAAGAAGACACAACTGGAACTAGCATTTTTCATTATCAGTTAAAATAAGTGCTTAAACATAGTTAACATTGCAGGAAAGCAATATATTAGACGTTAAGTACTTTGTCAGGCTTAATATTTATCTGTAGATACAAATTTCACTGTGTGTGCTGTGTGCTCTACATGTGTGACCATCAAAGAGGGTTTCATCCCTCCATATTCTTCTTCTATACCCCCAAATCTTTTTTCTTATTCAAAAGAAGACCTTAACCTAAAGTATTCTTTAATGTTTAAATAAAGCCTTATTAGTTTGTCTGTTTTGCACATCCTCCTATTAAAGGTGGGGTAGGTAATTTTGGAGAAACCAGCTCGAGTGTGCTAGAATTTGAAAATACATAGCCGGAAAAAAACTGCCACTTCCTTACAGAGCCCCTCCTCCAACACACACGAACGCGCACATGACCAATGAGGGCACAAGATAAGTTTGTGCACAGATGGAAGGCTGACAGGCCGGTAGGCCATCCAGTTATTTTAGACGGGCCGGCTAAAATGATTGGTCGTGCTTTTTACAGTACTACGGCTTCCACAGATTACATTTTTTTAGGGATATTTTGTCAAAGCACTTAAGATATTCATTGCTATCGGGATGTTAAGAGCATTCCATGGAATATAACAAAAAGTGTATCTCGAGTCGGTTTCTCAAACTTACCTACCCCACCTTTAATATCTAATAATAAAAATAATAAAATTCAATAACGTGCTTTAACCAGTAGGTGTCCCTTTCTATCAGCTGTGTGCATTATGGTGTAAATACAGCCTATCTACCAATTGGATCAAATATAAAAGTCAGCCGAATTAGTGTTGATACTGCAAGGAGACGTATTGTGTGAAAAGAAATGTAAGATGTTGTTTAATTGCTTATATATTTATGATCCACGTCACGTTTTCAGTTTTGGCGGCAGTTCTTCCTGTTTCTCTAGAAGTCTTCTCAGCAGGGCTCTATAAATAGTGAACTACGGCAGATATGTAATATTTAATGCAGCCGAACCGTGTATTACAATGCCGTTATGTGATGACCTCCAAAGAGAAAAGCAAGCACACTCGGAATAAAGTATTATTCTATTTTTTAAAAATGTTTTCCGATTTCACATCGCATAAACACCAAATCCCAGCGTGCATTGCGGCTAAACCATCCAATCATCGAGCTGAGGATCTTGCCTAGTCTGTTTCCGGTTTCGTTTTCGTTTATGTATTTTGTTATACACACATTCCTTCACATTTAAATTTGTATTTACATTAAAGTATTTCGTGAGGCCTTCTAACATGTTTTTAAATATAACTACGGTTGTAGTTGAAGAGTTTGTAAATTAACATGAACCGAAGCTGTTGCCTGTTGCAACAGAGGATTGTGGGTAATGTAATGTCCGTCAAACTTCCGGGTTCCTCCATGGGACCTTATTTCGGAAAAAGTATGCATTGAAGTCAATGGAGAGAGAAAGATTATCTTTCGATCCCGTTTGAATTGTGCCACGAATTACACATATGATGTTTGTCAATCTTAAATAATAATTTCCATGTCAAAAAAGTCACAGTTTGTCGTAAATCTGTTGAAATAGAAGACTATGAAAAATACGCAACTAAAAAGACTACAAATCCCAGAATCCCGCATGCTGGCTCTTATGAACCGACTGACTCCCCTTGTGTGTATGTACAGCTCTCAACATGCCCAGACTTGTAGTGATTTTCACCTCTTTTAATACTTTTAATACCACATTACATCACACGTTTGATGCACGCCCGTGATTGAAAATCTCTTTATTACGCGTCATATGACGTCACATGTTTGGCATGTCTCGATTGAATATGCTTTATTTAAAGCAAAAACAAGGATAATAAACAAAGCAGTCTTCACAACGGCCGGACAAAATACTTTGAGCCGCCCTATAGCCAAAGCCCGAGACACTGTTTAAAGCATAATAAAGACAATATATAGAGAGCATAATGTTTTTAATGCAATGCAGTCTCGCAACGTATGCTTCAGCAGAGAATGGCCCGCGGCGGGAAGCATTCGCTCGCGATCTCAAGTCGTCTACAACATACGTTTAGGGAGCTATATAGAAGCCTATGGACATCCCGGAAAGTTGAAAATGTACGCTAAGGGCCGCCCCCCTTGCGTTGGAAAAATACCACAAGGGACCTTGACATAACGTCAACATACGCCGACTTGGGAGTGAGGATGTGTTGATCCCTGCACCAAGAGTGAAGGCTGATGAAAAATGCCTCTGAGAAGTGTTGATTAACCTCGACTTTATCAAGCAGTAATGAAGGCCTTCTCTCCCTGTCTGATAGCAAATATATGACCTTTAACAGACAAATTCCTGTGCGAGCACCATGGGAAAACACAGAGCAGGAGTAGAACATTGTTCTCAGAGTGAGTATTAGGGACAGAAAGAAAGAAAGGCAGGGGGTTGTTCGAAGGAGCTGAGAAGGAGAGAGAGGGGAAAATGAGACCATAAGACACCATGGGCTAAATCTGAAGAAAAGGTCAAGAGTAAAAGAACGAAATGCTCTCTTTGAATTTAAATCAATACAGATATAAACTGAGTGACTTGAGATGTGTGCATGTGCAGAGTGAGTGTGTCAGCGTCTGTTCTGGCCCTTCTTTGTGGCGGTTAAAGCGGCCCTGTGTGTGGTCTGAGTGGTTCCCGTCTTGGAGGGGTGAGCAGATCTCTCAGACACTTCAGACTGCAGACTCACAAACAGCCCATGATGAGCGCAGAGCAAAGAGGGAGAGGTCCAATAAACAGGGCCTGTTTGATCCAGCCGCAGCCCAGCCGCCTGCCAAGTTCCCTTTGTCTTAGAGAGGACACCACAGCCGTCACACAGACAGCCGTCTACCCACTGCTCTTAGCTGCGGCGAGGGGCATCATTCACATGCTGCTGTGCCAGAGAGCGGGAAAGAGAGACAAAAAAAAGAGAGAGAAAGGAAGAAGAAGAAAGGGGAAAAGAGAGAAAGATGTTGCTTGGAGACAAATGAGAAAAAAGACACCCATAAAACAATCTGTGTGTGCAAGTTTACTGTACAACCAAATATTAATGTCTTGCTTTCTGTTTGTTTCCATCACCCACTGTTCTCTAAACAGTGACGCTGAAAACGCTTTTGTACAACATGCAGGTGATTAGGTGGCGATGCTTTTCAAGAGCGGGTCCACATGTTCCTGATCATCCTGTGATTGAGTCAGCCCACTGCTGCGGGGGAGACACTTGAGGACGGAGTTTGCAAATCCTTGCGAAACATGCAAAAGGAGAAAGCCAAATCCAGTAAATTTGATATTGCACATAAGTGGAACCAGAATATTGTGCCATTGTTCTTTTAGGCAGTGACCCCCTCTAGTAAATACCTAAAAAACAAAAAACAATAGGTTCCCATTGTTTTATCTGGAATAGGGTGTAAACTAAAAGGAAACATATTTTATCAATGCTGGTTAATATAAAGATACTTTCCCTGATGTTCATTTTTGCCAATAACACAAAATAGTAACTGCAACAAAATGGAGTTGAGTGACATTTTCCATTCGATTTAAAAAGAATGTTGATTTCTTTAGGGATACAACAAGGCCAAAGACTTCACCTTACTCAACCCGTATGGATGCACACAATAACTGTCGGCATGCCTATTCAGTTTCACATAGAAGGCTAGCCAAACTTTCATATTCTATCATGGAAATGGGGATTTCGGGCAGAAAAATTGTCGGCTGAACTTGATCTCTATGCCAGGACGGAGAAGCTCCTGAGTGGACGAGCTGTGCTTTTTTCTTAATGAAATACCATTTTGTAGAGTCAATCTTCTAAGTCTTGCTTTGTTTGTGCTAGATCCCTGTGTTCATCTTTAGATGTAAGGGAACTCTAAACTGAGCCCTGGATCAGGTGCAACCAGCACGATGTTTCCCACAGTTGAAGCCCAGATATCTGACACTAATCACCCATTAAAAGCATAAGGCTGTTTTGCGCCAGGCTGGAGAGAGCGACAGTGACAGCTGCTGCTACTACGTCCAACTGAGGGACTCTAGGAACACAGAAAAAACTTTTCTGGAAGGCTGAGACATTTTTATGTTTACCATTTAGAAGCTTCAGTGCTGTTTGTTAGCGAAAATGAAAATGTGAACACGTTGAAGTAAAGCGATACCCAGGCATGAAATAATAAAGCTAAATCTTACAGAGATACAGAAAGAGTGCACTGCCATTCATCCAAACAATGATACATGAAAAGGGAGTAAGCATAACCTTGAGGTCAAAGCTTATCAGTGTGTCTTCACGCCAGCGTAGTTTTCTATCACTTCTGTCCCTCAGCAGAGTCTCTTTTCTTTGGTGGCCTGCTGGAGGCCTGATGTTATGCTGTCCTGTGCTTTGGTCACAGATCGGCATTCGGTTTAACAGCATGACAACCAAAGTGCCATTCGATGAGCGTCTGCAAGAGGGGATCAACGTTAAGCCAAATAAAGCGGTTTCGGGGCAGTTTTAATGCAGCACCTGTCAGGGCTCAGCTCAGAAACAGGATTCTGCAGGACACTGCCCGTGCAGCTGTGGGTCCAATCCAAACCTCGGCCAGCACACAGGCCAGGACTCCCTCTATCCCCTCCCAATGGCTTCTGATCTGACAACACTCTTGACAATGAAACTCCTCTGTGGGTGCTCAGAACTCAGCAGGCCTGTAATCTAATGATATGGAATATGTCTGTGGTGATCTAGTGGGTCCAGGAATGCAACTTGCACAAGCATGGTTTTTAAACAGTCTTATGGAATTGTTTGAGGCTGTGCAAGTGTGCAATATGCAGAACATGTGTCAAAACATTTACACATTGTAAGCTATATCTGAATCCTTTTTGTCATTTTTCTAGCAGAGCCTCGTTCCTTTTATCTTGTGCTATTATAAATAGGGGAAAGACCGGCAATCAAAAGGGAGAGTAAAAAGAGACAAACAAATCCCAGTAAATCAGAAATCCGACAAGGTCTCTTGGGACTAAATGTTTCAGACAATCAGTCTAAATTACTATCGTAAACATTTCGGGTTAAAAATCCACTCAAAACATACCAGTGGATTTTTTTTACTCTCTTGAATGGAAAAATGCATGACCCCAGCACCTCTCTCTCGGAATTCTGGTCTCTTGAGATGGGAATATTAAAGAGGTTAATGTGACTGGAGGGCTCTGCGCTGTCCTTGCAGAGCTGCCTGCTTGTGAATGTCCATTTATAACCAGATTGGTCCAAATAAGCAAAGGAAGCAAGAGCCTCACTTTCCCACAGTACTGCAGGAGGCCAACATGACTTCCCCTTTATAGTTCATGACTGCATGGAAACTGCACTCCCACTAAGAGCTCACAGAATGGGAGGACTGGTGGACCGTGGCAGCCCAGATAACACAACTTGACCAACTCTGAATCTGATTAGCCAACTTGAAACCAACCATGCACGCTGATAGCGGCAGCGCTCGACAGAGTCATGGAAAGACTCAGCCTGAAAATCAGATTCCCACCACACAAGTGATAAATGCATCATTACACTGTGACCACTTACTAAAGGTTCAAAGAGGCATAGTTCCCCTATTTGATTTTCGGATATTAAGTATTTATCCTCAGTTGTCTCTAATGAGGGCATGATGAGTGCATGTGACTTAAAAAATGTCAAAGTCTACATAGGTTTACGCATGTGACTTGCAAAATGTAAAAACATGTCAAAGTCTACATACTCAAGTTTCAAGGCTTTTATTGTCATGTGTGCATAGCTACAGTGTAGTTATGACAATGAAAATATTGGGTCACAGGCTCCTCCAACAGTGCAACACAATAAAACAGATAAAATAGTACAAGTAAATAAAATAAAATATAATATAATAGAAACAGAATATAATAGAAACTGTGCAGAATAGTCTATATACAGTAATTTGAATATTGATATATATGATAGAGTTGCAAAACAGATGAATGTTATGTATGTTTTGTCCAAAGTTCTAGGTTTACACATATTCTAATGCATTTAACTTAGTTACTCCAGGTAATCAAATCTGCTTGGCACCTGCTACCACCCAGTTGTTCACGCCTGTGTGACCTCCACATCAGCCAAACTCACGTTTCCTACTCAACATGACTCCGATCAGACTCCTCATCTGCATGGCATTGATACCCCCTTTGTGCTTTTTTTCAAGCAGCAGGTCTGTTTTGTGGGTGTCTTATTTCTTATACTGCAGCTTGGAGCCTGTGGCTGGACTGTGACATTTTTGTTCTGGTTTTTAAAACTTCTGTAGCCATGCGCTCTGGAGGTTGTGACCTCTGTATGTGTGTGAGTGACAGGGAGGAACAGAGTCTTTTAAGAGGATTTACCGTGAATTAGCACGCCAATTTGATGCTCTTTTTCACCATGCTGTGTTCCAGCGAGAGCAGACTGCTCTGGCCCCTGTACAGATGGGTAGATTGCATTTCAGCCACTCTTTTAAAAGCCATACGCACAACGGATATATCTCGACAATGTCATTGGTCAACTGTCACATCTGTCAGCTGTTTTCTTTTGAAGTAGATTTTTTAAGAATATGTTCAAACACTTAATCCCTCTGCATCATTTTTTCACACTAATCCCCTCTGTTTACAAACTCATGGTATTTTAACTTCCCAGACGGCAATCACTCAAGTATACCATGGGGAGGGGGGGGGCGACGGGGGTGAGTCGCCTGGTCACATTTGATCCCCACAGTGAAAAACAGCACCAAAGTAATCTTTCTTGCATTTTCACATTTTCTTCAAGTGAAGATTGGATAGAAGAGCACAATGGTTGCTGGTGAAGTGAGCCAGCTCTCTCTAATCAGTTTGGAGGGCAGCTGTGTAGCAAAGACCCAACAGTTACCATCCAGCTGGCGCAGACTCTGGGAACCAGCGAGAGAGGCTAAGATGTACTTTACACCATTATGGGCCTATGCTCTCTGTCTCTTTCTCTCTCACTCTTCTCTCTCTATCTTTCTCTTTCACACACACACAAAAACACAGCGAGATCTCACCAAATTGCACTCAAGTTTTTGACTTTTACCCCCTGGTAAAACTATAATCAGTGGTTCGGTTCCAGGCCTTCTTCCAGCATTTACAGCGTCATGTGGTTAAGGATTCCCACATTACAGAGAACTGCATGTGGTGTGGGCTGTATGTTCCGTTTCCTGCAGATTAACTTTGTATGCCTCCCCCCCTATACTGTGACAGACTGAATCAATCTAATGTAAATAAGCATTCCCAACTTTCAACAAGACTATGGCCTCTGCAAACCAAAAGCCCCCCCTTAGTTGAAAGTGAGAGAATTCCACCAGGAGTTCTAAACTTCCCTCTCTTCCAAATCTCAAGCTTGCCTTCCCACAGACGCCCCAGGCTCAATGACTTTGACTTCCCACATGTAAGAGTACCTAAAAAAAGATTCTTCAAATTGCAACCATAAGTTGTCTCCCATTCCCTCCTCCCACGCACGCTTCTACAATACTATGGGGGGCCTAAACACTGGGAAAAAGCAATTCTCCTGTAAGAAGAAATTACTCGTATTTCCCATTTTACCCGCCCTTCTCTCCATCACCAACACAGTAACACTCTGAGAAAGGACAGCAATGTCGTTCTGTGGGATGCATACTGAGTAAGAGCTTATAGTGGGAAACAATTGGACTGGAGAGGGATAAGAAAGAGAAAAAGAGAGCATGGAGAAGGAGCCTCCTGGCTCACTGCACAAAGGGGTCAGGGGTCTGTTCCCAAAGGATATGTGAGTTTGACTCCTCCGCAGAATGAAATAGATCTACTCAGTAATAACACTTCCTGTCAGTGTTTACAGGGTGGTACGAAGTTGGATGAGTGTGGTACAGCAGGAGAGAAGAAACTAGACTATGTGTCGCTTGTGATATTAGTTTGTTAGATATAAGTTTGACTGTCACTGTAAAATTAGTTTTCTGTAAATGTACCTTATATTCTTGCCTGTTGTAAATGTATCTACAGTGCAAGCTTTATCTTGCTCAGGGAGATTTTTGTAGGCATGATGGTGCAGCAGGGAACTTGATCTCTGTGAGATAGTCTGACAGTTTATCTTTCACACTCATCCCAGCAGAGAGAGGGGGAATTGAGTGTGATAGGTGTGTTATTGTTGCATTTTCAGCGAAACCATGCTGGCCCATTCTTGGGGCGTCTCTGATGGAGTTGACATCAGAAAGACTACAGTATAACCGCAGCCTTATCTCACGCACCTTGTAGTAGGCCCACATCAGGGTCCGTGGAACGTGTATACGTTTTAATGTGAGAAGTGCAGGGTCACAGCAAGAAGCCTATGCATCTCCAGTAGACATTAGAGTGGAGGAAGAGAAAGACTTCATAGTCATCAGAAAGCACAACATGCAGGTGGATAGAAGCCCTGCTGCTCTAAAAGTACAGTTTTCAAATTTTACTCTACTTTATTTATCTGAAATCTTTATTCAGCTTGTTCTCAACCAACAACATTAAAAGGCTTCTTCCACATAATAAGTCAGTATTATTGCAGCAATATATTTTTTATTTTGAATTATTGTTATATATCTTAATGTTTTAAGTCCATTTTGTTAACACTTTACTGAAGTAAGAAGTCTTTACAGGCCATTAGAAGTCATTTGAAGGCCACAATGTGGATTTTAAGGAATTAATGGCAATGGAAAATCTGTTAAAAGCTTTATAAGCATAAAAACAACCTGAACTTAACAGGCTAGAACACATTTACCATCTATATTGAGACTTCTTAACTACATCTCATAATCAACTCTAGGGTGAGAAAGTGTTCTCTTTGCTTTTCACAAGTTTTATTTGAAATATTCTGTCAAAGCTTGTAGCTACAGTAGAACTGTCACCAGCCCCTAAAGCAGCCAGTCACACACCACTGCTGCTGAAAGCCCGCGTCTCATCTGGCTGACTGTTTAAAAGCACAACTATATGAGGGTCTTAGTCAAACAGAAATATTTAATAAACTCTGTCATGGTCCATAACTCACAGTTAAAATGGCCCTTAGTGACCTTTCATTTTTCTACCTTAAGACATAAATGCACTCCTGTATTGACACACACTAAATTGCGACGACATAAGAGTCAATGAGGGGAAAATAACTGATGAGGTAAGTATTTTCCCTTCATCTATTTTTTTAATTGTTATGTTTAATGCGCAGTTAGTAGAGCTCAGGAGTCCCTTGTTGAAACTGCAAAAATAATCTCCAACCAATCTGAGGACAGCAAATAAATATGCCAAAAATAAATATTTGTCCTTGTTTGAAAGAATAATAGAGTCCTCTTTATAGCTGTCACTTCAATAGTGGTAGGCAAACAAAGTCATCATCTTAAAATGTGGGGCTGAAGAAAAAGCATTTCAAAGTTCCTAAAGCCTGCTGATGTACGCAGTCAAGAGCTATTCATTACAAAACATAGAAAAAACGTTTGCTATGACTGTTTGTTAGGTTCCATCCCTTCATGCTGTACATTATGTGTGTGTGCATATGTTTTACGTAACACCCACATTCAAAAAAACAAATGTGAACAGAAACCCAGGTTATAACCTTACTCTTGGCCCTCTGCAGTGGGGTTGTGAGAGAGAACTTTCTTTCCCCAGGGTCTCTCCCACGCCTTCTCCCAGATCCCCCTTCCCCTTCTATGTATATGAGAATAACCATAAATCACAGCCGGCTTCGACTAGTTCAGAGCGAGAAACACTAAAGGGTTAGGCTCAGTGGTGTTGCAGAACAAACACACCTTTTGGATAGAATACAGATATGAAAGTTGAGTCATAACATCAGTTGTGTTTTTGGGTAAGGCTCAAAAGTGCCGAATGCAATGATTGTACAGGCTACAGTCACACACTCAGGAACGCAGACACACTCACACCCCTCCTCCTTTTCCTCCTCGCTTAAAGGCCAAAAACAACTATACACGTCTCTTGGGCTTCATTAGATGGAAAACATAAAAAGATAAATAAATGAACTAAACCCAAAATTGTTGCGTGGGAGAGTTCAAAATGCCCCAAAATAGTTTTTCCTAAGGCCAAAGGAATGAGGGTCTGCATCGCTTCACCATACAAGGGCCTGTTCTCTGTACCCAATTCCCTGTCAAAAAACCCGCCACCACGCTCACCACAGGAACCAGACTGCTGTGGGACTGGCACATTTCCTTTGTGTTTTTGTTCTGTTGCATTCCCTCTAGTATGGGCAAACACTTCCATGCACATTCAGCCACATTTGCAGGGATATCCTGACTTTTTGTCTGACCTTTCAAAGTGTGTATCTGCATACATTGCATGTTCCTGGGTTCCACTATATTGCTCCTCGTAGAATGATGACAAAAGCATGTTCCTGTTTCCACCTGCACACACTTTGAATAAACCTGCAGTGACTCACATGGAAACAGAGAGAGAGATATTATGTTGGGTAATTAGACAAATAGCAACAGGTTGCACTTGGTATCAGTTATTGGATAGTCAGGATAGAGAGTACATCTCTTAGGACTCATTTGAGAAATAATTCCCTCTCTGCAGAACAAAAAATCCTTTTTGGCCAGATTTGGACCTTTTCACTTGTGCATGTGTGTGTGCGCGCGTTGATGATGTCAACGCTGTCGCAAACATCATCAGCCTTCTATGATTGCACTATTTATCTGTCACTAACAAACAGATGGATCCAAGTAACACAAAGGCACATATAGTTGGAGCCAACTGAAATACTTGTCTAGCTCAAGAGAGTCAGTGGGGATAATCCTGTGTTTCTAGACCCTCTGACCGTGCAGACATTTAGTAGTGTTGGCACGTAGCTGGAGCTGTCAGCCCAGCATCGAAGGGAGATCTGTCTTTAATTTGCAATAGTGGACTTTGCCAGAATACAGAGAGAGAGAATGAAGGAGAGAGGGAGCAGGGGGAAATGAAGCCAGGACTTTTCTCTGTGTGTTTGAGTGGACCCGCGCTTCTGAACTCGTCGTTGATGATAAGGCTGAGGCCGGACCTCTCTGAGATATGCATGTGACAGCCATTTTGAGCCTTCTTGTTGTTCTATGTGTCTGCTGGGGAAAGAGTTGTGCAAGAGGTTGTATGTTCCAGTATAAGGTGTTTGTGAGGGTGCGGACAAGGGGGGTGGAGTTACTGTGAAACTGAGTAGTTAATAGTCCGTGTTTGTCTTCAGATTCATCTGGCACACACGCCTGGGGCACACAAGCCTGGGAGAATCCACCGCTTTCCAGGATTACCTAATTGTGAGCACGACCCATCTCAAACAGCGACAGAACCCAACCATGGCAAAAGTCAGAAAAACACACATAGTGCACAAGACAGAACAGATAATCGTATCAGTGGTTTCTTGGTATATGTTTTCGTTTTACTCTCAGTCCCTCGGTTTATGTGTCAGGACTTGTGGAAAGGGGTGTGTAGAGCCAATAAATGATGGGATGAAGTGACAGGTAACGGTGATTTCTGTCTAGTTTTTCTGGTTCTACTCAATGACTGGAAAAGTCAAGCTGAGGCCTGCCCTCTTCCCTCCAGCCTGGGAACCAGCGCAGTGATGCCTGCTCACCTAAGTGCCTAGCTGCTGTCGCTGGAAGCTGTTCCCATCCCACTCATCTGTTTATTATTTTCCTGTGAGGGCTTGTGTTGTAAGAAGAGAAAGGAGGGGGTGTTGAGGTCAAGATGGAGGGAATATTCTCCCAGGTTTCATTGATAATACCTCTGGAGAAACAAGTCATAAATATATCTGAAGGGAAGTGGAAAACATTTGGTCAAGAGCCTACAATGTTCGTGTTTCAGTAATCCCTTGATTTTACTGGGCTTGGACTTGGAGGCAAGTCCTTTTATTAGGTGCCCGGACTGCTCCACTGGTTGGTTTGCTTTAAGTCAGGAACAAAACATAGACACTAACCCCAGACAACAGGTCACGGAAAAAAACAAGCTATAAAAGAAAAGCATTCAAACCGAAAAGCACATTCACACTGTGCATAACAGACATTCAAGGATATTCCAGCTCACATGACGAATTCTCTAAACAAAAGCACATTTTGGCTACAGGTCTGAACACCTACTTTCATCTGACTGAGTAGGTTTTAGGTGAGGAGGTACCACACATCTAGTCAACGTGAATGTGTAAAACAGATACAATGTTCATAACTTTCCTTGTGACAGACTAAAACACACATGTATGTGCGTTTTTTCAGACTGAGCACAAGAGGAATTGTGCAGCTCACTGTGGAGCCAGTTGTTCCCACTGATGCCCTGAGGATTTCTGGACAGAGTTGCAACATCAGCTGTGGGTTTTGTGTGCTGCAGAGAGTGGGCACTGGGTACATTTGACCTCTGAACTTCCCACAGCCTCAGGAGGAGAAGCTTTTTACTGAGAAAGGGAAGACCCTCTTGTCGGTCCCACATGGTTCTCTCAAAGTCACATTCCAAGGGATGCATTTCCCACCATGGACCAAAAACCTCACTCTGTTCTTTCCTGGAAAAAATCCAAAAAAGTGGGCGATCACATGAGTGGGGTCCTGCCCAGTACTCATGGCAGACCTGACCTTCAGTAAATGTCACAGTTAGGCCTTTCTCCACAGGTCAGGGCAAATATGGAGAGGGTCTGGGTCTGGGAGAAAGGACTGCTCTCTCTCATAGAGCAGGGGAACATTAGGTTCTGACTCCATTACAAATGTTTTCTTTTTCCAAGAATATTCATAACTCAATTCCAAATCACGGGATATACATAATGTAACATTAATAAGATGTGATGTGATCTTTTCATTTTATACAATAACCTAAAATGTTAATTAAAGTTAATGTTTTTGAGTGTAAGACAGAAGTTTCTTGAATGACACAGACACACTTTACCTTTCACAATTGATTCACAAATGTTACCATATCAAAAGCACATTTTGTCTCAGTATTAAATGCACTACGAACATGTAGCAATACAGAATCAAATTGTCTCTATCTTCATAAAACATCCTGTATGTTGTGTGTCTAATACATACACATTTATGCAACAGTAAATGAAGGAATATAATTAAAAAAAAGAAAACTGGTCCTCTGGGTTAGAATTGAGCTAACCAGGAGTATTCACATTCCCTAATATGCATGTTTTTTAACTGAGCACCCATAGGAAAACGGGGATAACATGGGGAACATGACTAATTCACAAAGAAAACCCCAGTTGGTCACAATGGGTTGTATTGTTTCTATAAATATTACAAAATTCTGTTGATGTTCTAAACTGAGTTTTGCTGGGGGTTGACTTTGATCGAGTAAAGTATTTTGGAAAGAAGTGGTCAGGGAATGAAATATGATTCACAGTTTACAGCTTTTTCACTGCAAATTGTTATGAAAATGGGAACTCAGTATTGAGAAATAGCTTCCTGTAAGACATATGACACATATATTTACAGTAATATGAGCTTTTTCAAAATAAATATTTAAATACATTTTGACAAAGCACTCCACACACAAAGCAGTAAAACATAACCAGAAACTGCCCAACATCACAGACTGTATTACAAAAAAAATAAGAATTGGGACGTTACTTATTTCTTCATTCTGTATCGTGTGTGCAGAATAATCAGTTGACAAGATTGTAATAGATGCGGCAAAAAACAAACACAATTCTGGAAAAAGACCTGTAAAAGATTCAAACGTAAAAACCGGTCAAAGGAGACCAAGCTGTGGGCTGTATATACAGTGCAGAAACAAAAACGTTTTCTTATGAGATCCAGTGAGAGCACGCAGAACCTGGAGTGACGTATCCAGCTCTGGATGCCCACATCAAAATAACCACATCACTCCATTTCCTGAAGAACAGGCGTGTGTGCATACAGCAGGGTTGGCTGTCATATATGTTCCATCAGTGAAAATAACTTTTCTAAAGGAACCAGAAGAGCAGGCCTAGTGGCATACTGTACTTCAAAAATGAAAATAAGATTGTTTTTCCTTTTGTAAACCACAACTGTATGCAATGTTTCACGAATATAATGTGTTTAAACTTTAAAACTGTCTGCATTACATATACAACTTCTAATTAATAACTTGTACTCATGTGGATTTCAAACTGGCATTCTGCTTGTGTATGTGTCCCTTTATATGTAAGGAAACTGTCATCTTTAACCTTTTCAGGAGGTTACCACCCTGTACTCATCATGCATCGAGAATAAGTCTTCTCCCTCAGGGATCTCTTTGCGTTGCAACACTTCCCCTCTGGCAGGCGAAACCAGGCTTTGCTCAGACAAGCAGAGGTAATTTATGCCAGGCCTCAAAGTCTGTGCCTCAGCAAGAGACAAACGCAATCTAGATGACTAGATTAGATTGGAGAAAGATGAAAGAGAGAAAAACAAATCAATGTGGGAGAAAGAGGGCTGGAGAGAGACTGACAGTGATTTCCTTTCGTGCGCTAATGCACACACACATTCATAAATAAGAATTTGGATGAGATGTGATACACAAAGTAGAAGTGGAAAGGAATTGAGCAGGGAGAAAATAGAATGTAATTTGTAGTGTTAGTTAATAAGAGACAAACTGAGAAAGGGGGGAGGGGGGGGGGGGGGGGAGGGAGTGCAGCCAAATAACAGAGGCGTGTTTGTGTTCTGATTAGGCCGAGCCAAATGGAGGCGGCTCACCAATGGAGATAACCAACAAAGACATCGCTTCAGCGGGGACAAATCTATGAACATCTTTTCACGGTCAATAGACGGGGGCATTCTTTTGTTTTGATGAAGAAAAAAAAAACAGCCTCTCTTGAAACATGAATGCAGCACAAAGTTTACCGTTCATTTGGTCTGGAATGAAGCAGATGACCAAAATGTGTATTGTTGTATGCGTATGTACTTTATAGTGTGCAAGATAACCACTTTCATTATTACTTCGATTTTTAGTGAGCTGCTTTTTAATGTTCCTATGAACTACATTGTTAACAGCCATTCCCTCTCACCCTGGCTGCCAAGATATGATGCACTAAAGCTGAATAAACAATGATGTGGGCTCTTTGGGCTAAGACAGGCTTCCTGCCATGGGCGTGCCCGCACCCTGTTTGGTTTCTCATCTTCATGGTTGGCGACAGTGAATAGATCATCAGATCCATGGTAAAGCTGATGGAGCGAGGTTTTCTCTCTGGCAGGGAAATAAGGCTGGGATTCAGCCAGGGTTGCCAGGCAAAAACAAACTTCAATGCTGATGGACTCCTTGATGAGGTCACTGTCTATCAAACAAAGACTCTATCTGTCTGTCCATCCTGCGGTCTATTCGTCTATGCATCTATCTATCTATCTATCTATCTATCTATCTATCCTTTTACACCTCTCTTCTCTGTATTTGTCCTCGCCACATAAACACTCACTAAACCCACTCTGCCACTGCCAGAGGTATAAGAGGAAAACACAGCCATCCTTGGGAAAACAAATTAAAAAGATAATTATCCCTTCGCTGAAAATATTCCTTCCTTGATGTTGGTCACACCAGAAAGCAAATCATATGTTTTTTTCCCCAGTAAATTAAAAATATAGATGCTTCTCCACATGCACTAGATTCCCAGACGGTTAATTACAACATTGAAAGAGAGAAACAACTAATCCATGGTGGAAGAGGTTAGAACCCCAAAGAAAGATGATATGTTACAGAAAGTAATGTGAGGGCACAGGGTGGTGAGAAAAGAGTCATGTTTGTCTGAGTTCATGTTTTTCCCTTATCTGTTTATGTTTGATTTCTGAAATGTGTCATACTCTTCGGCTTGCCTTGCCCACAAACAGGATTTTCAGGTTTTTGGCAAAATCTGCGTTCTGAAATCAGCTTCTTACTGTCAGACTCCTCTTTCAGAATACTACACTAATCTTACCTCATTGTTCTCCTATAAACACAAGTGGATCATTTTACCCGAGCTCAGATTACATCATCTTAAAGCCCAGCACAATCAACCATCATCCCCTTGTTGGGCGATTATAATGCTTGTACACAGAAGGAACCCTCTAATCACAGAGTTTCACAGTCATTGGAACTGGTAGTTTTGAGAGAGTGAACAGAGCAGAACAAAACCATACGGTAGTGGGCACACTGAGCCTGGACATTCCTGCTGAATTGTTTGTGTTCTGGAAAAGCAGCAAGGAAGGGGAAAACGCTAATGCTGTAATGATGGTGACAATAGTGGTTCTGTGTGTAAAACAATGGGTATGACAGGCCAGCAAAAGCCAAGATTTGGATTTATATTATGACCTTCCATTATGATCCTGAATAGTCTTGCAAACAAGCAGCTCTACTCAGAACGAGAGATGATGACGACCCTGCTTTTGCACTGCAAAGTTATGGAGATGAACAGAGGAGAGGGCAGACAGACCGTCGGCCTCAGAGAGAGTGAGAAGAAAACAGAAAATAAGTGGACAGAGAAGGAGAGCTGGACGCTGTGTTAGTTTCTCCCCGTGGCCTCGGCTGCCCTAATGGACATGGTCGCCTCAGGCCAGCCACAGGGCAACTTGGGCTTCTCCTGTTTTGACCATATAAAGATTGATAGCTCCCCTCAGACTCCACAACATCTCTATGGAGGGTAATACATCCCATGTGGCTACACCTCCAGTCACATAGAGCCATGTTAAAATGCAACTGACCTCAACCTTTTTAAAGCTTTTTAAGAGAAGCAATAACAGAAACAGATAAGTGCAGCCACATTTTGATCCATCCTGACCTGGGATCAGGCTGAAGCACCCTGTCTAGACATCAGCTCCACTTGATCCAGCACCCAGATTTCGTTTTTCTTTTGCTTCATCTGCTTCTTTCACACTGTTCCCTTTCTCCTTGTATCTCCCATGTTCACAACTCAGATCTCACAATTGCCTGACTCTTGCAGCTCCCTTTTGTTTTGGAACTATGTCTCCTTTGTCTTTCCCATCACTCCCCGAGTCATGTTTACGTGTGGTTCTCTGGTGCAGATGCAGTAAAATGCCTGAACCAACAAGGCGACAAAAGGACTACAAAGATTGCAAAGAATAAATCCTACAAAAACAGGTCAAAGATACGTACATTATGAGGTTCTCCTCTTTTCCCTACTCATCACTATGTAAACATGCAAGTAGCTTGTTTGTCAGTACACAGCAAGGGTGCATGAAGACAGAGCCTGTGCATGTTTAGTGGCTCAGCAATTGTGACAGGGTTACAATTAAAGGGAGACCTAACCACGTCACGCTGGCCTCATTATACTGCAATTGTGTTCTTCATTGTGAAACAAAGGTACACAACAATGGTTTGATAGGACCCCTTGTTTAATGAGACTTTGCTGTAACTCCTGTGTTCATTCAGTTAGTAAACAGGTCTTCCATTCAGGCCATCGGCACCCCAATTCTCATCTTCCCAAATGCAACACACCCCCACCCCGTACTACCACAAACACCCCACCCGCCCCTTGCACTTAGCCTTCAGCGTCCCACATTGGGTCTTGGCATCCCCCTAAACATTCAAGAAATACAGACTCCTCCCCTAACCTTCTCCCCCCTTCCCCTTCACCACCCCCCCGCACACACACCCATTTGATTGTGATTGACAGCGTCTTTGTCCCATTGTGCGGAGCTGTCGCCTCTGATGAAGACACATACACAGAGCCGAGGCGCTCCATCATTGTACATTGCACAGTATCTACAGGTCTGCAACCAGTTGCACTGTCCTCCGATGATGAGCTCCATGCAGTCAGCCAGTGTAACCTGACTGAACACGGCGGGGCATTGCATGATGGGATGGAATAGGGCAGACAGGCTATCAAGGCCAGAACGCAGGCCTCTCCTAGTGTGGACCAGGGGGTCCCGGCCCTATGGGTTGAGGGGGCCAGCTGGAGAGGGAGGCTCAGCGCAACGCAATGTGTCTGAGGAGGCCGTCATTAGGGTTCACCCCTCCTCAGGGATGGGAACCAGGTCACATTCTCTCACATGGCACAAAGCAGGGTGTGTGTGTGTGAGGGGTGGGGGTTCAAGGGAGGGGTTTGATGGGGAGCAGGCCATGACCTCTTTATATCCATCAACAGATCACTAACTTGGCCCATAGACGTGCTCTTACTACACATTCACACACAAACACACACACGCATGCAAACCTATGCTAATGTGTGTGTATGTGCACAGCAGAAACCTGCAAAATATAAAAACGAATTAATTCTCTGTAGGCACAATGCATCGTCACCTATATGACCAAAAAGCTACACATCTCTGTAAGCTGTGATATGGTGTTGTGTGAACATTTTATAAAATGCTTCCCAACATTAAGGGATATGGTTTTCCCAATTTACATATTAAAATGATCAATATGGATTGATGTTGACTATTGTTATTGAAATATTTCACAAATCCAACGTTTGAATCAAACCAAAGACACACAAAAAAAAAAACACGGCAGCCAAATTATAACTCTTCATGTTGAACTTGTCTATCTCAGGCCACTTAGGACAAATTCCTTTACACTACAACTGCAGATCTGCTTGCTGGCGAGCCTGTTAACTCCACAGGTTTATCACAACGAAAGAAAGCGGTGAAATACTGCCCCCTCCTGGTACACAAGGAATCTTGCAGCCAGAGAGAATTACCTTGCAGAACCTAAACCATCAAGAAATATTATTATTCAAAGTAATCACTTTTATTATTTATATCCTTAAAAAACAAAAACATACTTTTGAGTGTAAATCAGATTTCTGTTTATTTTTAAATCAAGTTTTTAGATTAAAAATATCTGACCCACCCCTTCACAAACCTTGAAAAACAATCAATTTATCAAAACAATTCAAATCAGATTTAACAGCAGTTATGACCATGAGAACCCTATGCAAAGGAAAACGTGAAATATAGGGCATAAAACAGAAAAGGTAGATTATTATTTCTGTTTCTGTCATACATGTTATAACTCTAATGAGCCTGAGTGAACAGTCATCTCTAGAAAACAAGTTATAGCATTATTATTACACTATCATTTGATTGTTTCTCTCTGTAACTGAGTTCATCTTTTGTGCTTTGTCTTCTGTGCTTGGGGATTGTATTTCATGTCCTTTCTCATTTCAACAATATAGACATCTAACCACTATATAACAACTTTAGATCTGACTAAGGCATGACCTTAGATTTATAGTATGTACAATAATCAGTGTGTGATGCTTGTTTTTCTGTAAGTATGGTGTGTGTGTGTGTGTGTGTGTGTGTGTGTGTGTGTGTGTGTGTGTGTGTGTGTGTGTGTGTGTACGTGTGTGTGTGTACATGAGGTCATCCTGCATACAACGTATCTGGGACAAACTTGTGCAATTGCGCATATTTTCTGGCAAAGCTTATTATGGTAGTGTCTTTGAACTAAAAAGGCACCTTCTCTCCCAAGAGTTACTGGCTCTAGTTTACCAAGAACTTAACGGGGATCAACAAAGTGGGAGGGTAAGGGTAAGGGGGGAGAACCTGTACACCCTCAGTTAGGTTAGATGGTGCGTCTACGCAGGCAACTGCATGTCAGGCACTTGAGGATGCTCATGGTGATGTGCATGAGAGGTCCAAAATTGAAGAGTAGGTTGTAGAAGGTGTTGACAGACAGGCCTCCAGTCTCATCAGCATACTTTAAGGCCACAATTGGTGTGTAGAGGCTGTTGGTGAGGTTCCTGAAGCGAGGGCTGTTTGACTCAATAACCTTTTTGAGGCACTGGAGAGACGAGAACAAATACATTTTTTATGTTTGCATTGCTATATATACTTCTTGAATGTTTGTAGCAGTTTATTGATCCTGGAATCCTGAAAGAGATTGGTCAAATGTGAATTAAAAACCTGTTCCCTTACTTTGGCTATGTCATCTGGCGTCTGGCCCATGGCTTCAAATATATCTATGGATGATGGCAGGTAAACGTCTTTAAAATAACGAATCGTGTCGGCATCTGCTCCTGGATACTCCATCTTGGCTACATCCTCCATCATCTTTGTTTCAAACTCAGTGTGCACTGGGCCAGGCTCGATCATGGACAACCTGTAGGGAGTCAGATGCAGAAATGCCTGTGAGGCAGCATGTACACTACAAAGCAAAGACAGATGTGAAGGAAGAACAGAGGACGAGGGTAATCTACCGGATATTGAACTTCATCAGTTGCACGGCCATACTCTCACAGAAACCTTCAATGGCGAACTTCGAGGCAGTGTAAACATCATTGAACACCACTCCTAAATCAACAAAACAGAGAGATAAAGGAGAGCATCACTGCTTTGTATTATTCTTCACTTCACACTACCCAATTAACAGCAGACATGCATCAAATTTAATTTACAAATAATGGCATAAGATACTCAAATCAACCAAGTAACAGATGAATGATAAATAGGAGAATATTCGAGCCAGAACAAATGTGAAAGTCTGTTCCGCATACTTGCACGTCATTAACAACTTATCTGATATTCTTTAACTTGAAAATCCACCCAGCTCATAAATAGAATTAAGTTAAGCCTTTAAATACACAAATATTTAGTTTAGTTTATATTCAACTTTAAGAAAACAATACATTTTAGACTTACATTTAATTTAATAAACTGTATTACGTTTTCTAAGAGCAGTGCTCCTGTCAACATCTGCAAAGTCTTAGATGTCTTTTCACAGTCTGTTAGAATCATTAGTATATTTTCATGTGTTCTCTGATCACTGATTGCAGATTTTATCCTGCATTGTTAAATACACAAACACATACCCTGAAGACCCATGACACTGCTCATGACCACGATGTGCCCTGAACGCCTCTTCTTCATGTCAGGCATCACTTCTTTGATCATGCGAACAGCCCCAAAGAAGTTGGTCTCAAACACTCTTTTCATCTCCTCAATGCTGATGCTTTCCACAGGTCCCAGCAAGCCCACACCTGCATTGTTGACTGACAGGAAACAAACGGACGCAGGGATGACATACCGCAACATTGCTATATTCAAAAATGCTAATGAGATATTGTTCTGCAGTGACTTAATATGAAGTGATATCTGTTTTGTCCACACCGCTCACTTTGGCCTTTCTACAAAATAGATCCCTCCATAGATTCCACATGGTATTTCTAAATATTGCCACCAGATGTCAGTGTGTGACAACAGTGAAGTGTGATGTAACACCAGTCAATGTTGCAGGGCTACTGGTTCTTCTTGAGTAAAGAGTTGAAGTGGGATGTTGTTTAAGATTTAGAGTAGGGCGGAGAGAGTACATTTTGATTGATCAATACCATTGACAATCTGCGATTTTTTCAGATTAATATATATATATATATAAAATACATTGTCTCCTTTGTTTGAGCTGCAATCACCCCGATTCAGAAAATTAAACAAGCAAAAGAAGGTGTCATGGGCATAGAGAGCTAAACACTAAATTTCAGATCATTTTCACACACTCATGATATTAGCATGGTGGTCCTTTCTGTTTTGATGCAGAATCTTTCTGCCCACTAGAATTTCAAGACTCTCAAAATGTCCTCCCCCCACCAACTCATTATGTCAACTGCAAAACCTACGCTACAAGAGACTGAAAACATTTCAGTTGCTTCAAAAATGTTGTCCTAAAGTTGTGATATTAGTACAGTCGTAACACTGTACTGTGATATTTTGCTTTTCCACTTGACAAGTCTGTTATATGTTTACTGTTTCTCTCTGTCTCTCTTTCTGTCTCTCAGGAAAGTATGACATCACATTATGTCTGAAAGAAAAAGGCTACTATCATGGAAAGGTTTTAACTTAGCCGATGCATTTTAATATCATTTTTAGACACAAATAAAAATACTAAGTTTTATAGTACTTTACTTATTGACTGAAGGTCATATACTAAAACCATTGTTGAACTTATCTGAAATATATGTGTAGAAACAAAACATGTCATTCAAAGCTGGGGGAGGGGTCATATAGGAGGTATAGAAGGCCTAGTTTCAGGTTTATCCCACTCACTGAAGATATCAATATGGCGGTCCTTGACATTGTTGATGCACTGCTTTACTGAATCGTCACTGCACACGTCTAGTGGAAGCAACATCAAGGTCTTGCCATAGGCATCTCCTGCTGCCTCCACTAGCTTGTCCTTCTTCTTCAGGTCCCGCATGGTGGCAATGACTGATGGGGAGAGACAGAGAAGAGCAACATATTATGTTATTCGTATGATGTGGCTTCAAACTCGAAACCAGAACAGTTTTTTTTTTTTTTTTTAAGTGCACAGTAACTTCTTTTGGAACCATAAATAAATCCACAGTAATAATGTGACTTTTTAGTCAATTTTTCCAAATAAAGTCCATCAATATTTACTCTATCTTTAAAAAGACACTCTTGACCCATTGTCACACTGAAAAAGAAGTGACTCACAGTACTGAGAAACCTCTAATCTGTGGGACCACTAATGACTTCCCACACACACACACACACACACACACACACACACACACACACACACACACACACACACACACACACACACTACACACACACACACACACACACACACACACACACACACACACACACACACACACACACACACACACACACACACACACACACACACACACACACACCACACACACACACACACACAACACACACGGTTGTGTCAGAGTCAGACGTGCAGGTCAAAGTTCTAAGCAGTGACCACGCCTGACATAGCATTGATTTTCCCTGAACTTTAAACGTTGGGTGACATTAACCCACAGCAGATTAATTTATCATGACAAGCGACAGCAGCTATTACTACTGTGTTGACTTGACTTTCATGGCTTCTCTAATGTTGTGTGTCGTGCTAACACTTTGCTGTCTGTCACGATCCAGCAGCAAAAAAGGGAGACAGTGGTGTTGCACAATGGCAATCAGGGGGAGTAAACAACCTCTTTGCACACAATCATTTTAATCTACCTGTTGTCCTTCACAGACAAAGGTAGACCATCATCTTATTCTCATCGAACAGACACACGGTTGCCTAAATAAATAAAAGAGGGAAGCAGTGCTGGAGAGGTTTTGATTTGCAATTCACTGTCACTGACGTTTCATTTCATAATGTATAGAAATTAGTCTCGCCAATAGTTTTGAGAATGTTGCAGAATTTGGGAAGTTAAGTGTCATGCAACTTGTTGTCGCAACTTGTTGTATGGATTAATGACGTCTAATTAAGTATAATCTTATGATTGGAGAGCTATGTGTCTATGAAGCAAGAAAGAGATTATTTTATTGGTAGAGAAGTGAACAAGAGATCCATTGTTCTTCTGGCTCCTGCAGGAATTAGCCTACTCTTGGGCTGCTTAAACATTCTTGAATAAACCACATTGCATTGCGCACACAAAGGTCTTTTGGGGGATATTCTGAGTTTGGTGCATGTTACTGCAACTATTTAACACTTTATGCACAATGCAATATTTAATCTCTGTTGGATTTCATAAAGATCCTGGGAAAAGGGCAGATCAGCTTCATTGCTCAGAGGTGGCCTTATTGAAAGCAGGTCACGTTGTGAAAAAAGTGCTCAAACCAGTGTTATGGAAGCAGTTAATCGCTTTGGTTTTGCTCATCTATTTCACGGTAATAAATCCAATCAGATACCGCATGGCCATCCAAAGAAAAGAAAAACGTTTACTAACCCTTGCACTGTGGTTCTTTGAGTGGCAAAACAGAAAGCAGTAAAACTAACATGTATTTAATAAGATAATGTATTGTTGATATCATGTGTTTCAATCTTTACACATTGACTGCAGGCCTACAGCTAATTATGTTATTCAGTATAAAGTCACATCTAGCAACAACAGGGGTCTTGAGGGCCAACTCCTACCAACAGGGGTGGGGGTGGGAAGGTGGTCTGATGTAATTATATCTGAGGCTCCATGAGATAGTAACGTTTTGGATCTCCAATTCCTGGAGTGACATTAACGATGGCTGGGAAGAAGGAGAGGAGACGCATGGACCAACAATGTCAAAGTGGGACACTCTAAATCCACCGTGCACCAATGAAGACTTCAAACAGCCCCTTGCTCTAGAGTGAACCCTCGCTTGTACAGGTCTCAAACTTTGTCCCCCTTTCAACACTCGCTCCAGTGAGGGGACTATAGGCACATTAGACACGGTACTAAATCGGAGCAGGCGGTCTACAATTCACTGCGATAAAAGAGGGCTTTGTGCTGGAGAAGTCACTTGAAAGAAAACTGACAAGACTCCTTTTATGATTCCGCCTGGAAAGAGGCATCCTTGCAGAGCCCTTCCCTGGAAAACTGTGCTTTCAGATGATAATTGTTGAACTAAAGGGGCGACTGAAACCCATTCCTTACAAAAGGATATGGATCCGATATCACTTAGTTGAGTAGTTATATCAAGGCACCACATAACTTATTTGCCTTTTAGACGAAGAGTTGCACTTTACACTCAACCGAACTCTGTGCGTAAAGGAGGGTTGGTGCAGTAGCAGAGCTTTGCAGGGAAAGTAAACAAGGAATAGGGTTACAAGCGAACCACACTGTTATAGCCTTGCTACTTATAGGTCCAATCAAAGAAACAATGTAGAAGAAAGCGCATTTACCATGGTAACGCTTCTTCTCATCTTTGGCCAGCGTGACGGCGATTCGTAACCCGATGCCGGAGGAGCAGCCGGTGATTAGCACAACTTTCTGCCCGCTGTTCGCCATGGTTTGTCCGGGTAGGCGCTGTGTTTTTCAGCGGTCCTCTGCTCTGGATGGTTGCTGCCGAGGGAGCTACCGATCACTGGACTTTTAAAAACTAAAGCGGATCATGCAGCCACCGCAGCCATGTGAGCCTCTAATTCAGTCACATGTTCAATAAAATCGGTAACCAAAAAAGACGTAGCATTGCAAACACCCCTTGAGGACACGATTTTAAACTTGATAGGTGCCGCTTGCCCTGAAATGAAGTTAATTCTTTTAAAATGTGTGCGGTCGTGCATGCGCGCACGTGCGTGTTGTAGAGGGGGCAGTGCTTACTTGATTTCTGAGCTGGTGACCCCAACAACACATAACTAACAGTCATACAGTAGTCACATGATGTGTTGTTCATATAGCTCATGTTATTTCTGATGTAGCCTACTACTATATTCAAGTTTATTCTTGATAGGACTTATTTAGAAGTTTTAGCACAGTCTTTAAGTTATCCAGCCCAGGGTTTTTAAATAAAAAACATATATATATATATATATTTTATAATAAAATACAAATAGTTAATTTAACACAAATGAACTTTAATAAATATAGGCTACACAGATGCACATAACAAATCATACCAATTATAATAATAACAATAATAACAATAATAAGAATTATTATTATTATTATTATTATTATTATTATTATTATTATTATTATTATTATTATTATTATTATTATTATTATTATTATTATTATTATTATTATTATTATTATTATGCTATTAGCTGTTGCTAAGCAAGTGCTATAAACCCTAGCACTTGCTTGTGGTTTGGATCTTCTTGACTTATTTGTATAACTTGTCATCCCATGCTTTCCATAATAGTTCAAGGTAAGGTTTAAAGTTTCATAATGCACTGCATTGTACTGCCACCTGGTGGTAATGAACGGTGCAACACACTTGAGAAGCCCTAGTCCTTAACGGATGCATAATGCCTCATCAAAAATATTGCTAATTGCATCACTGTAATCCACATATTCAATCAACATAGGTTGGTATTGGTAAGAAGAATGGTCTGAATTTGGTTATCAGCTGTCTTAGTTTGGTTTGACAATGTTGTGATCAGCAAGGGTCTGTTATGGTGACATTTCTTGATGAATGTCGTAAGGGTTCAAAGTTCACATGATAAGATCTGAAACCAGGCTTTTTCCCTCTGTTTAAAGGCCATCTGCAGAGTGTAAACGTGTTGCTTAATGTTAGGCAACCACATGCAAGGTCTTTGTTTTCTATTTACTCTAATACTGATCCTTATAACCCCAAGCAGTGAAGTGTGGATGTCCAAAAAGCAATCTGGAGTGATTCGTGAGTCAGCGATTTGTTGAAAGTAATTTATTACTTACCACTAAAGTTATTAATGCCTTTCTCTTTTCATCTTACTTAGACTGTTTGCATCTCAAAAACTATCAACTTTAAGTAGCTGGTTCCCTCAAAGAAAAAAACACATCTTAATGCCTAATGCATTTACAAGATAATGAAACAATCAACAAATTGGGTCTGTTTAAGGAATTGGATTGAGCTGGAATTATTATGTGGATGTTCTCTGCTCAGATTAAGGATTACAAATTAAGATAATTAGTCGGATAAACGTGACTGAAACGTAGCTCCACACAGGTGGACTAAGGTCGGGTGAATTCTCTGTTGATCCCTCTCAGCTTTTGAAACCTTATTTTACATTTTAACGATGCAACTAGAATGTGCATGTAATTCATGATAGCTTTCTGAAAGACAACCTTTCTGTCCTTTTAAACATTATGGCAAGCCCACAATGAGGGCAGGTTCCCCTGTTTTAATCCTCCCCCTTGGTTAACCCTTTTAACCTCACCCCCATTTCAAGTGAAGTTTTAAGTTCACTATATGGACGGACACACACACACACACACACACACACACACACACACACACACACACACACACACACACACACACACACACACACACACACACACACACACACACACACACACACACACACACACACACACACACACACACACACACACACACACACACACACACACACACACACACACACACACACACACACACCACACACACACACACACACACACACACACACACACACACACACACACACACACACACACACACACACACACACACACACACACACACACACACAGAGTGGACAGGGACAGGTTCCAGAGTGTTTCAGCCTGTTAGTCTCCTCTGAGGGCAAACTGAGGTTACTTTCATCGAGAGTCAAGAGTAGCTATTATTTTCAGTCAAAACTTTGAAGGAATACTCCCGAAGGGAAGACATATTTTATCAATGATTTGAGTCCTGGTTAGATCCTTAAAGGGTTAGCTAATAACCAGCAGGCAGACTATGCAAAGACAGGGTTTAGTCTTGCTGTGAAAAGAATGAACCTCAAACATGTAATGCATATATAAGCACAACACATTAGAATAGATAATGAAACATCTTTATCCAATCATCACTGCTTGTGGTAAACCGTATGCTATGCTGACAACAGAGAGCACACTGTCAGCTTAAGAGTTCAGGCCCAATTTCCTCTTGCTGTCTCTCAAAGCTAAAGTCTGCTTATTGAGAACATCCCCAAGCTGTGACCCATTTCTCTCACTAGAAAGCTCAAGTATACAATGAGATAATAAAAGAATAATTTGCATTGTCAGATAAAGCTGCTCTAAATCCAAGCTGACAATGTGCGAAACATGCATCACAGGGAAAGTTTAGATGCAATTCTGACAATTTCAGAATAACCTAACATTGAGTATAATGGCAGACTAGATCTCAGAATAGCAATAGAATATCAGCCAAAACATTGTCATATGCCCCAAAAAATATGTGAGTGCAAATATCCACCAATGCTGGTTAACCTTTTTCATTGTTATGGATGCTTAGCAAGAAAAATCTGTCATCTAACTATGACCCAAAAAATAACCAAATCACGTTAGGGCTATTTTGCTACTAAATCCATTCAATTTACAGTTGAAAAACTCAATAGAGACAAGTCTCAAAGCTGTCCACCAGTGAATTTGAAACAAATTAAGGAATAAGTCACTGGAGTAAGGTCAGGGTTTACCTGGCAGGCTTTACCTTTGGAGAAAGGGGATAGGTGTGAATGATGATGAAGAGGTGGCTGGACAGCCATTGAATTTGACCCGCCTCCAAGCTATTACAGTGGAATTTCAGAAGATTGAGGCACTAAGACACAGAAGGACAGAGGAAAGAGTAGAGAGGGGGAGATAACACAAGTCCATACTTGCTTTTTCATGCAAGATGCTTTGTTTCTAAACCATCCTCCGTTTTTCACCTCAAAATTCACCCTGTATACTTTCTCTTCTGAACCTCTGAACCCACATAACCCTCCTTCTGGCAGGTTTTTCAACATCCTTCATCAGAGCTTTCACCTGTTCCCTCTGACACCTCTGAGCACACTCCAGATGTTCCCTGAATCCACATCATCCATCTGTATATCTGTAATCTCTTTGTAGAAGTCCAAGTCATAGAAAAGGACACCCCCATCTTCTCTAACCAAACTTCCATAGCTTAATAGTTAATTTCCTGAGTACAGACTTTAAGGATACATGAGCAGATGCTCCTGGAACATTCACTGGTTTCCGGGCTTTTTGCAGCCGTCTGTTTTTAATTATCGTAATTAAATATGGATTGAATGATTATCGGGTTTTTTTTTTTTTTTATGTACAATGCATATTAACCTATTTATTAACAAAATGAATATACCATTTTTGTATACCTTAAAATATGCAGTTTTTGTGCATGATTTTTAAAACAATTTTATTTAGTAATATTCCTGATCACACAGCAAGTACCTCACACTAACTATCATTTGTTTCGGCCCTGCTGTTGGTGGCATCTCATTGCAGTGGCATTGGACAAGAGACATATTCTGTCTGATGCTGCTGGAAGGATAAGGGACTCTGGCTGTGTGAAAGGGCCGAGGGGACTGGAATGTTTGCCACAGGTCAGGAGTGGCGCTTTCTGCTCTTTTGTGTGCTGTCTACAGAGGAGGTGTGGAATGCAAACTTCATGAGAATAAAAGGGACGAAAAGGGAAAGAGTAGCTGGGGGTCGCTGGGCGGGAGAGAGCCTTAAAAACAGAGAAAGAATGGTTGCAGAGAATTAGAAAGGAGTGAGCAGGGAAATGTTTTAGGGTGGATAGAGAATACACTTATTTCAGAGAGAGTAATACAGAGAAGCCCACAAGCTGTACCAAAAGAGGAGAGTTAAAGCTGTTGCTCAGACACAATGAACACTGTGCAATGACAGTCTGAAGATCATACTGTGTCATTTCTGAATACTAAGTTATGACATTCTTAGAACAGCTCTCCCTTATACGTCATTCAAAGAGTCTCAGGCCCAATCCTGTTGAAAAGCATCACTGTTCATCATTTGAAGCAACACTTTTTTTTCATTTATAAAGCTGAATAAAACTGGTTATTTAGAGGTTTTCCATTACAGGGCTGTAAAAGCAGAAAGCAAAGAGAAACAACAGCATGGTGCCAGTTACATCTGAGAAAGTAAACAGAGGGATTCCCAGGTCCACTTAACCACTATGGCACAATATTCTGAACACATCACTTCATTTTTCCACTATTTCTATCTTACATTTTGTATTGAGAATGAAATTATTTTGTCTCAAAAGTCTACAAACATGTGTTATGGCGACCGCAAACTGAAATTCAAATGTCTTCCACACAGAAGAAAGGTGGAAATAAATGCTGATTTGAATCATAATTAGTGTCAGTGTTTGGATTTACCTTAAGTACCAGTTTTCAACATAACGGCTTTGCTATTTAGATCAAAACACAATCACTGTGTTTTGTGCAGTAACAGTGAAGAGGAGACTAGGGTGAGCTTGAGTGCGCTTGCTGGTTGAGTTTATTTAGTCTATTTGTTTGAGCAGTTCATTTAACAGACATGGTCCTTAGATGTTAATTAGTTTAGTCTCCCGTCATCTCTCAATACTATAATTATCACCAGACTGGCAGTTCCCCTCGCTGGCCCAATGCAAAAGAGAACATTTCCACACACTTTCGCGTGGTCACATCCCTGGTTTGGCAACTTAACAGCAGGGTTAAGCAACTCTGAATAAATCTGTCTGAAAGCACAGCCCTGCATCCAATCCCTGCTCAGCTTAAGATCTGATGTTCATTTTGCTTTCTTTTAATACATTTTCAAATACTATGGTTAAAGGAAGTGCAGGAGTGATTAAATACCAAGCTGCCAATCTTATGCTATCTGACTTGCACACTTTGCCCACCGTGTACCGCAGGCAGATAAACCCAGAACACATGTTGCAGGATAGATGTGTATCACGGGGTGTGGTTTGGAATAAGCTCTTGTGTAAGTACACATGCTTTCTGATATATCAAGATACTATCATCCACAGTCAGTGGGTGGCACAATCACATTTCACTTGAGGTGCTTTGATAGATCAGAGGTTTTACCAGACTCTGACAGATTAACCTAAATATCCCCCACAAGCAAAATGTTCATGATTCAGTGTGTGTGTGTGTGTGTGTGTGTGTGTGTGTGTGTGTGTGTGTGTGTGTGTGTGTTTGTGTGTGTGTGTGTTAGTTTTATTTCCTTTCTTGATGTCAGCCATTTGTCTTGTTTTGACAAAACCGACAAAACCCACATTTGATTTGACACAATCCCACATAAAAGAATATTGTTTTCACCATTAGCAGTGAGACTATATTGCTGTTCTACAATAGCATACAGATGTTGGCTGTTTCTTAGGATCTACATGTGCAGAAAGAAAGCTGTTATTTTAGGCTCATTCATAATTCCGCTATAAATGGGAAAATAAAGTGACAATGGATTGCTCTCAGGCTCCCCTCCACACACATGGTCCACAAAGTTAGATTGACCATCATAATTCACACTCATCTTTAAAATCCTTGTTATAGCAGAAGGACAGGATGTCATAACACTGTTCATCATCCAATATGCAACTAAATGACATCACAAGCCCATTAGGAAGCAGTGGTGTAAGACATGAACTGATTTAAAGTGGTTACTTCATACTGACTGAATGCAGGGATAAAAGGTATTTATCTTTTAAACACATAAATCAATTATTGGCAAGCTGAAAGAGTCAGCTGCGTCTTTCTTTGCAATATGCTTGCATATTTCCTCTGGCAGTTAGCTTGTTGTCCTGTTCTGGCATGTTCTTCAACACAAGGAGAAGACCGTATGTCAGACTAAATTGAAGGCCCATTGGGGTCAATAATACTGAATGCTCATCACCTCCATCTTGGGGATTAATAAGGTTTCATGACTCCCAGAGCCCAAAATATGGTGGTGAAAGATGACCCTCTTAGTGATTCAATTATAAGAGCAGTCCACCATAATTTATCAGCACATAATGACCTGCAGAGGGAGGAAGCGAAACTTCTAATTTATGAAACCACACCACATGTCTGGAATAGACTTCAAACTTCAATAATGGAAGCATCATTTATGTAGTCCCAAGGAAATTCTGAATTAATAAATTAAAATGACATATAGATATACCCTCAAGCTATTTTTCCCTCTTAAAATCTGTGAAAGATGTATCTCTTGCCAAACTTCCTGTGATTCTTAAAGTATCCGTTAATTCATAACTACATGTTAAAACGCATATGGAGTTTAATTTAGTATCTTGGTGTTTCCACATGATTTGTCAGTGTGTACAAAATAAAAATTGCTCTGTTGGTTTCTGCAGTTTTTTCTTCAGGATTAAGTGACCTTTAAGTTACTTTAAATTATATGTTGAACATTGTTTACATCAACCTGGAAAAGGATACTCTATTTACCTTACACAAATTCTTATCAGTTGGATTTATAAAACCCTCTTGGTTAATGAAAGCTGACAGACTGCTGGAAGTAAACAAATGGATTGACCTTGATTTTAATTGGAATTCTCCTGCGCATTTAAGTCATGTCATTTGTCATAATTTAAAGCCATGGTGTATTTGACGTCAGGTATATTTTAGGGAAAAAATCATTGTAACTTTGAAAAATGTTTTATTTGTTTCATTGTTTGTTCTGTGTTTCTTTTAAACACAGAACAAACAATCAATCTGTAATTTGTCTGGTAGTGGGACAAAGGTACACAGCACATGCTCCGGAAATATTTCTCACCCAGAGTTCAGACTACCCACTGGACTCTTAGTAACTATCTGCTAAAAGCTGTTAGGAATGTGGCCCTGACTCAGGTTGGCTAAGCTGGTACTGAGAAGTTAGACTGTGTGAGGTCAGGGAGTCCGTTGTTTACCTACTAGATCAACCTCAATCTGTCCATTTATCTTGGTGTTTCTGTCAAAACTTCTCCTATCTTTAACTACTTTTAATGTTCTTTTCTTATCACTCTACAATTTGTTTCTCCAACAATTAACTATCTTTGATGTTCAGGAAGTTGCATCTTTCATGTTGGTAGGGGGTTCCTTATTTGAAAGAATTCACTAAAGCTAATTTATTTTGACATAATTTATTTACCATGGAGAAGCATTAACATGTTTTGGACTTTCATCGTAACTGATGTCATTAATGTTTAATGTTTAATAAGTTGCAGCTAAGAATGGGGTTTGGCTAGAAATAATGTGAAACAGTTCCTCTGGATAAAGGAGATAATTGTGGCATTTAAATGTGTGTGTTTCTCCCTCTTTGTGTGGTTTGAGACTCTTCTCCCTTGAGGAATTATGGCTTGGCTTCTTTTCTCTGTATGTTCTCTGGGATTCAGCTCCAAGTTATTTTACAAAGGCCTGTTGTAGCTTGGACTCGAGAAACGCTATCTTTGGTAATTTTCCAATTAGACAAGGTCTTCACAAGTCTTATCTTAGAGCATGTCTCAACTGAATAGCACAGTAGAATTAATTAGGCTTCTGGCAGAACTGTATTCAACCTGCACAAGTAATCAACACTATAGGCTTAAGTTTTGGCAGATGCTTAGGACAGATGTCCCAGCCAGGATCAGTTTTCATGTGACTTTTTACAACCAATTTGTTCAGCTTATTCCTATCAGCAGTTTCTCTAAAAAAATGATGAAGTTGTTGTTTAATGCAAATAAAATTCACTATGTTATACCTGTACAAATAGATGTAATACAAAATGGAGAAATGCTAAAATATCTGTTTTTAATCTGTTGATGACATGTAAAACAGGGCATTTCTGTCAGAATTTTCTTCATAAAAGAGCTACACAAAGTGGGATTAAATTGTTTTTCAATTATGGGTTTCAAGCCAGATGTGCCTGCTCCTGACCTAGTAGGCCATGACGACCTTTAACCTGAGATGATTTAGCCTCTAGCCTCTCTGTGACCAAGCTCCAGTTTGAACAGGCATGGAGAAACTGAAAGATTAGACTGATGGTGTGGGGATAACCTGCCCTGGAAAGCAAACACCTGACTTCATGAACTGGCCAGGGGTATTGTAATGTTGAGATCTATTGAACTAGGGTTGTATCTGAAGTTCAAAATGTGTACGTCCCACACCCTCCAGCTTCAAGTAATTTATAGAACACTCTGATTATCAGTGGACGTTGAAAGTAAACAGGAAATCAACTAAAAATAAGGAAATTATGAGATAAAATATTCATCATCATTATTAATATTATGAAAAGGGTCACTGTTTTCAATCACTGAGACATTCTGTTCAAGTCTAATTTAACAATACATTCAGATGTTGCCTCCAATATGAAGTCTCTGGGTAATAGTTGCATACCCTGGCTAGATTTAAAAATCAGGAAACTAACCCACATAAGTGACATAGAAACCAAGGTTACTATGTCACTTATTTGGGTAATGAGCACTTTTAGAAGTGAGACCTCACAAATTATCGTAAGTAATAATAATGATTTAAGGGGTTTTACTGCATCTCATCCATGCGTCCTGGGACCGTCCTAATGGGAGGGAAGAGGCGTGGGAGGTGGAGAGAAGAGGGAGGGAGTGATGGTGAGAGGGAGAAATTGAATTAGAAGGGTAGAGCGAAACTAAGAGCCACCACAACAAAACTTCTCCGACCAACAATCAAGCAAGTGGAACTACAGACTGCCTTCTGTCCTTCTCTCTCCGCATGGCTGCTGGGTTCCTAGAAATATAACTTTAGTATAAAGTTTAGCTGGCGGAGGCAGAGGGGGGTCTCCGCTTGGAAAGATGGACCATTTAATAAGGAACAGGTCGCGCAGGAAAATACCGCTATATGTTTTTATCCTGCTTCACCTAACGACGACACATGCAGGTAACGTATTTAGTTAACCATATATGATGCACTGTCCCCTTTATCTGAGTTTCCGTGACTTTTTTCATGCATCACTTGGTCCCATGCCAGAAAAGTTATTGGCGCAAACGA
Source organism: Trematomus bernacchii (assembly GCF_902827165.1). Classification (NCBI taxonomy): domain Eukaryota; kingdom Metazoa; phylum Chordata; class Actinopteri; order Perciformes; family Nototheniidae; genus Trematomus; species Trematomus bernacchii. The sequence goes on along the minus strand of NW_022987720.1, from coordinate 16,851,685 downwards.
ATAATATTTACTGCATTTTAAAGTCGGATCCTCCAGGGTCGTGCACAACTTGTAGGCTACATACGTGATCTGAATGTAAACCTATGCATACGTATTAATATGCCGCGTGATTTCACAATTTACACGCATTTGATTGACTCAGTAGGCTACTCCTTGTTCCAGCTTAAATTTGAATTGAACACATTTCCAATGTTTTCAATTTGAATGTCTCCTTGCTGCGTCAGGTGAGCTGCAAGACTCGCAGCGACCTCAGGAGATGTGATGTCATGTTTGAGTTTGCTTGTGACCAGCGTCGGTTTACTGTGAAAGGGTTTAACGTTGGCTTGAGAAAGAGGGGAATGGCTGAACACTGACCGAACAGAGTAGATTAAAATTCCTGTCATGGATCTGTTTAATGTGCCCTCTGCTCACATAGGTCTTAAGTGAAGGTGCTTTACACTCTTACTGCCTTAGTTATGATCATTCTGGCACACTTCAATATTTAACATGTTTTTTTTGTAGGTAGCTCCTTGGTTCATTTTTTACACACTTGAGTCTTCTTCTAGGGTTGAAGTAGCCGGATTGATTTGTCAATTATCCACCTGCAAGAGGTGGTCTGTCACACAGCTGTTTCTCTCCATCTGTCAAACAGTGACCTGGTGTTCACATTTGTTGCACTTTCAGGCTTGTTCAGCAAGTGCTGCACCCATTTAGACTTCCTTGTCCCCAAGATAGCCAGTAACAACCAGCTTGTGCCATACATACTATATGTAATTTAGCGCACTGCTATCTGTCACCCACACAGGTCTGCATGCCCTGTGGCTGTGTCCTGAGCATCTCCAACTGGCAGCAGACTATTTCATGCAGGTGCTGCCTTTAAAGACTCCCTCAGCAGCAGGAGTTAACCCCATGGTCACCACAAGTGTATAAAAATGTCTAATTTTCACTAGTGGCTATCCGCATGCACATACTTCATGGCTGGCATGATTTGTTGGAATTCATTGGCTGGCATAAAGTGATGGCAGGAGGAAGCAAGCCAACTAACATAATCACACTCAATTGACACAGCGGCTGTGGCGCCCACTGCTCTCTAATGAGGGCTGTGAAGTGAGAGGCCGAGAAGATTTAAAAGTGCATGGGACATATGGTGGTGCTGATATGGCTGTCTTAGATATGTGCATGGGCTTGATAATGTGTCTGCGTCTCTTGAGTCTGTGCGATTTGTGTGCAGCTGTGTGTGTATTACAGTGCCAGAATGTTTTCCCATATGCTTTCTGTGTGTGTTTGAGAGAGATGAGAGAAGACTTTGTAGTCATGTTTGCTGACAGGAAGTGAGACATTCTTGCACACGTCCACAGCTAGTTTCAGTTCGAATCCTCTGTTCTTTTGCCTCAACACAGTTTCGTTCAGTTTTTCTTTCTTTCTTTTTATGTTCTTGGGAATAGGGAGTGTTTGTTTTTATTTGATATGCTTTATCTCTTTTTAACATCAACGTTCAACACTTGCTCATTCCCTGCCTCATCCTTGACTGGTTCCATGAGAGAGGGGAAATCGTGCGTACCACCCCCTCACTGCGTCCCGTTTGATCAAGCCTCCTTGCCTGCACCAGACTCCCAATGGAGGATTGCCAGCCTTGTTCCCCTTTGATCCATCAAACATGAGTGGCAAATGAAAACAAATGAAAAAGGCAGCTGAATTTAGCAGGATAGAGAATAACACAATATTATTTGTACGCCTGTTACAGCTGTAGTGCTTTTTTTTCTGTTATTGAAGTTTGTGTTTATGGAAAAATTAAACATCAAAAGTGTCAGAGATGCTGATGTCTCTCCCTAGTTGCCGATGCTTCACGTATCATATCAAACTGCTTCTCAGACTTTTAGATGAGGCAACTGTTTGGAATCCCCCCACGTTATTATTATGTAGAAATTATGCTTTAACTCTTAATGACGCCGGATTGCAATCTATAATATTCAACACACATCTGGCTTCCAGAGACTCAGTAACACCCTTCCCCTCAGGCTTCTATGGTTCTGTGTTTCTGATAACTGGATGCTTCAATAAGCTTTATGGGGCTAGTTGTAGATGTTTCTTGTAGAATTGCAATGAGCAGAAATCAGAGGGGCTGACTTCTTTGCAGTGTCCCCTTACATGTAATCTGCCTCAATCTCATTTATGGGCCTCAGAAAAGTGTTATCATATTCATCTATCACGGCACATTTCAGTAGAGACCACATTAGTAAGCTTCCCTTCCAAAGCCATCTGTAGAGTTTTGAAAACAATTTGCTACCCTCACTGACATCGTGACCTGGGTCATGTTTCAACTCCTCTGAACCTGCCAAGTGTCCTTTAGACACAAAGCTGCAACACAGAGGCCCACAACTTGTTAAGAATGTATTTAAAGTGTCCATCAGAAGCACAAAGGAACATAACTTCTAAAGGAGCATGTGCATATACCTGTCATACACATGGTGTTCTACTTTGATTTTGCCAGCCCTGGTGTTACAATCCAATAATAGCCGCTTCAGAGTTCTAATGTCTGAGAGACTAAATGACAGCTCTGGGCTGAAGCTTGAATGGGCTTGGTCGTGCATGTTTATATCCAGGTAATCCTCTGTGCCTTAAGGTATGTCCACACATGCGCATAAGAACTTGTGTGTATGCACTTCTGTATTTGTTGTGGTGGTGTATCATGTTGCACACATGTTATGAGGACCCAATAGCTTTTGAAGTATAAAGAGATGATAAACATCTTCCAACAGCAGGTCATTTTAAACCTTCTCCCCACCTCTTAAATGTACTTGATATAGTGCCAGGGGGGCAATTCTACGCATGCAGTGGGAATAATAGTAAGGGGATGAATGTTCTGTAGTCAGAACAGTAAAAGGAACATCCTCAGAAGTATATCAGTACAAATGTGAGTGTGGAGCGGCTGTCCAGTTATGGGCCAAGTGGGGCAGGTGTTTTCTCTGAGGGCCAAGCAGCTTTTTGGCCTGTTAGCCTATCATAATGTGAACAAACATGAGCAGAACAAACTGTAGTAATGGAAGAATGTGGTGCTGATGTGTTTTGGAAGGGAAATGTGTAAGCAGAGGCCACCAGAATCTTGCAGCTTCAACACCAAAAGTAACAACAGGAAGCAGCCACTGACATATCAGCACAGCATCCTAAAACAAACTAAAACTAATGTGTTGTCGTTCATGTTGAGTTTATCATTGTAGTTAGAAGAGGATCAGTCTGCAGATTTCTCAGAGACTCTACATTGTAGATTTAATGAGTGAAAAATTGTTACAACATTCTTCTTGATATAAAGAAATACAACTTGAATACAGAAGACCAATTAACACTCCCTATTGCTTTCCCTGTGATGTATTCATTTGATCAAGTAAACAAATGTAAAGCTATTAATAAAGTGGTATTACTATTTTTTTTAATAAAGATCACACTTAAAATTAATTAAAGACTTAATGTAAGACACTTTTGGTTGCATTTATCATCACTTATATTGTCTCCTAATACTATTGATGACCTCATAACCCTTCAGTATTTGGTACAGTCAAAGCAGTTCCCAGCAGTCTGCTACACAACAGCTGACTTGACTTGTTCCTAAACTCTAAGCGATAACTCAAAGCAGACCCAACCACAAAGCAGGGCGATAACTATCTCTGCCTTTCAGTTTGCATACTTCCAGCCCAACAAATGTCTGCATGTTACAGTAAATGAACCTTTCTAGCACACTCTTTTTCATTTTAATAACCTCTGTTTACAAGAAAAGAGCAACGTGTGTGACAGATTAATACAGTGGTCTAAAGTGCTGTTTTTTCCTCTCTGAGGGCATTATAATTAAGCTGCACATAAACAGTGTGTGCAGGCTGTAAGGCTATACTATTGAGTCAGAGTATCAATCTTATTTGGCTTTTCATGCGTTTACATTTTCATCTATTCAGAGCATGTATTAGCTCTCCTCACCTCATTGTGTTATTGTCCACTCACAGCAGTGACCCAGACAAAAGGTCACACCCACCGCTAATTAGATTAAGGCTGTTCTTCATGGAGCCTATGAGAAGCTGTGACTTGATTTATTCAACCACTTAGACTATCTGTCATCAGTTTTCCCTAATCACCACATGCGTTACAGCTTGGTCACAAAAGGTTTTCTGAAGAAATGCCCACTGAACAGTAGTTTTTACGGAGAGTGGAATTTCAGAGAAAGAGTTGATGTTCCTTTACTCATCTCAGGGTGTGGTCCATGGTGGGAAAATGTCCATTGCCCGGATTCGTTTTGGCTTAATTTATTGTAAAAATCCTCCAAGTTCCCAGGAGCAACCGTTTTTGACAGAGTAGTATTGTTTGTGTGCAAGTTGTATTTCCAGGCTGAGTTGGGAGTGTAGGTGGAGTGAGTCATAAAGACTGTCTTCAGACATATTAGCAGTGGAAACACAGAACACATTATGTCCATGTATAACTGAAGCAGTGTTGAGTTGTATGACCGCAGGGCATGGGGAGATTGGTTCAAGTGTCACACGGCCAGATAAGAAACACAGATGTGGACTGTCTGGTGGCATTTCCAGGGGCTATAGTATGATCTGTGTTGTCGAGCTCTTTTCTGTCAGTTAGACTGTGGTCAGCTCTGTCACTGGACAGACATGGATGTCTCATAGAAAGAAAGAAAAGCACAAGAAAAAGGATGCAGAAATGCCAGATGTCTGTGTAATTGCTGAATGTTTGAGATCCTTCCCATGTACTCTGACCTTTTAGTGTGATTGGAAAACTCTCTGAGTCATCAGTCCTCAGAGATCCTGTGATGCTATTTCAAACATGTTGAGCCATAAGTAGCGTGGATAGCATGCTACACAGGCCAACAGAATAACCACAAGGTATAATAAAATAATTGGCACAACTTATAACATAAAGGGATTCAAAGCAGGTAATAGATCACTATCTATCCTGTATTGCTTCATAGATACAGACTTCAGCCGCCTTCCACATATTTTATGCTTGTATTCGATTATATTTTGCAGCAACTTTAATGGATGGAACCAATGAAGTTCAGCACAGGTTTTCGCCTGTTATTGAATCCGCTTGCCTAACTTATAACAGCTTATTTTGGACAATCGGCTGTGAGATGCCTATTATTCTCTGCACGTTTATCTGACAGATCATTGTGAATGCAGTTTCTTTTTTTGGAGGAATTTCTGCTGCTCGTCTCAGATTTCTCCCTTTGGCATTGTTTCACATCTCGTCTGTTCTCTGTTGTCTTGAGAGTGTCAGAGGTCATCAGTCTCCTGACAGCCCATAGCTGAACATGTTTAGAAAGGGGCCACAGCTATTTTCAGAACACATATTTGTTGAGGCAGAAATGCACTTTATGTTGTTCGTAGGGAGATAGAGTCTTTGAATAACTTGAAATTCTTAGAGAAAAACAAAATAAAATTGCAGGAAAGTTAATTGTGTTATTTTGTTTTGAGATTATTTTGTCAGATGCTCTCTTGGACAGGCTGACATCAAATCAAAAATTCCTGCTAAATAAAACCCTTGTTGTTTCAATTTAGAAGATTATTCAGACTTATGCCTTATGACCACTTGTTCTCCCTGTGCATGTGTATGAATGAGCGAGATAGGGAAAGAACTGGAAAGGAAGAAAGATAGACTGAAAGTGAGCACCAGTCAAGGCCAGAGCAGAGCTAAAAAGAGTTCATTTGGGATCAGAAAATTAATGAAATACAAACATTAGGAACTAGGACCCAGACATGATAAGTGCAAAGTTTAGAGTCTCGACAAATATGCAGATGATTATTAAGCTTTTAGTTAAAAGAATAAAAGACTCTGGCAAGGCATGCCTTTTCTTTTTTTTGCTTCGAAAGCAGAGGTCTGATCAGGGCTTTCGAGGATGCAGCTAACTATCTTAATGTAAATGTCAAAATGGTTGCAACCAAAATATTCACTCTTCTTGCTAAGCAACCAGCATTGTCATTTATCTGCATTTCTTTTATTGGGCACCTGTATCAGGCAAAAAGACATCGCGAAGTGCATGTGAAATCAAAAACAATATCAGGGACTATATTCATTAACCATTGAATATGTAGGTGACTTGGCTGTGATATTTATAAGTCAACACCTTATTCCTTGACGTTAAGGTCTTGGTTGACTGTCATGAGGGTTAGAGTAGATTTAAATATTATCTTAAAAGACACAAATATGTATGGGGTTCAGCTGTTATAAGCCAGCATCCTCTTTAATTATTGAATATACACTGCTTGTTTATTACTCTATATCAATAAAAACATAAGCCCTATGGTCTGAAATACCTTTAGATCTGCTGCCTACCAAATGTTTTCCATTGTTGGAGCCTGGCTATAATTCACAGCTTAACCTATTTACAACCCTGTTGCCATGCTAGGGGACTGAGAAGGCGAGCTCACAAAGCTGCTTGGAATAAATGGCCTCTGCTATGCAAACAAATAATGCCATAAAATGCAATGTGGTGTTTTTCTGCATGCAGAGCCTGGGCAACTGTATACTCTATCAACATGTTTAATTAACAAGGGGGGGGAAAAAAGGCCATACTCTGTATTAGCGGCAAGAGCTACAGGAGGCAATTTGGGTTTAGGATCCTCATTTCAGATGCCTGGAATGCTAAGTGCTGAACAGGCTCTCTCCAGCAGCTGGTGGGAGCCTGACTAGGCACAAAACTCTGATCCTGACTAATGCTCACGGCAGCCCTTTATCAACATACATTCGACAACATGACCAGGGGACTGTGAATAAAGCTGAGGCTTATTGTAATGAGAGAGCCAACACTGGCAGAAACTTCAAATCTACAGAGACATCTGTTCATCAAAAATAAATCCCTATCTTAACAAAACATAAGATTGGTTTTCCTGTAATTCAAATCAGCTTGTTTCAAGAGTTTTCATGAGAAAACTATCTCTAGATAGTTTAGCAGTATCGAGCCTTGTTCTGTTTGTTTTTTAGATTTCAAAATTTGATAAAACCTGAAACAAGGGGAAATGGAGAACAAATCTTTGTTTTAAACAAGATTTAAAACAAAGTTAGATGACAAGTTAGGACAGATGTTCTAGCCGTAAGAATACATGAATCATTGATGCGCCTATTTATGCCCATGAAGTGTTTAAATTGTGATAAATGCGATACGGACATATTGCTGCTCGCTGGTGCATAGTGAGCGGTGTGCAGGTGTCAGCTGTCAGGTGTGTTGCAGAAGGATTATGGGCTAGTCTGTGTACCACCCCTATCCTATAATAACCCCCACAGAAGCCTGGCCACCTGCCGCCACATCTCAGAGGAGCCTGTCTCTTCCGACAAGTAGGAAGCAGGAAGCCTCCGCACTTTAAAACAAGCTTCCAGCCACACTAAACCCTGCTCTTCAGCTCTGTAACAACCGGCACTTAACTGAGCCAGACAACAAAGTGCTGTCATACTGATATGACTCAAAGCATGCTGCTGCAATCGGCCATGAGTTCCAGCCTTTCATAATATTTTATAGTTTTGCCCAAGGCTATAAAATAGGAAAGCTTTTTTAAAATAAAAAACTGTCTACTTTAAATCTGTGGAATTAGGAATAGTCCGGCAGCATCACATCAGATTAACCAACATATTTATTTGATCTGCTATATGACAATTTGCAGAAGGTTAACTTGTTTCCTTTCTTTCCTTTTCCAGCTAATCCCATTGACGTTCTGCAAGTGCTGGAGCTGTCAGAGAACATGGAGGGGGTCTCCTTGGAGGCCGGTCTCTGTACCAGCAGGAAGGGTTTGGAGGAGCCCGACCTGGCCTACAAAATAGACAAAAACATCCAGCTCAGTGCTCCCACCAAACAGCTCTTCCCTGGTAAATGACTTTTTTTCGAAGTGGGATTTAAAAAAAATTGCAGAATCTATTAAATGTGTCACTTTTGAGAGAGATTCTTCCCTCAGTAGAAACCTTAAAACATCTGACTTCTAATTCTCTTTACTCCTCCTCGTGAGTGTTCATTGCTTTCGTGGGCAATATTTTTCATCATTATTATCTTTACTCAAGTCTCACTGGCAGCGGGTGGTGCCTGCATGTTATAAAAATATCCACTCCCTGCTGTGCTCTCTCGTGTATGACCTTCTCGTCTCTCTTCCTCTCAGACTCCACATTTCCTGAGAGTTTTTCCGTGATGGCTACAGTAAGAGCTAAAAAGGGCTCCCAGTTCTTCCTGCTCTCGGTGTATGATGTCAATGGGGTGCAGCAGCTGGGGCTCGAAGTGGGCCGTTCGCCTGTCTTCCTATATGAGGACCAGCAGGGGCAACCCACACCAGAAATGTACCCAATCTTCAAGAAAATCAACCTGGCGGATGGAAAGTGGGTATTTTGAGCGTAAAAGTCTCCATTCAAGCAACAAAATAGCTGTCTTTCTTTTCATGTGATGGCACACAGCATCTCATCTGTGTGTTTGAGAGATTTCCCAGCACTGTGTAATATACAATGAATGTGCATGTATAACTTCCCCAGGGTTTCAATTCTGAGGCGGGTGTCAATTCTGCTGTCTGATTCATACAGCACACTTGATGTTCTTGACCTTAAATGTCCTAATGAAAAAAGCCTAACATTATCAGGTTAAAATTAAGTGCTGGTTTTCTTGAATTTAAAGAGGTGTATAAAACCTTTTCGTATTGCTGATTCTGCTGGGCAACAGAATTCTCTTCAGACACTAATGTCCATTAATTTTCCTTCGCTCTTTGTTCTTTCAGATGGCACAGGATAGCCTACAGTGTGCAGGGCAAGTCTGTGACCCTGTACTTAGACTGTCAGAGAATAGAGACACTGGATCTGCTGCGAGGAGACAACGCTGTAGTCAGCACAGAGGGTGTCACTGTATTCGGAAGACGGCTGCTTGACGAAGAAGTATTTGAGGTAGGATATTGTCAAAGTATGGGAAGTTTGAATATATTATGTATCGTGTTCAAACAATGAAGGTGATTGCCAGCAAATGTGTTTAGGCATCTCTTGTTGAGGCAGACAAAGAAAAGGTAGTATGTGGGTTAGTATCATGTGAACCTTGAGTTATTAAGTATATAGGTGTAATGGAGACTGGAGTAATATGACATTAGTTTTGGGAAAATGTGCATGTAATTGCACAAGAAAAAGGTCCTGGGTGTTAATCGATTCCTGAACATATGGGGAGCCTACATCACATAGTTTGTATCTATATGGCATGGTACAATGTACAGTTTTGTCTGAGAAACAGTCAGATAAGAATAATATAAAATAAATTACTAAATTAAGCTAAGAAAACATTTAACAGGGAAAATCATAGTTCAAGGGGCTATGGGGTGACAAGGGTTTACCGTCACTCAAGGGCAGCGAGAACAAAGCAAGAGCTTGAGGAGGGGGCGTGCTGTTTAGACGTGCCTAGCATCATCATTTCCATTGCAAAGCCAAGTATTGACACATTCTCTATGCGGTTGGACATTGGAAACATGTTGTTTTCTTTGGCCTTGTCTTGTGATGGTTCTGACTTCCCTCAGGAAAAAAACCTGCTTCATATCTTTGTTTTTTTCTTTTAATTATTAGTTGTATCACAGAAACATTGAGTTTTTCTAAACGGCATCTACCAAAAAAAAGTAAAGCACATTGAATTGTGTCAAAGGTGCATCAATATGATGGGAAAACGTGGAGGAGCACGAAGCTTCAAACTAAGCCCTGGGAGAGGTTCCAATTCCTTTATTTCTCTGCGGTAACCTTTATTGCCACAAGTCATTCTTTGTGCTTTCCATGACAATATGCAACCACTGCTCCATTGTCATTCTGAAAGAGGCTCCACACGTCCCAAATCTCTCGCACACAGCATGAAATAGAGATCAGCTCAAGCCCATTCTCCTGCCATGCCCCCTCTTGCAAAGGAGCAATACAGAGGAGAAAAGATAGAGAGAGGTATAAAACATATCAAATTCAGAGAAATTAAATCCCCCCCAAATCTTTGTCCCCTGAGACACCGAAAATAACCAACAGTTTATAAAAGGGAACACACTATTTAACTTAAGTAGAGTACAGAGGAAGGGGACAGAGGTTATCACTCCCTATTGGCCTAATGGACAGAAACCACAGCTTTCTTCACTTTCTCCAGGAGGAAACAGATGTCCAAGTAAACACTTATAGCCTTCGGGTTTTGTGTGTAGTCAATAACTACCTTCCTCACCTTGTCCACTCATTAACCTTAACTTCTCCATTAACCTTTCCTCAGTTACCCCTCCCATGCAATACGTTACTCTCCGCTCCCTTCCTGCCCTTCCCTCTCACATAACAGGCATTCCAGTTTTTAAATGAATTGATGTCCCACTTCAGTAAGGAAATGTATCTCTTGTTGGCTCTATACATTTCCCTTTTTAGAAACAAAAGAGACAGTTGCATCTTTGGCCTTGCTCCAAAAACACTCTCATGCCATTATTCATCATCCTAAAAACGATTTGTAGTGGAGAGTAAACCCCTTCAGAGGATCCAATCAATCCTTTAGTCCGATCATATTTTCTGCGGTTATTCTGGTCATTTTATTAAAGTTCGAAAGAAGCTCAAATGAGCCATCCGTTTAATTCTTCTTTGACACATGTGATGGTAAAATAAGTTTGAGTGTTTATGAATTCACAGCTTTGTGCATATCTAGGCCTCAGTGTTACACACCTCTGGTGAGGCTGGTACCATGGGGAGGAGAGATTAACAGGCTGACCTCGGCCCTCTGTTCCCAGGCCCTGGTTCCGGCCCAGTGTTCCTCAGTGTGGGAGCTCAGCGTGGGAGCATTGGCAACGTGGTCAGCCACTAATGTCTCTATTGCTTCCAGATTGTCCTACAAATGACTACAAAAGTTTGGTGTTGAAATGTAACAAACATTAAACTGTCCACCAGCCTGGTTGTGCTCCTTTGGCCGCAGCCTGCCCTGTTTGTGCCTCTGACACGCTGGTTGCTTCGATAAGATCCAGCCAGAGTTTATTTGTTAGGAATTTCAGAACATTTCCGTTTCGATTAGGGCTGGAAATAAGATGTTTTTGGCTCACTTTTACAGGCATGTTTAAACCCAAACCTGTCAAGCATATCGTTAAAGGGCTGCTTTATTTAAATACTTAGCACCCCATTGCTTTACAACAGAAATTGTAGAAGCACATTAAAACGGTCAAGGTCTATTTAAGTAATATTTTGCCCTTGATAATAACTTGTCTCAAGGTGGCCAGAGGTTTTTGATTTGTTGTGAGCATCTGTTGCATTTTAAGCAAATAAGGAGAATCCACATGCTGTTTTCCTTCAGTGAGCTTACACTTTTGGCTTTTCTTTCACCCACATGAGGTTATGAGTCACACAAACACACAAGTACTTCATTGACGAGATTGGAATCTGATTACGGTACTGCAAATTAATCTGCACCTCATGTAATGTCTACTTATTTGTGAATTGGTGAAGGGAGGTTACTGTTTGCTTTCTGGCACCACACACCTTTTTGCAGACAGCTGGGGAAAGCAAAGAGGTCACTCTGAAACACTAATGAACCCTTGCCAACAAAGCCATGTGTGACCTCATGTGTGGATTCAGCTGAGGTGTTTTCCCTTTCTGTGTCCTCTTCAGAAGTCTTTGGCCTGTCCTTAATGGAGAATGGCAGCGCTTGCATTATTTTGGGCAACACTTTACTCAATCTGTCTCGCAAAGGGGAGAGCTCCTGCTGCGAAAGAAAACAGGAAAACTTCTCTGTGAAAGTGTCTTTGATCTCAAATTGAGATTGGATTAGATTGGAATAACTCCCCCCACTGCTTTTCTCTCTGTCTCTCACCTCAGATTGCAATATTTTCCTTTGCATAACACAGGCTTCTGGCTGAAACAGCGAGGTAAAAGGATTAGTGGATAAGAACAATTTTTGTACGTTTGATGTCATAAATGAAAGCATAATGTCCACGCTTATTCCTATGTTTACAGTTTTCTGCATGGTGATTAAGACTTTGAATAGACTTGCATTGCTGATACAGCAGAGGCTGAAATGGAAGATATATGAGCCGTTGCCGTGTCACAAATACGATATGTTTTGATTTATTTCACCCCTGGCCACTAAAGCCTAATTAATGACATTACAATGGGACTATAATTACCACAACATCAAGCAGTTAATTTGACGCCTTTTATCATAAATGGTTGCCCAGCTGTCACCGGATAACATTTCACCCGGCAATACGGTATGTTCGCAGTGGCCTGTCAGTTACATGGACTCCTATCAATAATGTCATCTAAACGTTCTCAAACACTTTGCCATTATGGCCATCTATTGATTGTAATATAAGTAAGAAAGCATTTGTAAACCATTGGCATTTTAATTTGATAATTCTATGATTAATAAGTTAATCGACAATTAATATACTAAGTATCTTAGCTCAAAATAGCATTATGTAATAGTATAAAGTAGACAGAAGACAGAGTGATGTTGAATGTAAGGCTGTTGAAGGTAACAGAGGCTCCACGCTTAGTGCTGCAGGGTGCAGCAGTGCTGTCTGTGTGTGAGTTTGTGTATAGACACTGGCTTTGCCTCCAGGGCTGGATAGAAAGTGAAAGGTCCTGACAGGGTGGTGAGAGAAAGCTATTTGACTGTTTCGTGTACACAATCAAACTTCTCCTGGAGTTATGGGAACTCAGAGAAGCTGTGGTCAGTAGCAATTGTAACTGTAGTTTGATGATGCTACTGTATTATATCTTGCTTTACATCTAGGTATGAACGCAGTTCTGTTGTTCCCCTACTGTCTCTATTCTTTTGATACATGTTCAATCTACTGGTCCTTGTAACATCTCTTCACTGTGTAGTGTAGCAGCTGCTGTCAGTTTCTGTCTGCTTCTTCTGTATGACTGACGTTATAACTTCTATCATTTCTGTCTGCCTGTATTTCAGGGAGATATTCAGCAACTACTGATTCTGGAGGATGCCAATGATGCTGCCGAATACTGTGTAAACTACATACCAGACTGTGACTTTGATTTGCCATACACCAGCAAATTGCCAACGATTCATGAGGTCAGTACTTCCACTAACAGCAGGCAATGCCTTCAATTAAAAAACAAGCGCAAATCTTGGTATAGTTTTTGGAAAGTTGCTACGGTGAAGTATAGTATAAGGTCAACAACTGAAGTCTGCTTATTTAAATGCATTCTATTGTTTTGATTGTTTGATTGAATAAGAGTTTTCCGTAGTTTACTAGCTCTGTGTTTTATGATGTAGTTGCTTAAGTGGGCTTGCAGAAGCACTTGCTTCACAGCCAACTACTACAAGCAGCCCAAGCATGCCTATCAATAGAGCTATGAGTCCCTAAGACTTGTATGATTTATAAGCAGCCAAGAGTCCGAGCCAAAATAAGGTCTGAGTATCGTGCAAGCGTGCCGAGTCTGTTTGAAAAAAGATAGATAGAAGGGGCCATCAGTCAAAGGAGAAGTGTCTTCTCAGTGCATTCTTATGGACACGGAACACACACAACACACACACACACACACACACACACACACACACACACACACACACACACACACACACACACACACACACACACACACACACACACACACACACACACAACACACACACACACACACACACACACACAACACACACACACACACACACACACACACACACACACACACACACACACAATAATTCAAACATGATATAATAGCTCTTCCCTTCCTCCTTCAATCATGGATATAAATGACTGTATATTTCTTTGGTGGTGTGTGAAAGATAGAGATAAGAAGAAGGGAGGCAGCCAGAGGAATAGAGGCCGATGGAAGCTGGACTTCAAGGATCACATGATTTTAACTGAACACTTACATTTCTCATGTGTTCATTTTTTACGAGTCACCACGTGCTTACACTAATATTTGTGTTCCCACATGTGACTACATTTGAGTCTGCACTTAAATGTGTGTGCTTGGTCACTGATTATTCTCCAGAGATGGCACTCTAATGGTAGTGTTGTTAGGCCATTTTCATAATCATCCAGCTGGCTTTTAAAGAACTACAGATGAGAAATGAGCTCTGAATCCAGAATGTCAACATCCGTCATTCCACTGACCTACTTCTCATCATTTCATCAAGTGGATCAAAATCACTTCTCTGATGACTTTTCCAGACTTGGCCTTATGAGTCATTTTCAAATCACTTACATGCAATGGACATCTCACTGCAGTATGAAACAACCCATATTTGCTAGAGCACACAGAATTAGCATCTCTTTAGGACCATAAAGAGTGACCCCCTGACCCCACAAAGCATCACGAGCAAACAATTCTACATTTGTTTGTCCCTCATTTTATGTTTACTTTGGGTTTTTGCCAGCTCAATGGGAATCACAGTAGGTGTCTCACCCTATAAGAGTGCTTGTTTGCATCACTACTTTACTGTCTTCGGCTATTATTGTGTTTTCATTCACAGCAGTGTTGGTTTAACCCCCATTCTCTACCTGTGCCCTCATTCTTGCATTCCCTTTCTCATAAAAGAAGTCCCAACTTGCGTCTGATGCCTTGATGCAAAGTGACCAGCCCGATGAACAAAAGAAGCATTCCAAAAAGGACAAGAAAGACAAAAAGAACAAAAAGAAGAGAGACAAGGGCTCTAAAGGCAAAGGCAAAGGCAAAGGCAAAGGCAAAGGCAAAGGCAAAGGCAAGGGCAAGAAGGGATCCAGAAAGAAAAAACATGGAGAGGGTTTTGAAGATGGCTTTCTCAGAGTGTCCACAACACTGCCGGAGTATCTATCCCAAGAACCTTTTCGGACCACAGCATTTCCAGAAATGAAAAGCATCTTAGAAGCTTTCATCCCCACTGAAGTCTTCGACAAAACCCTCATGGAGATGCCCACACATGAGCCTGACTCTACAGCTGAGGCCAGCACGGTGCTGCCCAGTGCACTGCCTGAATCAAAGGTTACTGAGGAGGTAGAAAAGTTCACTTGTAGATGCCCTCCCCATCCTGCCATGTTAACTGATCACTCCCTTAATACCTCCTAACCATAGCGAGCACCTCTTCCCTTTCCAGTTTCTTACCACCACCACTAACCAGCACCATCCTAATCATCACCTTTACTACCAGAAAGCAGGGAGAACGCATCTTTGACATTTTTGATGATCTTACTATATGCCTTCTTCCTGTGTGTTTTTTTGAGAGTTTTTTTGTGAAACATGCATACGCATGTCGAGAAGCATGATATGGATGTTACATACAGTATTTTCTTATATGTTAACCTGCAGAATAACTATTGGGTTTAGAGGTCATTCAATGTGAATATTTGCTAAATTTTGAATTATGAAAATGCCAAAATAACTTTATATCATTTTGTTTTAAATCCAATAATTCTTTTAACCTCCCACTGAAGCAAACAAGGAATGTTTGTGTATGTTTCCTTCATGTCTATTATCTGCTAATTAACCAAGTAAACAAATGCTTCATGCTCACGCTGTTTCTGTAGCAGTGGCAATCTCTGCCATGCTGCCACATAAATCTGATGCAGTCCATCAGCTAATTACACTCCAGCAATGTAATTAACTGCACACCTGTCAACTTATCCTGAATAATCAACACATAAAATACAACTGTTTTGCTAACATTCTTATTGTGCGTTACAAAATGTGCTTAAACTTGGAAGCACTGGGTGCTAATGAGAAGAGCTCAGTGTCCCCTGCTTCATATCTGCTATGACTCATTGAGCCCATGTGTTGGCCCGCAGGAGGACACGCCAGTGAAGGAGCCAGTAATGGAGGAGCATGGAGATGACCTTTACGGAGACCTCTACGATGATCTCTCAGTTTCCACGGTAACTGCGGGCTCGAATGTAACAGATTATGAGGTAGGTTAATTGAAAATGCGAGAAACTTCCCAGCACAAACAAATTACGAGTTTATTTTGGTATTTACTACACCTGAATGGAGTTTTTTTTCCTTAATAGGTTCTTGATTATGAATATTACAAGAATGACACAGAGCCAGAGTATGAAGAGTATGAATTATACGAAGAAGGCTTTGACTTTGCAGAGCAGGAAGGAGCAGAGACGTGGGATGCAGAGGTAATTCTCAACATGAACTACATCACAACTTCAAATGCAAGTGTCAAGTGATTTGTAAAAATCCACATCCATCCGTTTCTCCTCCTCAGGTTGAACTCAGAGCAGAGAAAGGCCAGAAGGGAGAGCCAGCCATTATTGAGCCGGTGAGATGCAAGAGACATTTAATGAATAGCATAGTAGCTTTAGTTATAAGCATGGGAATGAGTTAATACTCTTCTAATTGTATCTGTCTGTGCCTGTTTCTAGGGCACATTAGTAGAAGGACCCCCAGGACTACCAGGGCCACAGGTAAGCCTTTTCACTGTCTGAATAAAAGGAAATGAAACTTTTGACAATGCCTCATCTCTGTGACTGTACAGGATGTGGCACAGTGGAAAATAAGCAGGAACTGTCCAGATGTGGTGCAAAATGTAATGTTATAACCATCAGGATGCAATATGTTGTTTTCCGAATAGGAAATAGGTTTTTCAACCCTAAAAATACACCCCTGTGTAGTAATGAAATACAATATGACACTTCAATGAAAACAGTTTCCTAATATTTAGTGTACCATTAACACACAATGGAGTGTATCCTTAAAAATAAGTAACCATACTTTGATTCAAAACGACATAAAGGAATGATAAGGAATTATTGTCAGGTTTTTGAAGGGTTTCGATAATACATAGAATAAGTTAAATAAATATTCCTAAATAAATATGTGTTTCAGTGCTCTGTATGTTTCCTCCACAGGGGCTCTTCGGCCCAGCTGGACCAACAGGCCCTTCAGGACCCAGAGGAGACCCTGGTGACCTGGTGAGTGCAGCTTAGGTCGTGACCTGGGCCCTTATGAGTAGTTTGACACCATTTTAACTCCTTCACCTTTGGGACAAAGCTTGGGGCTTAACTGCGATGTGAACTGAGCCTACTGGACTTAAGGGATGGAAGTTGACTCACTTGTCTGACATGATTTACTTCTATGTGCGTGTGTGATTTGTCTATGATTCATCAAAATGGAACACACACACACACACACACACACACACACACACACACACACACACACACACACACACACACACACACACACACACACACACACACACACACACACACACACACACACACACACACACACACACACACACACACACACACACACACACACACACACACACACACACACACACACACACACACACACACACACACACACACACACACACACACACACACACGATGGGGTTTCTACCAAAAGTGTTGATTACATTTTATAACCATTGAGAGACACGTAGCTTGCATCACTTGAATCTATATGTACTGTATCTCAAGCTCTCTTTCAAAGCCTAATTACTAACCATTTAGTTATATGAAAACATTTTTAACAGTATTGTAAATGTTGCACCGTAAGAAAAATTTGTCATCAAATATTTTAATATATGATGCCTTTGTATGTTATAATTCAACAAAACAAAGGTTTTGTAGGTATTATAATAGTCAAATGCATGGAGAACAAAGTATTCACTCTCTGTCCTAAACGGCTTGTTGGAGCTCCTGCCCCCCCCTCCCTGTGAGCCCAGTGGCCGTCTGCGAGACAGCGAGACACAGCGAAACCCAGCCTGAAACACACACACACCCGCAGCCTGGCTGGGAGTTTGTGTGTGTGCTCAGGCTGAGTTCCGCGGTGTCTCGCTGTCTCGCCGACCCCACACCAGTGAGCCAGCTCACAGTGTCCCGCTCCACGCAGCAGCGAGCCTCGCAACGTCCCGCCGAGTGTGTGTGTGTGAGGAAGTCCGCGGATTGGTCCAAACGTAACGGCTCCGCGGATGTAACATAACAGCTCCGCGAATTCCAATCTGCGGAGCCGTTACGTTACGTCACTATACCCAAATACGTCACTGTACCCAGGAAGAAAAAGAGAAATCTCCAACGAGGCGTTCTGGGGCAGCATAGACAGGTATTTTCTGTGTTAGAGTTTTACTCGCTACAGGGTGTACTTTGAGGGTTTGTGACTCTGCAGACCGTTTACATGAATAAAAAGCTACGTAACACACAAGGGGACGGGTAATAACCAGAAAAGCATGACATGGGACCTTTAAGCCTATACACTACAGATGTACACATACTATTTAACTCTCTAAGGATTTATTTTATTTAATGATTATTGGAATATCCTCTAGAAATTCAAGGCATTAGGTAAAAAAAAAATCCAATGTGGTAAATTAGTAAACAATATTCCCACTTCTGCTTCACTTGTTCGTGGAACCAGTGTCAGATAAAATAAAAATGAAAATGTTTTATCAGTAGAGGAAAAATATCTTACTGATTGGAATATATATCAGATAACTTTTAACAGTAATCTAATAAACACAATCTTAATGACTCAATGCAACATTAAATTACGTGTTAATTATTGTTAGTTACAGTGTGTAAACTGAAGTTAAGGGACTGTATGTGTGACCTGTGGACATGGAGCAAAGGTTGTTTTTGCAGCGATAAGATTGCAGGGAAGTTTTTTTCTCTGTGCACACAGTAGCCAATGTTTATCCCTTTTCCCTGACTCTCTTTTTAGGGCCCCCCGGGACGTGCTGGGATTGCTGGGGTTGATGGGATTCCGGGTCCTCCAGGAACCCTGTTGATGCTTCCAGTAAGACCTTACAGCATGCTGACAGAGTGGTACAATGTGGTGTAATGCCATTACCACAAGGGGGAGCTGTGTGATTGAATTCATTTACATTTGGTGAATCCTGCAGTGTGAACTGACTCATCTTTTTCATTGCCTCAAGTTCCAGTATGGAGGTGATTCCCAGAAGGGACCAGTGGTGTCTCCACAGGAGGCACAGGCACAGGCTATCCTGCAACAGAGCCAGGTACAACTGTCATCCGTGACTGTTGATATTTTCATTCTATGCTTTTAGACCAATTTGTTGCATATTAAAAGTAAAAGGTATCTTGTGCAGTGTACATAAACATCCCCGTTGTGTTTCCCTTCCAGCTGGCACTCAGGGGATCTCCAGGTCCACTGGGTCTTTCAGGGAGACCAGGCCCACTGGTAAGACACTTCCTGACCTTGACCAAATTTGCCTCGTGCCTCAAGGGCTCCTGCGACCTTTAACCTCAACTTCACATTCTGCCTCATCAGGCACAAGCACTTCTCTCTCCCTCCTATCCTACCCACATCATTATGCATGCTCAGTATGTTCAAATTGCTCGTGAAACCACTGTAGAGTTGCAAAACATGAACATATTTTTATTATGATTTGTTCTCAGCTCATTTGAATTTTGTCAGTTTGTTGCTGAATTGGAGTTAAATTGCTTTGGTGCATCGTGTCATGCTTTAATGAAATGTGTTTTTGCAGGGACTTCCAGGTTCCACTGGGCTCAAAGGAGACCAGGGAGACAATGGCCCCTCTGTAAGACAATACATTATTATTACTTGATTTTTGGTCACACTATTGACTTCCAATTGTCCTTTTGACTTCCTTTTAAAATATATTTACTCTTACTCTATTTCTTTCTCATCCAGGGATCAGCAGGGTCTCCTGGCCCTCAAGGAATTAATGGAAAGGCTGGAAAGAGGGTGAGATATCTTGAGTATTGCAGGGTTAAACACTCAACATGTCTCTGCATTTACCGCTTACAGCATATTGTGCAAGATTCCAGATAAAGCAAAAAACAATTTCAACTGGATTGTGTGTCTTACAGGGGCGTGTGGGAGCAGACGGCGGTCGTGGAGCTCCAGGTGAAACAGGTTCTAAGGTAAGATTGTATTGATCTCTCTGCACTGCAATGCAGGCGATCATTTCAACGAAGTCTTTAATGCTTATAGGATATTAGTTGAGGTCATTGCTGTGTGAATGTTACATTGACAGTTGTTACAACTCATGCTGAGGTTTGATGTTCTGTTTCCATGAACACAACAAAACCACACACGTTTAAGCGGCAGGGTCACACACACTATCTTCACTTGCAAGTGTAAGCTTTTATGTATCCAGCGGCCCGCAGCTTTTTATGTACATGTATATATATATATTGACAACAAGGCAACTCAATACCTAACAGCTGCAGGAAGAGTTAGCAAATAAATCAGGCTCCCTCGATGCTGTGTCTAACAGAAGAACAGAGTCTTTATCAGTCAAAGCAGCATTTTAGCAGACCTACAGCTAATCTGAAAGCTCCCTCTCCCCAACACATACGCAGAGCAGATGGGAGGCTCTGCCAGGGGACACTTTTAGGACAATTCTGCTAATGTTTACACATTACCATATGTTTGTGTCTTTCAGGGTTTAATGCACTTTCTTCTCCATTACTTTTCAGGGTGACAGGGGTTTTGACGGCCTGCCAGGTCTCTCAGGAAACAAGGGACACAGAGTGAGTTAGATTTGTTAACCTAGCATGTCACTGTATTTATTTAGTCATTTAGGCATTTACACCTCATGCATGAATACCTTACACATCATATGGCAGGTTGTTATTTGCACATTATTATCATGATCATTGTGATTCCTATGATGACAGGGTATACAAAAACAAATGGTAGATTCTGCTGTGCTAAAATTAGAACAGTCCTAAATATATTGAGGGTTGTGGCTAATGCTTTTATCTTGTAGGGGGACAGAGGAAAGCCTGGCCCTCATGGGCCTGACGGAGATTCTGGAGAAAAGGTGAGTGCACAGTATTACTTTCATCAAACAAAGGCTAGAAGATACTTCTGGCAGCATTGCTTTGTTTTTCTTTTTTCTTTTTCATTAGACAAGGTTAAATAGCCTTTTCAGATCAGTGAATGAATTCTACAATCCATCTAGATGGTAAAGCACCACCGATCAAAGTAGGCTTTACTGAAGTCATAAACTCTTCAATCTTTTTTGTTGCAAGGCGCTGGACTGAGTTCATTCACGATCAAGGTTTGCTAAAGAAATGAAAGCTATGCTGCGCATCCCTGACATAGAATTGAAAATATGAAAGATAGAAGCTCTCTCAAGATAGTATCAATCCATGCAGGCGGTCGGGGGAAATTTGAGAGAGCGATCTATTAGTCTTTGCTGGAAGATAGTTGAGCCTTATCTGTCAGGCAGGGAATTTCTATAATGAGCTATTTTCACAGATTATGTCCGTGGGGATATAAATGTATCCACGCCTGAGGTTGATTTAAAGAGTTGCATAACATTTTGGTGTTGAATCTTTTTCCATCTTGTTATTTCAGGGGACCGATGGACCTTTGGGGCCAAGAGGGCAACCAGGCGAACCTGTGAGTAACCCCATCTGTAATGATATGTTCTCTCCTAGTGCACATAATGCAGTAGTTCATGTTTATTGCTTCTGTAAATAAAAAAAGGTAAATGTAAAAGATATGTATCAAGTCTTAACATTGGATTCTCTGAGAAATTCTTACACAAAAACCCTCTTTTAATGCAGAAACACAGAAACAATTTCCAGAAAAAAACATGGGAGGATTGTTGGAGATCACTAGATTAAAGCTAAGGCAGAATTTTAGCCCAAATCGTACACTAAAATTACAAAAAACGTCTTCTCATACTGAACATGAGCAAAGCAATAAAACTGCATCATAGTTTACGATATACAACAACAATGAAAAACTGTACTGCCACAGTGCTCACCGTAGCATAAAGAGAGAAAAGGTCACTTGGAAAAGGCATGCAGCTTGAAGACAAGAAAAGGCAAACATATATTCAAAATCTGTCATCGAGACTCTACCTGTAGGGTAGCTTTAGATCAGAGACCACTAGGTTTAAAGAGCACTGTTGAAGAAGCTGTCATTTCTCCTGTGTACCTCTGCGGTGAACGCTGGTTTATTGCTTATGACTCACACTCTATCTTTCTCCCAGGAGGTGAGGTTGAAGCACAGCGGGGCTCTGTCCTTCCGAATGGATCACCAATGCAGGACAAACTAGAGTCCAATAAGACATGTTAGGAAAGCTGTGTTTAACTACAAAGATACAGTACATGAAAGGAGATTAGTTGGCTGGTTTAATGAGAGCGATAGAGAGGAAGTGATGGGAAAAGTGAGGCAGCAAGAGACAAATGCGAGGCAGAAATTTGGTTGGTGTTGAAAGAGATAAGAGAGGAAAGAGGAAAGAGATGGAGTAGGAGAGGGGAGAGATACAAATCCTGGCCTGAATGATTATATTTCCATATCAATCACTTCCCAGGAGATCACAGATGTGGCTTTGGAACAGGTGGCTTGGCTTGCCTACAAAGAGGAGGGCTGACAAAAACAGAGCACACCAACACAGACTTGTGCTGTCGTTATGGCTAGCACATACAAAACCAGATGCCCCCTCCTACACGCAGTTAAATACATTATTTGTCACCCCCTGATTTATCGCTCTCTCTCCGTAGTTCTGATTTATGATTAGGTATTCCGCACTCACTCCATCTCATCATGAATGCAGGTTAGCTGCTTACTATTTGCTCTGTTTTGTCTCCAGGGTTCTCGGGGTCTTGTCGGACCAAGGGGGCCACATGGCCCACCTGGCCAGCCGGTAAGTCAACATCGCCTTCATTGCAAAATCAGAGCTATTTAGTCTTTTCAACTCCATCAAATGTCCTCTAGTGCCTGGAATCATCAATATGCCACTGAATATAAACAAGGAAGCTATCGAACGTTTTTTCGATTAATCTTGGACATTTCATCCATTGTTTTCTGACATCTTCTATTTTGTCAGGGTATTCGTGGAATGGATGGAGTACAAGGGTCCAAGGGCAACCTGGTCAGTCCTGCTACCTTTATAACATACTGTAATATGTGTTATGATACATATAATAATGTAGAGGCAGATTGTGTGACTATCAGTCTTTGTTGTTGGCAGGGTCCAGCTGGAGAGATAGGGCCCCCAGGTCAACAAGGAAATCCAGGAGTACAGGTACTATACCAATACAAAAGAACTGTGCTGTTTCTATGTTCAGAAAACCACTAATTACACATCATATAACTGTATTTAATTCATAAACACATCCTTCAAATAAGCACAATCACTTGCAAGCAGACAGTTTCTCTCTCTCTCTCTCCCTCACCAACACTTTATCTATGTGGGACAAATACTTCCAGTTTCTGTTATATTTTCTGCTCCAGCTGAAGGTTGACTTCACAGGTTCTTTACAGGTTTGAAAATCCTTGGGCATATTGGACTTATACAAGTATTTCCCACTCTAATTGCATGACATTAAAATGTATTCAGAAAATAAAGCTGTTTTGATTACCTCATTAAAAAAATATTTGTGCAGATGCGAGGCTTCCACCCTGAGCAACCAAATGTCACACACATATCATAAACAGGCATACTGTCTCAAGCAAAACTCCTCCTAGCCCTGTGCCACTTAACCTGATTGATGCTTTGTTCTGTTCCAGGGTTTGTCTGGTCCTCAGGGTCCCATCGGATTGCCAGGGGAGAAGGTAGGTTGCATGTCTCTCACTTAATTTCACAATTAAAGCTGTGACCCTGTGACCCCTGTCATCACATAACCCATGCCAGTGGAGCTGCAGAGTACAACCTAACCACTTCGAGCTCCCATTCAGACAAGATACAGCTAGACAGGAAATCAATATAAAAGAAACACACACAGGCAAAACAGACAGAAGAAACGGCCTTGGCCACTGCACATCATGGGGCTAGACTGAGAAAAGAAGAAAAGTGGACTAAGTCATAAATAGAATATGTTTTAGTAAAGGAGCATCAAAGATAAATTAGAAATGTGGTCTCTAAGACATAAGTTAGGGTGCTATATTTTATCGTAAGCTTATCTCAGTATTCATTCCTCTTTCTGTGCCATACAGGGTCCGCAGGGGAAAGCAGGCATGCTGGGACTACTAGGCATTGATGGTCCTACCGTAAGTATACACACATATACAGTACAGGCATTAGCACAAAGGCATGCTCGAGTACAAATGCATAAACATGCATGTGTCCATGCATATATTTGCACAATCAGTGTCTATGTATATATACATATATATAGTCAGACAGGCCCCTGCTGCTTCTTCCTCAGTCAGCTCAAGCTACTCAATGGCAGCTACATAAAAAGTCAACACTTTTTGACACTGGTACATCGTTTTACAAATTAAAGAGCTCACACAATAATCACTACTAAATAGCCATTTATGTATGCACACCCTAAAAGTTCATTAATCTAAAGAAGCAAAATTAATACAATTTGCCATCCTACACTTTCTGCGTTCTACCAGTTGGGGGACACAGGAAGCATTTCTGGAATTGATCCATATCAGTATGAGCTTTAGGAAATAATAAAAAATATTGCAGCTGCAATGCTCAGAAATAACTTTAGATTGCAGTTAGACACATTTTAATGAGTTTCACTTAATGTTCCTTGTATTGTTCTGCAACGCTTTGGAGCACACAATGTTTTATGGTGCTTTACTCCCAGTGGCAATGGTTTCCTCTGTTTCATTGGTTGGTTGCACATGGACATTTCCATCAAGGAGTAATACAATAATTATGTATTTTCAGAAGTGCTAAGTCTGATTCCTGATATATAATTTCAGGGTCACCCAGGAAGAGAGGGCCCGTCGGGAGAGAAAGGCATCCAAGTGGGTAACTGAATATCTGAGGCTTGTACTGTTGTGGCACAGCAAGATATCAAAAGTACATTATCATGGTGTTTCTTACAATCTATTGTAACCGTGCACTCACTCACCTGGTTACAATAAAGCTTGCTCTAATCATTACAATCAATCTGTTCCTACAATGTCATTGACTTTATAGTGGAAGAGCATTAGCTCATTAGAGTCAGCAGCATGCACTCATTAGCATCGTCAGCTTTTTCCTGTTTGAGAATGCTTATTGCCAATCAAAGATAGGATACCGTGACTGAGTGCAACGTGTATTAATAACTGGTCTGACAAATGCATTTTTGCTGGCAGCGGCTGTCTAAAACTAAACTGTTTGTTTTTTATGTAGGGTTTACTAGGTGCTATGGGACCTGTTGGGTACCCAGGGACCCGTGGAGTCAAGGTGAGACATCAATGCATCACGATCTCAGGTGTAATGTTGACTGTGATGTGTATTCCCCAAACATTAATCTCTGTGAGTGTGTTTACCTGTGATGGACAAGCTGCTTCAGTCTATGATTGACAGGTGACAGGTGGAGGGAAAGCACCACGTTTCTCAGGGGGGCCGCTAACAACAGAGTGAGGAACGTGTGACGGATGGGATAGATGTAAAGTCAGATAGAGCAGAGCTGTGTGGAGCTGTCCATTCTCACTGAGTGCGCTTTTAAAACTGGGGGAATAAAAGCAAAGTTGTCATGAAACAGCATTCTGCTGTGTGTTTGTTCTGTAACAATCACACATCTGGTATTTGATCTGGTAGTTTGGCTTGACATAGTTTCAGGGAAGCCTGACCTTGATGGCAATCATGTATGAAATGAATGTAAGGTCAATAACTACTCAATAACATAGCAATGTTAGGTCAAGAGCAAATCAATACACACTTATAAATCATTTCAGTGAGTAAGATGGGGTATTGCTGAACATGCAGACAAGCAGTTACTTTCTTTGTGATGTCCAGAGTGGTCTTGTAAGTGACGTGACATTTTTGTAAAATAACTGTTTTCCTACTTAACAGGGAGCGGATGGAATTAGGGGTCTAAAGGGGGGCAAAGGAGAGAAGGTGAGTACAACTGATGTTGTTTCTGTTGTTGTAAAGCTGGTGTATTGTGACTGGAAGAACACTTGACAAATTACAATGTAATGATGCCATTTATCATCAAATATGTTATATTTAAACATCATCTCTGCTCTATGCATCACAGGGAGAAGATGGCTTCCCTGGGTCAAAAGGTGACATGGGCTTGAAGGGAGACAGGGTGAGAGCGATGCATTCACAAGCCTCAGTACCATTTTTATTATTTTTTTCTCCAATGGAGTGGAGATATAATGGTCATTTTCGTTCTACTTTCATTCTTGATTTTAGGGTGATAACGGAGTTCTAGGTACCCTTGGAGAGGATGGACCAGAGGGGCCTAAGGGCCAGTCAGGACCCTTGGGAGAATCAGGATCTATCGGAATAGCTGGAGAGAAGGTTATTTTTCTTTTAAAAAAACTATTTTAATTACATTACAAGTTAAGGTTTGGACACACAAGAGAGGGAAAGGAAGATCAAATAGTCTACCAGTCCTTAAGAAAATTCTTATCTTAATGTGCATTGTGTTGCTATAGTCATTATGTTAAATAGTATTCTTTTATTGCTTGTTGATATGGCGATATGCACTGACAGGATTGCTTTTTTTCTTCTTCTAATGTTGTTATCTGTACAATGACGATAAAGGAATTAAATTCAATTGTAGAATTAGATTACTTTAGCGCAGTATTTAGCTGTAACAAAGGTTTCAATAAAATTAATGTCTGAAAATATCAAAAATCCTGGACATATAGATGTTTAATGCCCGTTTATTACATCTGGTCACAGTCCATTCCTAAAGGCAACAAAACAAAACCAATGCGCATATATTCAGCAATTCTGTCATAACTATGCATTTATCTGGCTGTATTGTTGCATGCATAGTCAGCAGCATGTTATACAAATCTTGTATTTTTATGCACTTTTCTTGTTAATCATTCTCTAGTTTAAGTTTTCCTCTTATTGTGCCTGTCTCTCTCCAGGGTAAACTTGGTGTGCCTGGATTGCCAGGATACCCAGGAAGACTAGGTCCTAAGGTGATTTCACATTGATGAGCTATCACGATCAGTTAATGTCTCCTAAGGTTCCAGCAAGATGAGTGCCTTTGCCTGGATTGTTTCCTGTCTGATTAAAAATAAAGGATGATAAATGGCTTTTAAGAAAAGGCTATTTTATTAATAGTTCATTAGTGACATCAATTCATTACATGTTGATGAATGGTGTATTTAAGGCTGTGTTGAGCACCATGGATTAAATTAGCTTTAATTTGATACAGTAGTTAATTATATGTTAATGAGGCATTGGGGGTGATGTGTGATGAATGGAGGGCTGAGGCTGATTAACCTCTATGTGTGTCTCCAGGGATCACTTGGCTTCCCTGGAGCGGCCGGTGTCTCAGGAGAAAAAGGACGAAGGGTGAGGACTGTTTAGCACATTCAGACTGCTTCAGATGTTTTGTGTGTGGGTGCTGTTAAACAATTGTTAAC
This sequence comes from Trematomus bernacchii, assembly GCF_902827165.1. Taxonomy (NCBI): domain Eukaryota; kingdom Metazoa; phylum Chordata; class Actinopteri; order Perciformes; family Nototheniidae; genus Trematomus; species Trematomus bernacchii. Next base: position 16,824,526 of record NW_022987720.1, on the reverse strand, counting down.
CTCTATAATGCAGGGTCCAGCTGGTCAGGCAGGGGCTGGGGGCCAAAGAGGTCCTAATGTGAGTACACCTAAAGATACGTCCTCTACTGTATGTATAAATCAGTATTTGCTTTAATTAGATACCATCAGATTAACATAAGTGTAACATCACTGCAGGGCTTTCACAGCACACCTTTGTTAATCTTTCCCCACCTGATGAGTTATGCATGTGATAATCAGACTGTTGTTTGTTTTCTTATAGGGGGCCCGGGGGGGAAGAGGAGCAAGGGGGCCCACTGGAAAGCCTGGAGAAAAGGTGCGCATAGAATGAGACATGCACAATCACATGAACACACAGACATAAACAAAGACATAAGCACATACAGTTACACATTATCACACACCTGGCTGTCTCATAAAGTATGGATGAATATGCACACCGAGTTGGAACTGGTTGTTGCTTTTCACTTTAAGATGACAAGGCATGTGCTACAGTGAGAAGCGATTGTCTGGCAGGTTATGCTTCAGTCTACACACTCACCCTATAAGACCTTCTTGGAAAAGCTAAAAACTGTGTTTGCAGGCAGGAGCCTTAACAAGTTAGAATGTCTCCTGTTTTCCTACTGTGTATTTTATTTGTATTCTGCCTTCTAGGGTTCTGTTGCACAAGACGGTCCTCAAGGATCACCCGGAGAACAGGTAATGTTGGATAAGAGTGTACATACATTGCCTAAATAAGACAATATATGTACGTCCTGGAATAAATATCTTGGAATTAAAGATACAATGTCATAAATCAGTGCAAGAGAAGCAAAGGTGATTGAGACTGATCTGTGTTCAAATGGTTTTCCAGGGCCCCCAAGGACCACAGGGAAGAAATGGTGAAGCAGGGACAAAAGGGCCTAATGTGAGTTACCGAAAATGCCTGTCCTAATTTTTACCTCATCCAATGTTTTATGCTCACGTTTGGTCCTGTTAAGTTCATAACAATTATGTAAGAAAATGATTTCCTTCCAGGGTCTATCAGGAAAAGATGGATTACCAGGTCATCCCGGCCAGAGAGGGGAACCAGTGAGTCACCTTTGATCTCAATAAAGCTTCATATTTAGCACAGCATGTGTAAACACAGCTACAAAGTAGAAAGCTATGATTTCAGCACTGAATTAGTGTAGTAAGAGTGCAAGTTGAGTGGCTTCCCTGTGTGCGTCTTACTGACTGTTTCAACTCTGAGTCACCAAAATCACTTGTCTCATTCTTCAGGGCTTCCAAGGCAAAAATGGACCCCCCGGCCCCCCAGGTGTTGTTGGGCCACAGGTAAGGGGAACAGTCTATTGTATATTATTTGCCATGTTAGATTACAGGTTTTTGTGATATGTAACTTGCTTACTGTTACGTGATATGTAACTTGCTCATTTTCAGGGCAAATCTGGTGAGACAGGACTGACTGGAGACAGAGGCCATCCAGGTTCACCGGGACCACCGGGAGAACACGGTTTACCAGGATCTGCCGGAAAGGAGGGCGCCAAGGTGAATAGTTTTCATCATAATTACAGGATCCTAATCACTTGCCAGCATCACCTTATTACTGTTATTTTCAATAAAGCCCAAGGACTCTCTCAGCACTGCCAGAATATCTTATCTCCTGGGTCTCATTCTTTCCTCTAATTTGCTAATAAATAAAAGAGGAAACCACACGGTGTTGAGGGTATTATGGCTCATAAAAGATAAATGTACTTTCTTGGTGTGACTTTCTGGTTGGTGTGATTTATGAATGCATAAGGGCCTGCTGTCTGCTGGCTTCCTGCCTTATATCTAATCACATGTGTGTGTATGTGTGGTTACCAGGGAGACCCAGGTCCATCAGGAGCTGCAGGGAAAAGTGGTCCTACTGGGCTGCAAGGCTTCAGAGGGAGCAGAGGGACCCATGGTGCAATGGTAACGCAAACTTCCATATATCTCACATCCTCACCATCACTCAATGATTCACTCAATGATTCTCTCAAAAGATTCTCTGGAAATGTTTAGCTTGCAAGTAAGAATGGCAAGTTTTTCAATGTCAAATCTGGCCAGTGATGTCAAACACAGACAATGTGAAATCAATACAAACATTGCTGTCCCAGATAGTAAAACGTGTGCAAATTACACAAGGGTTTTTGCATATGAAAACTGATATCTTAAAATTATTGCGGTTTTTGTTTGTGTGTGACGGTTGTCTTTGTTTCTCTCCAGGGTCCTGCAGGTTTGAAGGGAGGAGAGGGTCTACCTGGTGTTGCAGGACCTGTTGTAAGTCTCATTTTATTAAATTGCTTTTCATCCCATCCCCTGCTCTCTGCCCAGGGTCTATGTTGTATAGAATGCTGGGATATATGAAGCACGAGGTTGTTTCCATGGTGATCCCTGATCGTGACCACCACATTAAAACGAAGAGTGAGTCATGTGACATGCTCACCTCAACTCTCTATCTCCTCCTATTTCCAGGGTGCCACTGGGGAGAGGGGCCCCGCTGGGCCGGCTGGTGCTATTGGCCAGCCAGGAAGGTCTGGTGGCGTGGGTTCTGCTGGGCCGATGGGAGAGAAAGGCGAGCCAGTAAGATTTGGAACATTGCACATTTTTGTTTCTTAGGCAACAATGTCCATGAATACATACTGTACCATCACCTCCCACCATTGGGTAATAAACAACATGTGCTATTTTTTTGGAATGTGTCATTATGAGACTTAGAGCAGGAGGCTGGTAAAAGAGGAGAAAGGAGATAAAGGCTATGATCAAAACATGTGAACAAGCCTGCTTGGATGCACGTTTCCCGCCTGTTATGATATATAAAGTGTCATGCTGCTATATGAGGATAATAAGTATTCTAGCACTTGTTTGATGTCTGCTGTTTTCCCACCTGTTCCCCAGGGAGAGAAGGGGCCTGTGGGGCCAGCTGGGAGTGATGGGGAACAAGGACCTCTGGGACTGCCAGGGGCTGCTGGAAATCTTGGACCCCCTGGAGAGGACGGAGACAAGGTAGTGAGATGGAACAGCCAGCATGGACTGCAGCACTGATATACAGGATGTGGATTTTTGGACATAGTTGTATTTGTGTTGTGTTCACGTGTTTGTATTTGCCTCCATAGGGCGAGATAGGAGAATCAGGCCAGAAGGGCGGCAAAGGAGACAAAGGAGAATCTGTGAGTATTCATTTTAGGACAATAGTCCTGGCATCACATCATTACATTGCATCATTAGGAGGTAGAGGAAAAATAGTCTTAGAATTTGTAGCAATGTATACTATTGTGGTGGAATGAGCAAATGGATTTTAATAACATTTTTCCTACAGCAAATGTGTATTAAACTGCTCTTCTGTTTTTCTAGGGGCCGTCTGGACCTGTTGGAATCCAAGGACCTTTGGGCCAACCAGGACTACCAGTATGTTATAAAAACTCAAAATGCATAATAGAAAAACAGTCGTATAATAACATCAATATAAGAACACGGGGACAAACAATTCAGCAGATAAGAAACAAGTCCTGAAGCTAACTTTTCCAAGACCTTTGTCAGGTATAATGTTTTGAAAAAAGCAAAGGAAGATTGGTGGATGAGGTCAATTGGGTTATCACGGTTTAGGCAGTGAGGGGGTGGCTTTGGATAGAGGACCTTTTTTCGGGTGAATACTTTAAAAATGTAGCTTACAGAGCTGCTTCCTCCAAAGTTGCCTACCTCAGCTTTAACATTGCTGACCTGTCTGTGTGTATTTCAGGGTGCAGATGGTGAGCCAGGTCTTCGTGGGCAGCAGGGCATGAACGGGGCGAAAGGAGATGAAGGACACCGAGGATTTAAGGGGGCATCTGGTCCTTCTGGACTGCAGGTAAGAATAACTATCCCATCAAAAAAACTGTCTGTCTCCCTATTGGCTCATCTCTGATTTTACATGTATACTTTAGTTTGTATTGGTTTCCATTTCATGTGTAAGACTGCAATCCTCACCATATCTCTATTTGTAGGGAATGCCAGGACCATCGGGAGACAAAGGAGAGAGCGGGCATGTTGGCTCAATGGTAAGTACTTATCAGTAATCCAAGCACATACAACACCAGTGTCAGTCTCAAGGCTTTCTCAACACCACTTTACTGTCTTCTTACACTTTGCTTCATACTTTTTATGACTTTGAATTGTCTTGGTGCTGACTGATATTGGATATCGACATAACTTTTCTTCACTTTCCAAAAACCTTTGAATATGTTTTTACACTTTTCTTCATTTTTTCTCCAGTATCAAGCATAAAGCAGCGAGTATAAAACTGTTTAATGGATCTTTTTTGAAGATCAAAAGGTTTGCATTCATTAGTGGAAAAACACTGAATAATTTACTAGGATCTTTTGGTGTATAACACAGAACTTTTGCAAATACAGTACATGTACATGTCTGTTAATGGTTTGGAAACTCTTTAGACACGTGGGCCTTTAGTGTGAGGGAACTAAATGGTCAGAGATAATTACCCAGCTTAGTTTTTTCTCTGAGATTCAAACAGGTGGTACTGAAATGTCTCGTTACTGCCAGAAACCCAAAGCACTATTTTGTTATGGTGGTTGATCCTGATATGGATGTGTTGACGCTACTTTTATAAGGTATACCTTCATCAATATTGTAATGACATCACATTAGGAGTCTAAAGAAACACAATGAAGTTGTTGAGTTGAGTGAGATAAAAAAAATCATTGATAATTAGTATGTCTTCAAATTAGTAAACGGTATCTGTGTTAGCATATTAACAAAAAGGACTGAGTGGAAACTGAAGAAAGAAAAGGGTTAATTTGCTCCAGAATACTGAAAGCTGTGTTTCAAATGTTATAGCTTCGACAACTCTGGACACAAAACAAGCTAATCAGCCTCATCTGTAGAGAAACTGAGGAAAACTGCTAAATTGGTAGTTTCCTAAGAATAGGCATTTTTCAAAGCAGACTATTTGACTGGTTAATGATGGTTCTAGTAAGCTACTAAGCTAGTAAGCCATGCCAGTGAGCCAGGATTCATGAGTCATGACCATAGAGGTCATGACACAATGACACTTTGAACTATTGAACAATGCTTACACTTTGTGTGGGGTTTGAAGTGTTATTCAAAGCAATGAACATCCCACATTAGCTGCTAAGTAGCTGCACACTAATCAACTGTATTCCCATGGCATACTGTGTTATTATGGAAGCTGTGGGAGAATACAGCCGTAGGCTAGAGACAAATACTCTTCAGTCAATTGCTCTCAGAAGTTATGTTGCTCATATCTCATGTCTGTTGGCATTAGTTATATCTTTACATTATCTGATAAATCAATATCCACAATAATGATTGCAAAAAAGAAACCTTACAACCTATAACAATCTCAACTTGTCTTTTGAGTTTTTGATGGATCTTCAAGGCTGAGTGTGAATGACAGTAGACCATGAATTAATGTGCAAGAAGGACGTAAAGGCATGTAAAGAAATGAAAAGGATCAATAAGAAAAGAGAGAGTTACAGAGAGGACGCAGTGGAGCAATAGAGTGGAAGGAAGAGGCGGGGCTCTGGCTGTGAGCAGGAAGACGGTGTGACAGCTGCTAATCAGATTAGCCTCAGCCTTGGCTGTCTAATGAGCATCCTCCTTTGTGACAGTCATCTCACAACGCTGTCAACCATGAACACATTTCAACAAGATTCCTTATAGCTCCTCTTCTCCACGGCCAGATTAGGGAGGCAATGCATTAGAATGGAACCAAAACAAAGGGAAGAAACAGAGAAAGAGAGAGAAAGACGGAGAGACGAAGAGAGGAGAGAAAGATGCTGGAGACTCAGTGGGAAAGTTTCATTCATGTGTGAGCGTTGCGGATCACAGAATTCTCCCCTCTAATGCTCAAGTATCTCTCCGCCAGAAGGATATGTGTTTCTTCAAGTCCCACACAGAGTCTCTCTGGGCAGATTGTGTGTCGGTCTGTCTCTGTGACTCTACAACACAACGCTCCCTCCAAGACTTCGGAGTGATTCAGAGCACAGCTCAACATCTACTCAACTGAAACGGAAGCCAAGCACAGTTAGGATGAATTGCTTGCTGCGCTCTCTTGTGCTGCACAGAGAAGTCAGATGCCGTCACTGTGGCTGAGAGACTACTATGCTCTTGCACATCACATGCTAGAAGTTTCTTATTAAACAGGGAGAATAAGAGAAATGGGTAGGAGGGGAGAATCAGAGCTTGTGTCATATTGAGGGTAATGACCCGTCTGGATGTCTTCATCATGTCAGTACCATAATGATCATAGATACTGGGGCCATTACATAAGCAATCCTCCATGGCCTGACTTCTAACACACATTTAATTTAGGGGGCACTAGCTCAATTCCAGCTCACACTCAGTTTGTATTTATGTTTGTGTTTTATTGATGTTGATCATCACTTCTGTATGCACTGATATCCTAATAACACATTACATCTCTCTCAACAGGGGCCTCCAGGACAGCATGGCCCACGGGGTCCTCAGGGGTCCAGTGGTGGAGAGGTAGAGTGAAGCATGATTTTATTTAGATTACATATATTTGGATTCAGATGTCATCATAACTATGGTTTTATTACTCAAAACACATGCAGTTAGAATGTGGGGCAACATTTAGGACGTTTATGTCAACATGCTATCATATCCATCTTCATAAAACAAATTCTCTGAAACATTAGAGAACAACATACTATTGTCCAAATAGTTTACAAAAGAAATGCACCAAGAATCCATTTCATATGATAATGAGCATTGACATATATCAAAATTGGTTCACTCATCATTTCTGTTCCTCTGATTTTAAACTGAAATTCTTGCTTTTTTCAGATAATTCTTTTTCTGAGGCATGTATCATTGAGGCCTATTTATTTTGTTTATAGGATTTAGTGGGCGTCAATGCATTTTTGTTACTGTAATGCAATATTGAAATTACACACCCTGTGCAAGAATTGGAGTACTAATATTTTAAAGTGATGGTTGTTGCATGCCTTTTTGACTCATAAAGAAAATATGACAGTGTATCAGCTTTGGAATCAAGAAGACTTCCATCAAACACACAGGATTAACTACATTTCAAACTGCACAATAATTTATCATTACTCACATCATATCTCCCAGACACTCATCTTTTACAGATCCACCGAGATCCCCTACTGCTTTTGAAACTTCAATTATTAAACACTATTAGAATACAATTCCTGGGAGAGAGTTATATTTACTGCTTTATGAATCATTAAGAAGTATTGGACTATCATCCCTGAGAGGCAGTTATATTTACCTCTCATAATGGCCATCTCGCTGCAGCCTTTCACACAGTCAATTATTCAGCAGCAAGCTGCAGAAATCTTTGTGTGCCACGCTAGTGCTTCATCACAGGAAGCATGGAAATACAGCGGTGCATACAGTACATGGTGGGATCCATAAATGGATTGGTACAGGAAAAGCGGAAAAGAGCGGAATGGTGGTGGGAAGTCATGTGAGGAAAGCAGCTGACAGCAGGAGCTCTGTAGTAGTGTATGGCTGTACTCAGCTTTCATGTTTGTGCACTCTACCGAAGACCTGCTTTTACTGGGTTTGTCTCGAGAGAAAAAGCACAATACACTGACAAACTTGCATGCACGCTAACATATATGCGCATACACAAACAAAATTGTTGAGAGGGGGATATAGAATCCACCCTACTGTGTGACGCAAACACTATCCACAGCAAACTGACACTCAATTTGTTTCCTTGTGTTGTGATAATGTGATGTGGGTTCAGCATTCTGTGAGCAGATCTGCTGACAAACAACAACACACTGCACCAACAACTAGATTTTTTCTAAATCAAATGAATATTTCAAACTTGCCCTTGTTTTATGATATTTGTCTTCCCTCTCCTCTTGCCACAGGGCCCACCTGGAATAACTGGTGGAGTTGGTCAGCCTGGACTTGTTGGAGAGAAGGTCAGCATTTGCCATTAGCAACCTCACAGTGCATCTGTGCACATGGAATGATGGTGCATTGTGAATGCAGGATTTGTGTGTGAGAGAGTGGAGTGTGATTATACCTTACTGAGTGTTCCTTCTCTACCAGGGTGAGGATGGGGAAGCGGGAAACCCTGGGTCAGTTGGAGAGACCGGCACTGTTGTAAGTAGCATGACTTCCATCAGTCCTTCATATCTTGCTCAACCTCATCATTTCCTAGCCCTTTCATTGATTGTCCTTTCCCATGCTGGTGTCTTAGGGGGGTAAAGGCGATGTGGGGGAAAAGGGTGACTCAGGCCCACCTGGTTCCGCTGGGCCTCCAGGACCCAGAGGAACACCGGGAGAGGACGGACCCAAAGGCAACTTCGTAAGTCGTTTTCTCTCTGACACAGTGATTTTGTTGTGTCAAACAGTTATTGCTATGCCACATGGCACATGATGGTTTCTGACTCACTGTTTTTAACCACAGGGCCCTCTTGGATTTCCTGGAGATGCAGGACCTCCTGGAGAAGTTGGCGTCAATGTGAGTATTTGTTGTTATGATTGTTTTATCATACATGTCTTAATGAACCCTTTAATTGCTAATTTCTTCTATATGAATGTTTTACCCAGGGAGTAGATGGTGGCCCTGGGCCTAAAGGAGACAATGGAGATCCCGGCAAAGCAGTAAGCATTTCTACCCACTTCTTACATGTTGACAGCACAAGTAGCTTTATGCTGTATGCTTAGCTAAAGTCTATATTCTCTGTGACATATTGACGTTTTGCCCATCATTATGGATAGAAGTTCTTCTCAGAGTTTAGTGACAGGTTGGAAAAGTGTTTAATTTTTAACTAATCCTTTTTTTCTGTTCTTTGCAGGGACCTCTAGGAGCCTCTGGGGAGCCAGGCCCTTCAGGACCTCCTGGACGGAGGGTACGATAAATATATTGTATACGTTCGTGAGCTATGTGTATTGTATATTTATGTTATTGCTATTATCTCACCACCATTGTCTCTCTTATCCCTAGGGTCATATCGGTCCCGCAGGGAAAGAAGGGAAGCAGGGCATGAAGGGAGCCAAGGTAAAGATAATGGGTTGCACTGAGCCGGGTAATGCATTACAACAAAACCTTTGAGGTGAGTTTATGCCTAACGCCTCGCTGTGTGTGTCCATGCCTCTGGTTTGTAGGGGGCGTTAGGAGACCTGGGTCCGGTGGGGAAGACAGGTCCAGTGGGACCCCAAGGGGAGCCAGGGAGGTCTGGCTTAGAAGGTCTCCGAGGCATCCCAGGCTCTGCGGTCAGTAAACAAGAGAAGAGGGAATTCCTGCTCAATGTTGTTAACTTGCAATGAAATGTAGGCTACTACTGACACGTTTCAGTCCTTAGACATTCATCAGGTGAATCATCCTCCTTCACAGTTTATCAATGAAAATGGGAATAATGATAGCATTATTATATCCTTTTAAAACTGTGAATCATATCACAATATAGGTCAAAATGATCACTACAACATTTCGTTTTTCCAAATCAGACAGCCCTAGAAGCAACATAACTGACAATAATCAACATACGGTACCATTTGTGTTTAATCTTGGCTTCTGTTTCTTTTAAGCCAATATCTAATTCTAATGTTTCTTTTCTAGGGTGAGCTAGGTTTACATGGGCCACTAGGACAAGCTGGACCACCAGGACCATTAGTAAGATCCTTATAATTGGCTTTTAATGAAGCTTGGGACATTTATAATAATACATCAAATGTACAGAATCTACAGCATTGGCCAATTAACTAATCTGTGATTGTTAACAGGGACCACTAGGACTCCCCGGATTAAAAGGAGACCCTGGAAACAAGGGAGAAAAAGTGAGTATGTCCTTGACAAAGAGAACTCTCTGCACTAGCCTTAACCCTGGGAAACAAAACTGATGACCATGTCTCTGTCTGCAGGGTCATGGAGGGTTGATCGGTCTAATTGGCCCCCCAGGAGAACAGGGCGAGAAGGGAGACAGAGGCCTGCCAGGGAACCAGGGGAGCCGAGGGCCTAAGGGAGATGAGGTATATTTCATTGCAATATATTTGGATACATCTGATACACTTCTGCAAGGAGGAAGTTCAGTTCACCAACAAGATATGCTTTTCCTTATTTCTAGGGAGCAGGCGGCACTTCTGGTTCCACCGGCCCACTGGGACCACCTGGACTGTCAGTAAGTGCAGAGCTGTTACAACAATATCTACTTATTACTTATGGTCTGTTCAATTGTGTTAATACATATTTGAATTACATTTGTATCCGCAGGGCATCTTTTAAATTTTCAGCCATCTTTTGTTAAAGAAATGAGGCTTTTAAACATAGCCTCTCGCCTATTACAGCCATTGTTCTATAACTCTGATCCAAATTGGCTGATCAATTATTCAGTGAACTCGATGAGTGCTTATTTAAAAGGTCATATAAGGTTATGATCTCAGGGCTTTTGCAATTGATTCCATCTTCAATAAGTTAAGCACAATTTGAAAGCCCTGTAATTGCACATGTTTTACTCAGCAGTGATAGTAATAACATTGACCATAACCTGCCCTGTCAAGCAGGTGCCTTATTTTCTGGTGAATAGTTGACTAGTATTGATCAGTGCTTATTTGAGTAATTCGATAGTTATCTAACAGTTTAATGTTATTTATGTGTTAACTGCTCTTTACTCCTCTCCACTTTTAGGGTGCAGCTGGCGGGAAAGGGTCGAAGGGAGAAATGGTGAGTTCAGTAATCCGTCTTATTTATTTGTACATTGCCATTGCTGTACATTGCTGATTGGCTAGCATCTGCTGGGAGCATCTGCTGGGTAAGAGAGGAAAAGTGTGATTGTTGGCTTAAATGTACCATGCTTGATAATAATAATAATGCTCTACTGTGTTTACCACATGTCTTTGGAACTAAAAGCCTGCTGTACAGCCACACTTGCCTTGTGTGGGATTTTCCATCGGGCCCTTTTAATAGGATTTGGTTCTAGTGTGTGTGTGATGTTGTGAAAACCACTATAGTGTGTCTTGAGAGCCAGGCTTTGACCACAGAGTGCTGATGCACACAGCTGGATAATCCTATAAAGCAGCAGTCATATCTGTCTGGATAAAGCCGGGATTTAGCCATGTGTGAGTGGTGTGACCAGGTGAGACATGATTGACACAAAGTTTTGTCCTCTCTTTTTCTTCAGGGTCTCGTTGGTGCCAGAGGAGATACAGGCAGAATTGGCCTCCCAGGACCCCCAGTGAGTAACACCAGTTATTCAGATCACGGCTTTCTCAGTGCCAGCTTTACCCTCTTTCATTCCTTATTATATGTTGCTCACCTGTCTGTTCTACCTCCAGGGACCCCCCGCTTCAATGATTGAGCCCCTGCCCATGAGGGAGGGCTGGCGGAAGAAGCGAAGGCACTCGGATCGGGCAAGAGGAGCAGCTTCATCCACGGAGGAAGATGTGGAGCTGGATATGGAGGAGTTCCTCCAGGGAGATCAGCCTCTGGAGGACGCTGAGGGAATGGAAGAAGTCTTTGCCACCCTGTCTTCTATGAAAACAGAGGTGGAGATAATGAGAAGACCCCTTGGAACCTTTGAGAGCCCTGCCAGGACCTGCAAAGAGCTAATGATGGTCCAACCTGACTACAAAGATGGTATAAAAGACAGTGCTTCTTACTTTATGCCCGTTTAACAACCAAAAACGTTCTAATGGAAAATAATCCAGTAAAAACTGGAACCCATTCTCTTACATACACTCTCTTTTTAGCCAGTTGTTTGTTATCATCTTGTTATCGTTGATGCAGTAATTATATCAACATCCAGAGCTTGTCTTTTTTTGTGCACTTTCTAGGAGACTACTGGATTGATCCTAACCAGGGCTGTAACAGAGACTCCATCAAGGTCTATTGTAACTTCACAGCTGATGGAGAGACATGTCTCTACCCTGACAACAGGATTGAGAATGTAAGTCTGCAATCTCTTGCTGTCAGCCTTTACAAAGCCAACCTCGTTATATTACATCAAGGCACAAATCCCTCCATATATCCCTTGAGCCTAAAACTTTACTCAACATCCTGTAAAAATCCTTCTCTTTCTCTCTTTCTCTGTCCAGGTGAAATTAGCAGCGTGGAACAAAGAGAAGCCAGGAAGCTGGTTCAGCCAATACAGGAAAGGAAAGCAGGTAAAAAAACAAGAACCTCCTTCCATTTATCTCAGCTGTCTCCAAATGCCAGCCAGTCTTTTTCATCTAAATGACTTATCCTAATTGAGAGTGTTTGAATGATACCCCTGCATATGATTGAGTTGCAAGCATTTGTACTAGTGTATTGACATGAAAGGTTGGGCATGTGGGCGTCTGTACTTCAAAGTGCACATGATTGCATGAGAACGTTTTTAGTTTATTTGTATATTTGCAAATTGTACAATTTGGTATCAATTTATTAGACTTTGTGCAATGAGAAAACTATTTTCATATTACCATCAGTTGATTTCAGCCAACTGGATGAGTCACACAGAGGCAATGCTAGCTCTCTGATCGACTAGCATTCAGGATAGCACGCTCAGAACTCTGGCCTTTCAAGAGTTCCTGATCAGAGGTCTCAAAACCCTCTCAGACAATCACAAAGCTACCAGCACAATTACAATTCACTGCAGTTCTTGAACAATGTCCTTGGATCGGCATAGGTTTTTTTTCCTTCTCTTAATTTCCTCAGCTGTTACAATACTTTCTGAGAAGCACTATTTCACCATTGCTCAAGGAAAGTCATCTGTCAGCACAAGCTAGGACATTTGTTAATTGTGATATAGTGAAAATTAAAATTTATATTAGCAGATTATAGAAAATGATGTGTTTTTCTGTGGATTCATCTCTTATAGAGGAAACTTGTTTATGCATTTATTTTTCTCATTCTGGATTCTGTGTGTTTGTCACCTAGTTCTCCTACAGTGACAGGGATGGGAACCCTGTGCATGTAGTTCAGCTGACCTTCCTGAAACTATTGAGTGCCACGGCCAAGCAGAGCTTCACCTATACCTGCCAGAACTCGGCAGGCTGGTTCGACAGCACCTCGCGCTCCTACCAGCTTTCCCTCCGCTTCCGGGGCAGCAATGATGAGGAACTGACACAAGCCAAAAGCCTCTTCATTAATGCAGTGCATGATGGATGCCAGGTCAGTGCAGAGACATGCCAGAAGAAGGGACTAGCTCGACTGATAACAATTAGCCTTAAAGGTCACCTATTATGCAGAATCCACTTTTTCATGTCTTTTATACATAAACATGTGTAAAAATATTCTGGAAATTTCAGGAAAAAAGATTCTCTCTCTTTTTGTCCTGCTCCATTTATATCAAAACCTGTCTGAAAATGAGCTGATCAGATTTTGGCCACTTTATGATGTCATAACGATTTGTTTGCTTGTGTAACCATTAGCCAATCACCAACCAAAGTAACCCCCCCCCCCCCCACCTTATCACCTGAATCTCCTCCTAGAGCACCATTGTGTTCTTTTTAACCAAATATCTCTCAGAGGGGCGTGGGGAGTGGCTCCTTATTTTCATCTAAAGTAACAGACAGAGTCAGCACTTTTGAAACAGGGCTGAAACAGAGGGGTTTATGGGATGCTACAGTGCATGATCTGTTTGGCATTTCGAGCCAAACAATTCAGAGACATGTTTTGTATATATCTGAGACCTATAATATATTGATGAAAAACAGTAGAATAGGGGACCTTTAATGAAAGTAATGTGTTTATCAATTGTGTTTCTGTTGTAGCTCAAATCACATCGGGATTTGTGCCAGAGAGGCGGGGGAGCTAGTCAGTTGTATTAAGCCAAGCAAATTCTAATAATGGCTTTAATTTTTCTCTTTCAGTTCCGTAAAGGTCAGGAAAGGACTGTTCTGGAGATTGACTCCCCCTCGGCAGAGGTCCTCCCTATAATAGATGTGGCTCCAGCAGACTTTGGCAACGGCAACCAGAAGTTTGGGTTCCAAGTTGGACGAGTATGCTTCAATGGTTAACATCTTGCCAACCACAAACAACAACAAAAAGACCTGCACAGCCAGTTTTACTCAAAGAAATTGGACTTGAACTGCTTCCCCAAGCAATATTTATTATATCATGCTCCTGTATGTGTTGGGTTTGTGGTATTCATTTAAGACTCTACCGTGGCCAATGAAATAGGTTCTATGGCGTAACAACAATAAGAAGAAAGGCAAGAAAGAGGACATGTACCAATGGGAACAAAGCACATTTACCAAAGGGAAATATTTCCAATTTGATATATTTAAGTGTTTTTCTTTTCTTTTCTCTCAATGTTGTGCTTTAATTTATCCTTGAGAATAATGAGGACCACACCACTTTACGATGACCACTTATCAAGACAACTAACAAAACAAATGTGTCCGATCGAGAAAATAACAGTCTGTCATTCTGTGTATGGGTCTGTTAAGTGGTACTTTTCAGTCCTTAGATGAACTGGTTGCTACCTAATGTTTTACAAAGACTGCGACGGCATAAATCAGAGACGATGTCATACTCATTTGCATGCTCAGATTTCACTCTAATGACAATTGCATAGCAGTTGTGGACTAGCCTAGCATATTAATTCCACACAAGCAGCATAATTAATTACCTGCGTGCAAGAATGATAAATTGTCCTTTTTACCCTTCAACTGCAGTTTGCTCAGTGAATTACCTTGATTAGTATTCAATAGGCGTAGCTAGTTATTGAACCCAACACTTACTTGAACGGATAAGGTTGTTTCCTTTATTTGACTGGTTTCCTCCATAGGCTTAATTATAAGCTTTTTGAGCCATCCATGTTTATAAGGACTACAGTCCTATACTGTATATGTCAGACTAAAATCCTTTCTACTGTGCTATAAACTTGTGATTACATACCTGAGCAACTAGGTTTTGGGATTTTTTTCAGGGCAAGAATTAAGAGCATGCTAATTAAAACTGTCTCTAGGCTTAACTGCACTTCTTTATACAAAGACATTTCACGTATCTCTTGAAAGCATTTTATAACTGCTGACATAACTTGTTTTTGCTTTTACGCCACACTCAGAGGCTTTGTTTCTCAGTTTTGTTCATATGTTGACATTTTTGACAAAGTATGTTGCCGTTCATTTGACATGATTTGCTCTTCAGTGGTGCTAAAGACGATTCTGTTCATTTTGTGTCACTGTGTTTGTGTGTCTTTGTGGGCAGGATTATAGAACTACAGCGGGAGAGGGTTATTGCTCTTTCAGCAGGAAACACCCTCAGAGGCTGGGGACTAGTATACTGTGTTTTTTGCACATCTTCTGACTGATTGTGCCAATTTCACAGGGCCAGTGAAAAGCAGTTAGGCACCATTCAGAGCAATGTGGTTGATAGCTTTAAAAGTTAAGATCCATCCAAAACCACATTTATATCATGCCATTCCACAATTCTCTACCTAAACTAGCATTAGCATCAAGTCTAAAGTGAATGGTGCCATCAAGGAACATTTAGAGAACTTGAGATTCATTGTAGATATTTTGTATTTCTTTAAGAGTTGAGGAATCACTTATTGTCGTACTGCAACACAGTGCAGTTGTAGACTAGTTCATGTATGGTACACAGAAACAAAAAAAGATGACAAAAGAAACAAGAAAAGATATTGTTTTTTTTCAGAAAATTGTAGAGTCAAGAACCAAATTGTTAAATTACCATGGGTGCAATTATCATGCCATTGTATTCCTTTATTCACGGACTCTGGAACAGCTTCATGATTTGTTTTTAGATTATCTTTTAACTGCAGTTAGCTCAGCATGTCGGCCTTAACAGAGACTTCTTTAAATTTGCAAATGGAGCTGTCAATTTTACAACATTAACATATGAATGTGAATCCCATTTTATGAAAGATTTTCCCTTGAGCGAATGAAATGTTAATGCTCAGTCTACCTCCTCCGTCTTTAACAGTAGACTGTGTGCCCAGTATGTGTAATTTAGCAAAAATACTCCCATTGTTATATTTGTTTCACTGCATTTAAACATTCCAGTAATTAACTCCTCTCCTTCTGTCACATCCTGCTCTGCTCCTCCTGTGAATAGTGTTTGTTGTACTCATTTTATATACTGTACAGTTATTCTGAGTTCTTAATGAGCAGTAACCGGCTGCTGAAATGAAAAACAAATTCATTTGTCAAAAATTGATGTGCGAATAAAAACAAAAATGAAATAATTATGTTATCTTTTTCCTTTCCAGACCTTACAGCTGGGTTATAACAATATCCATGAGAGAATGTGGCTGTCTGCTCGGTCCAGTTAGAGTGTAATATACAAACAAGCAGGGCCGTCCCTCCCTACAGGCCGATCATGCAGGCTGCATGGGGCATCACATTGCGCAGGGGGCCTCGCGCAGGGGGCCTCGTGCAGGGGGCCTCGCGCAGGGGGCCTCGGCTTATGAGATTGGCTTGTGCGCAGTTCTCAGCGCAGTTCTCCGCGCAACCCCGCCCCCCCCCCCCCCCGCTGACACGCGAGGGTGAGAGTGAGAGATGACAAGGGGAGCACGTCTGTAACCCGACACCGTTGCAATGAATCGACATCTGACCAATCACGGCTTTGATACGGCCACTAGTGCAGGTGAAGAGATGTCGGCGAAAAGACAGTTTCAGCAAGCAAGAGGGAAAAAAAAAAACATGAAGAAACTAGAGCATCACTCGAAGGAGGGTTATTGTATGAGTCAAATGTACAACTAGCGAATGTTGTATAAGTAAAATGTCAAACTTTTGCCAATTGCCATACTAAAACATCAGCTGCAATTCACGAC
Organism: Trematomus bernacchii; assembly: GCF_902827165.1. Lineage (NCBI taxonomy): Eukaryota > Metazoa > Chordata > Actinopteri > Perciformes > Nototheniidae > Trematomus > Trematomus bernacchii. The sequence continues at coordinate 16,807,799 of NW_022987720.1, read as the reverse complement.
ATGAAGAAGGCAGTCTGCATAGCATATATGCTAATGGCGATGCAGTTGTTTCCAGCATTCTTTATTTAACATTCAGTATTTGATGCCTTGTATCTGCTAATGTGCAGGAGGAAGAGTGATAAACTGTCTGTCTAGTTGGCTTACATAACAGTTAAAGTTTACAACCTAAAAAACATGGAGCATTTATTCCCCTTTTATTCATTTTTATGTCAATTTGCACATTTCATGGTGATGCTCAGCGTCTCCCCTTAACTCCTAACAGTCATCATCATGTCAACCACAACACAGAGAAATACTGATAGAAATGTGTGTGTAGTTGTTGATACATTGCTGACAGAGGGAACTACATATGAATACAGATTTAAGAAATATCAGTTTTTGAGCATGTAATAAGCATGTTTTGTCTTGACTATATTACAACTATATTATAATAAAATAATATAGTATTTATATTATTGAATTGATTATGATTCTGATTATTGTTTTTAGTAGAAGTAGTTTATTTGCATTCATTATATTTGTATCTTTTTGAGGCTAGTATTTGGCAGGAAATGCAGACGTATTCACCTGTATACTGCATACTGAACGACATACATGCACATTTACCATTTACCTCACTGAATAAAAAAGTAACTGTGTTGATAATAATAATAAACAGGAATTATATTTGCAAAGTACTTTGTTTCCAAAAAAAAAAGTTTCACTTCTGCCGGGGGGGGGGGGGCCTCATCTCACAATGTCGCTTGGGGCCCCAAGTTGACCAGGGACGGCCCTGCAAACAAGGCTCTTCATTATCAACTAGTTCTGAAACATTCCTCAACAAGCTTGCAATCAGCATCCACACAGCCGATGTTATCAACTCTGATTCGCTCCTCAGTTCATTTATTTCAATTAGTTCTGTTTAAGTCCTCGAGGGAGAAGCTGGAGAGAAAACCGAGGCGGGGTAAAAGTGGATGGTGAGAAACAGAGAAGAGGTCAGTAAAGTAATGGCTGAGGATGAGAAATGTGGTCGTCGAGAGTTGGTCAATTTAGTGGAGTTGGAGCTGTTTTTGATGGGTATATATTTATAAAAGGAAAAAAAAGACAAGCATAAATGGTTAAAGTCGCAATGAGTGCTTTATTTCTAAACAGTGCCTGCATTTCTTTGTACGCATTCTCTCTCTCTCTCTACGTCTGACTTCATATCTCTGTTGCTACAACAAACACACAAGCAAGAATGGCTTTTTGCTCCATCTGCACAGACTCTTGTGCTTACACAATAAACACATAAAGACATGCACGCTCAGAAGCCTATTCTATCGCACACATTACAGTACAAGCCGCTCATCCCCTTTGGGGCCCACTGTTCAAGGTTAGCGTCAATGTTAGAATAAAGGTTACTGTACCATGTTATTTTCTTTCTCCTTTCTGCTCCCTTCTACTCAATTGAATTTTAACCACAGTAAGCTCTTGACCAGGAAAGGTCATCTGTTGCCACTAACTCAGAATAATGATAAAGCAGAAGAGCAGTGTGACTGACAATATGGTTTTTCCACAGCACTATGCCCTTTTCCCTTCCTCACATTTCTCCCCCTGGTGCCCACAATTCCTGTGACAGTGTCTCCAAAGTCTTGTACGTATTCTGCTCAGAGCTGAACCTTTGTTAGATAGCATTGCTGCAGTAACTACTTATGTTTATAAGAATAAACTCTCAGAATGATGTTGTGAAACATGACAATCATTTGGAAACCAGTGAGTCTCTCCACTGCACAGATATAAACCAGCTTGTACAAAGTACTGAAGAGCTCTTCATCCAGTTGATCCCGTAGCTCAGCTTTGTGAAAGCCAGTGGAAATCCTGTGAGGAAAATTGTTATTTTATGCTTGCAATGCGTACAACATATAAACAACAATGCTGGGAAGTGTGAGTGGAGGGTTATAGAATCTATGTTAAATCCCTGTGCCTGAAAAAGACAACAATAAAAACTGATTGTACAAAAGCCTTTCAGTTCTATCTCGGATGACGCCATACACTTAATCACAATGATATCGTTTTAATAACTATTTATTTCTGGTGTTCCTAAACTGTCTTATGTTAGGTTGTATCATTCGTACCACAAATCAATGTGCAGTTTACATTCATCATTACCAGCAGTTTTGTGGCTGGTCCAATATGGTCTCCAATGTTTTCCTTTTAGGCATTTGTATCAAATACTCATAATAGGCTAATTAAATCATGACACAGTAACCTTGACACTTAACCATCAAAATACAGTCAGTGTATTCTTCAATCCGTAGGGTTGTGCCACATTTAGAGAACCTCCCTGTTACATCACGTGCTTGCAGCATCTACTGTCGCAGGAGCTGAGGCTTAATGACAACAATATGTAACAATGCATGGTCTATATGGAGATGATATGGAAGAAAGCAGGAAGCTTTTATATATCAATGTATTTTTGAATAGTTGTAATTCTTTATACATGTACCACATTAATATACCACAACCGGATCTTTCCCAAAGAGAGGTGTTTGTTTACATAAAAAGGAACTAACAACAACGACAACTAACATAACAAAATAATGGTTTTTACTTTTACATTTTATTACTTTGTCAGTGAAGCCCAAAAAACATTTATTGTAACGAAATTCAAAGGATTGCTGAACTCTTTTGTTGGGCACACTTTTTCTGGAAGACACCACCCCTGTACTGCTCTTACTACCCTGTCTTTTAACGCAGGAATGTTATATATTCTGTCTCACCTTCTCAATCTAGAGGTTAACAAAGTCACCTGACGCACTCTGATCTGCAAACATTATCTGATTGAGAATATTGAACTTGTAAGCTTTACCTTACAGATGTGAAAATGTAAGGTGTAATGTACTGTGCTCTTGGTCAACTCTCATTGCTTTTCCGTGCTTTTCCATCAAACATTTGAGCAGCGCTTTAAGGTCTATAGTTGGCATTGAGGAGCTTATTTTTGGCCCAGGAGTACATTAGTGTAACGCACAGGCAGGACTCAGGAGGATCCTCAGTTGCTGCATATTGGAAACAAGATTGCCTCCCTTATTCCATCTCCCTGCTGTTCTCTCTCTCATTTGCTCTTCTCACATCTCTGTCTCATTATTCTCGAGTAGAACATATTAGAGATGTTTCTTTGTTTTTTGTTGGACTGTCTAGTCTCCCTTCTTATTCCCCTGCAGTTTCCCATGGCCACGGCTTCTCTCCAGTGACATTGATTATGACTAAACTGAATGTGTCACAAAGTCACAGTGAGAAATCTACAAATTAGACAGTTCATTAAAAGAGAAGAGAGTCACTGGAAATATCTGGATTTCCGGGTGATCAGGGATAACTCCTTGGTTTCAATACATCCACCCAAATCCGGATGGTGTGTCCCAGTAGATAAATGCAAACATTATTTTCCACATCACTGATGTGTGTATATGTATTCTGCTCTCAGTTTAGCCAAGTGGCGGGAAATAACTTTGTATCATCTAATCTTGTGTGCTGAACATGCTCCTTCATGCGTAGATCTGTAAATGTGGCTGCGTGGGTATGTGAAATCATGAGCACTCGGCTAAGCAGGGGTTACTCTTATTAGTGTGCAGGCAAGCGCCTCTGCTGCCATGTCCCATCCACAGCTCCTTTATCTCAGGAAGGGTGGGGGGAATCTTTTCCGCAGATGCCTCTTCCATCAAAAGCGCTTATCGGTAAAGCTAACATTAGTGAATCAGTTTGAAAAAAGGACTTGAAGCCGAGGAAGGGTAATAGAAATCCCTAGGTGAGTGGACAGCTCTGTGGTGGTTCGGAAGCCATGGGCCCTGTGAGTGTGAAAGAGTGTCAGATGATTATTTGGCAGAAACAGAGCCCATATTCATACGCACAGCTTGAGAACATCCCTGCCGCCTCCAACACACACAAGACACATACACTCTTCTCCTAATTTACCGCAGCTCACAGTGGCCACTGCCAGAGCAGCAACCGCTACAGCTGTGCCATCATCACTTTACTTAGTCCCCAGCAAAAGGATGGTCGAGTTATCTGCAAGCTCCCCAAGACAGCCAAAGTAATCAGTGGTGTCTTATTTACCACAGTGGGAGAGGGACACAGAGGGAAATTGATGTATGATGAGAATGAGAGAGCAGGAAGAGAGAGGAAAAGAGCGATAGTCGTCTACTTGACAGGCCTGTGTTGTATGAATCACTAAGCCAATTTAAACATGCACAGCTGTTCATAAATCCAAGGAAGACAGTGTTAATGAAACTTAGCCCTGATCAGGAAAACAGGAGGTATAATCGCAGGGGATCTGTGTTCGGCTTTGTGTGTGTGTTTCTCTGATTTGTTAGGGAATGAGAGTAAGCCGGACAGAAAGAGAGAGAGATAGGCAGAGAGAGAGAGAGTGGTAACAGCATGATCCTATCGCTCAATAGAGATGATTTTTTCCCATTAATCAAACGAGGCAGCGAAGGAAAAAGTGTGAGAGAGACAGCGACTGAGTTATTCAGCTGTGGGAGTACACTTGCTCAGACCTCAGTTGAAAAGCCAGAGAAAACTAATCGTTTCCATTCACCTCAATAAGTCTGGTTCTGTTGTCTGAGGTCCTGAATGCAACAAAAATCTACCCCTCCAACCCTTTTGCTCTATTGTCCCTTCATTTCCTGGTCTTTTTCTGTGTGAATAATCAATGTGCCACCGACACGGTTGTTATTCTATCGTGGAGAATCAGATGTAGAAGAATTTCATGGAAACCAGGCCTTTTGTAATAAATATTGCAAAGGCAGAGGTGAACTGCAGGGGAAGCAGAACGCCTTGTGTGACAGACCAGGAAAGCCTTATTTAATGTAAACTGAGATTTGGAGAAAATATCTTGTTTGAGCTACGAGGGTGCTGAAACGCATATAGTGGTTAGAGGCGGCAATATGTTTACTGTCACTTGTTCAAAATCACCTATGTCGGGTTATCTGTACTAATGCCAGCAAAACAGATAAGGCCTCTTAATCGATACACCTGCTGAAGGGAAATGGCATTTTATTTCCCCTTGTCAGTGCAACTGGCAACGTTTGAATTATGCTTTCATGTTTCACAGGAATGAGTACAATTGGGCTTGACTCTGCTGCTCTTCAATAATTCAGAACAGACCTGAGACATGAAGCGATATTTTGAATCTGCAAACGGGAATTATTCCTGCAGTCACTCACTTTCTATGTCTGTCTTTCTCAATAACTTTTTGCTACTTCAGAATAGTTTTTCTCTTTTATCATACTGTATATTGTACTGGCAAAAAAACTCTTTCATCTCTCACTCACACACACACGTTACAAACTCACATTAAGTCACACAATAGTGGCTTTGAATAGTTCCGGGGTGAATTCCCTGACACAGAGGTAATCAGAGAGAGTTGGGAAGACTGTTATCATCACTGCATTTGAAGAACGTTTTTCAATCAACAGAACACCTTGAGTTTAATAGATAATAATTAGATTGATTGCTATCTTCTAAGGCCTTAACATTCAAACATTTTAATAATCAAATTCTAAATAATTACAGAAGATTATGTAATAGTTTCTTCTTCCATTTGATGATAACATTCCCATACTTTGATGCTGTCCTCACCGGTTTCTTCTGGGTATAAAGATGGGTATATAGAATTTAAAGCAGGCCAGTGTTAACTTAAAGCAACCGTCATTTTCTATGACTGTCACATACAGTACAGCAGAGGCAGGGGTCTTTAGTTAAACCCCAGTTCTCTATCTATTTCCTCTGGGACACATCAAACAGCCAATTTTTGTCAAGTCCCATATGCACGCCTTTTTTTTCGTATTATATGAAAGAGCAGCAATGTAATGATTAAATGCTTTGCTCCCTGAACAAACCAGAATCTATTCTGTTTAAACCACAATGCTTAAATTTGAATTGAAGATGTGGGCTTCACTGTGCTGTAAGATTTGTTACCTTATCTTTAGACATGTGAGTGAGTATTATGGTCATGTTGTAGAATTAATGTATGCTTATGTTACAGATACTGTGTTGATGTGTGCTGCTATGCTGCTGCAGTGCTAATGAGAGACTAGGGGTTTCAGGTGCTGGTGCTTTGAGAGCGGAGGTGAGTGACAGGGTTCATGAATAGTGATGGCCGACAGCTGCTCATTAACCAAGAGACTGTCTGTCAGCAAAGCAGACTGGAACAGCAGCCCTTCCTCTATGTGTACACACACTTGCACATAAACACACACAAGCAAGCAAATACATACACACAGTGTATGCACAAGACCATGCAGATGTGCTACGGACGGACGGACCAACACACACACACACACACACACACACACACACACACACACACACACACACACACACACACACACACACACACACACACACACACACACACACACACACACACACACACACACACACACACACACACACACACACACACACACACACACACACACACACACACACACACACACACACACACACACACACACACACACACACACACACACACACACACACACACACACACACACACACACACACACACACACACACACACACACACACACACACACACACACACACACACACACACACACACACACACACACACACACACACACACACACACACACACACACACACACACACACACACAATATCTCCTTCATCTGGATCCCTTGTGCTTTGAGGCCGATCCTGCTTTCCCCCCGGACAGCATTAGATGTGTGTGGCTATTAGCTATGTGCTCACACCATCCCACAGGGCCAAGCCCCTCACTGAATATGGAAATACCTGCCAGATGTAAATTCTGAATGAGGCCCAAAGTGCAAAAGGAAAAAAGTCTTAAGCCAAAGAAGAAACACGAACACTTTTAAAATGGTTTCAAACTCCATTTTAAGAATGTCTGTAACCTTTATTGTCTTTCTCGCTTTACTTTTAACAACCTTTAAATGTAAAAATCGAAATGAAATCACAAGGTGACCAAGACACTTTAACTAGAAGTGTAGATTTCATAACTTTTCTGTCACTTCGAAATGGAATAGTTTAAACATGCATAAATAGAGTAACAGAGCGTCTGCAAGCCAGTGGGGGTTGCATTCACCTACAACTGTATCATTCTTTGAAACTCGTGTTTTTTTTAATCAGTTGACGATTGCTAAACAAATGCACATAGAGTGGGGCATGTCCAAAAGATACTGTATGTATGTAGCTGGAGCATATTTGCACTGGTTCTGTACTTGTTGGTTGTCTGTCACTGCTATTACAATCATCAATGGACTAAACACAATCTTAGTTGCTGAATAACTTGTAGCAAAAAGCAGCACAACATCTAAATTAGGATCCGTTTTGAATACAAATGTGTTGTGACATGTATTGATTTGAATGTGCTTTCCTCTAAAATGTACTTTATTGGATTTGTTGACCAAGATAGTTGTAACTCAACAAGCATATCCAAATTACAGTCAGAATGAATATGCATTGAATCATTATATTGCCGCATTTTAAAGTACCCCTGACAAACAACTCAATTCAAAAACAAAAACAAGGGTTCAAATAACACTAACTACTTGAATTTCATCTCACAGGTGATTAAATGGAGCTTCAATAGGATGCTCATGTTGCTCTGTTTCGTTGTGTTGTCTATGTCTTACAGTGACTGGCAACAGGACACACACTGGACTTAAACGTTAACAAAGGACTTGGCAGGAAGGCTTACTGGGCAGTTAACTTAAAACAATCATCAACAGGCTTTTTAAAGTCAGCAGGGAGTCATTTCAAGCAAATACACCAGAGGGGATGAGACAGGAAAGCATGTAATAATAGGTAAGCAGCAGAGACATGTTGGCGGTCTGTAATCAGGTGTCACATCAGATAATGGTGAAGAAAACTTGTGAACTACAGTTAGTCTAACTCGTGCCAGACAGTTCATTTGCCATCATGTTATCTAACTTCAACTGAAATACACCTCAAAACACAGATGTACTTTTCAAAAATGCTCTAGTTCATCAAATACCAAGCAACTCTAATTGCTTCAACCCGCAGACATCTCATGACGGTGATAATAATACACAGTACTGTCTCTGAAAGCGGTGATGTAGCAAACATATTCATGTGCAAATTAGCATGATTTAATCTGAAAACGTTGACTCTTCCAACCGCCAGTTAATGCTTTTTTTGGGGTGAGAAATGGTCTCAAATAAAGACTGATCACTCTATGTTCACTTTGATGCTAAACGTCTATTTGGGCAGACGGCATCAATTTGGAAACCACTTTTGTACCATTATTTAAGACAACTTCCAATTCTTGTTGGATTCGAGGCAAAGTGACAATGAGCCAGTACGCTATAGATGGCAATGCAAGCAGCAGCACCTTTAGTTAAAAGCCTCTGATGGAATGCTCCTTGTTTGTGATCGATTGAGAGAGAAAAGCATCCACCGTGTAATTGTAGCCTCATTTGATCTCAAACAAACCATGCTGTCCTACACAAGGGAGCGAGCAGGGCAAGCATGAGCTGGAAACACCTTCATTACACCAAACACACACTCTCTTCTTTCCTTGGCTTGGCTTGGCTTGGCTTGGCACACACACACACACACACACACACACACACACACACACACACACACACACACACACACACACACACACACACACACACACACACACACACACACACACACACACACACACACACCACACACACACACACACACACACACACACACACACACACACACACACACACACACACACACACACACACACACACACACACACACACACACACACACACACACACACACACACACACACACACACACACACACACACACACACACACACACACACACACACACACACACACACACACACACACACACACACACACACACACACACACACACACACACACACACACACACACAATTATCGCCCTCCCTCTGCTGGTCTGTCTGTTTCTCCAATCTCGCTCTGTGTCTTGTCTTCAATCATACTCAACAAACAACTATCCACACTGGGCGCGCACACAAACACACATCCAGCCTATCTTGGAATGAGCCTGGGATTGATTCTAGTCACACTAGAGTGGGGCGAAATGAGCAGTCGCTCTGAATAGTCAAAGGCGTCAAATAATACAGATATGAACGTCAGAGGAATAATTGAAGAAAGTGTTTTATATGTAAAAGACAGGGGAGGATGGAGTGGAATTGAATCTCAGAGAAAATGAGGAGCGGGTTGTATCCCAGGGTAGCGACTCACAATGCCTGAGCCTTGTTTGAAGAAAATAGAGGATAATTAGAGTGGTCAGTGACTTCCACAGGGCCCAACACAGCTCAGCCTCACTCTTCCTTTATCTGTCCTTCGTTCACTCTCTCTCCCCATTTGTTGGCCTCTTTTTTTAAGCAATTCCCATTCAATTGTCAGTCTATGTTCATATACCAAATGTCCCTCTTTTCTCTCTGTCTCTTTGTTCTTTCTTTCTTTCATCTCAACCTTTGCTTTTCTATTTGTATCACTCCATGCCTCATTTTTCATCAGTCTCTTTTGGTGCTTCCTCCCATCCCTCTATCCTTCCCTCAAGCAGACGCAGAGCTACATCAGTGGAGTTGATCAGATATTCAAGGCACATATGGACAGCACTGACGGGCATAAATCATGAGTATTTTTGAAGTGTCCGTGCAGGGTTCTTCAGGCTGCTTGTAGTGAGCAGGAAAGGCTCTGTGGAACCTTAAATCCCTCTCTTCAACTTCCAGTTTCAAGCCAAATCCCTTTCTCTTACCTTTTTTTAAGTGTCAACCTGTGCCTCGTTCCCACTTTCCCACTCCCTCCATGCCTTTCATCCTGAACCAACTCAACATGCATGTTAATACTAATGCATCTTCCAAAGCCTTGATGTCTGAGCATTGTGCACTCACAGCCTGAGAGGTGACTGATTTTCAAAGGAGCCACCCTACCTATCTGCAGCAAATTCGTAAGCATGTCTGTGGTCTGATCCCCTTGTTTTTTCACATTACATACTGGCTAGGTTGTCGGCATGACAACAACATGTTTCTATGGCGACAGACTAGCCACAAGCTAGATTACTGGTAACATGCAATGTTGCCCAAGGGTCCAGTAGTGGCAGGAAAGCACATGACAATATTTCCTTCAGAGCAAGAATGGGTTAAAACCAGCTCTTCCTTTTCTCATAGACACAATCCCCCATGAGCACCAGAGTGATACATTGGCACTAAATAGGCCTCAATGTAGTTGTTATGTTAGATCTAATATGTCTAAGTAACGTCTCAAAAAGAAATGTAAAAATAAAGCTTCCAAATACTTGTAATTTACACCAATTTCATTTTTCACAAAACATTTCATTGCTCTCCTTTAGAATTCCAGTTAGCTGTAAGTGTTATTATAAACTGGGATTACTTCAGACTAACCTACAGCTGATCGATATTGTACAAAGATGAAAATCATTACAAAATCAATTGACGTGCTCCATAATCACATAGGAGATTCCTGGAGCTTCCCATAAGCATTCGTCTCCCTGTGTGTGGCCACAAAGCGACAGGCAGCGCAAATAAATCTCCTCTCCCTGCTCTGTCCTTGCACTTTCCCTCCCTCTGCCTCTCTCCAGATGACTTGTCCTCTGTCTACGTCTCCTGCTCCAAGTCCCTGGATATTGATTGGGACCCAACTGGAGGAAGCAGGAAAAAGATAAATAAGGAGTCAGCGGCCATAAACTGTTCTCTTACTCACCCTAACATGAGGGGAAGGATAATCATCTGACAGACCTGAGAAAACAGCCATGTATTTCTCAGGGTCGTTTTCATGCAAATGACCTCAACCAATCACTACAAGGATCCGCAGTTTCAACGAGCCTCGTAACACTCTGATTGCATATACATTTTGTCAAGAGTGTTTAGGCACAGTAGAACATGTCACCCTTGTCATATCTGTGTTGAATGACTTAAGGTTCTAAAATGAAAACATCTGATCATCAAAACAAATAAAACTGAGAGGCAGCTGCTTGCAAACATTAACAGAAGCATGGTGCAGCTGAAAACATCACCATTTAAGCAGATGCTGTTCATGATAATTATGGAAGTAGTGCATAAGGCATCAAGTTCTCCTACACGGACCGTAACACACCACATCACACTACAGCTCCATCAATCAAGCCCGACTCCACTGAGATTCAATAAAGTAAAGCTGATTGATTGTCATACAGCACTATGTACAGCAAAGCACTGCTGTCTGCACACTCATACACAGCACACAGGCATGCGTAAAGTCATCTGTAAACACGAACACACACAGTGGGGTAAATAACTGCCGGTATCTCTTGCAGCGTCGGGAGCAGTGGCGCGAGGCTTCCCCTCAGATTTTGAAAGCCCTATCTGTATCAGGAACAGCAAACCGAAAAAGCAATTTGCTTTGTCACACAGAGACATGCTTGACTACACTGAATAATTGCACTGCAGCCCTGGAAAGAGCTGTTTTCCTTTTATCTAATGAAGGCCTTCAGGGGAGGGAGCCTGTGTGTGTGTGTTTTGTATATGTGTGTACAATAAACGTGTCTTAGGACTTCTGTTTGTGTCAACATATATAAGTGTGCAACAGGAAGATAAGCGTTGCAAGCAAAATGAAGTTTATCTGATCCAATCCTGCCGGAGTCCCTGCTCGTTTTCCTTGCTAACCGTTCCAATGCAATATATTGATTCATCACATCTGCATGGAGCCTCTCGGCTGTGTCCAGTCTCTGGATAGAGGCAGTCCCAAGGTTCAATAATGCAGAAGAAGGCTGGAGAAGAAAAAAAAGCCCCTGTGCCTGGCTTCAGACATTTCTAACTCCTAAGAAGTGCTGAGTCTACACTCTGCTGCTACCTCTGTGGGGCTTGGCAGAGCTGAAGCTGGAGGAATAACTTCAGACTCCAACCCCACAGTACATAACCAGACAGTACAGTACTAAAGTTCTCCCCATCTTCCTTTGTGTTCAGTACTTTAACTTACTGCTGTGTTTAACAGTTGTTTTCATATATATGTACGCGATTACTTTTATTATTACTACTAAAATCCTGTTGCATTTCATTAATGTTGCACTTACTGTACCCCCTGTCTATCTAACTGCATCCAATATTTTAAAGGCCAATTACTTTTCTACTCTGCAATTTTTGTGGATGTGAAAATAAAGATCTTGAGTACAGAGGACTGAAAGACGCACAAAGTGAGAATTTGGAGTGAGGCAAAAAACAAGCAATTGGCCAGAGCAATATCCAGAGGCAAGTGAGACAACTTAGTGAATGAGATGAAAAAGCTAGCACCTTCTCCGGTGACCACATTTGTGTTCACTAAAAGTTTTGTGAGTTGCGGTAATGACTCTTAAGCATTTGTGGGACTGTAATTAAGCCATCAGCCGCAGTTTGGAGTCTTTACTTTGGTAATGAGGCTGAATGCGCACAGTTGCCCTCTGTGGATAAGCTGCTGTAATCACTTCTATCTGGTTAATTATGTAAAACCATTCTTTTATCCTGGTGTCTCGCTCTTTATATCGTCCTCTCTCACTTGGTCTCTGTCATGGTCTCATCTTTTAAATATAACTGTTATAATAAAAGCAAAGGATGCATTGGAAATAAGCACTCGCGCTGGGGGATATCAACCTGACAGAGCTATGCTGGGAACTGTCAGTCCAAATGGCTGCTTGGAGATAAAGCACAGTGAGAACTGAGTGTTAACAAAGTATTGTAAAAGGGATGAGATGTGATAGCTGCAGCAACAAAGCTCTCACCCCTCTGAAGAGTGTTTTATTGCCTTTCTCCATGCCATCTGTAGTACTGGTCGGAGGGCAATTTCAGCTCAGATGCATTTATTTTATAAAGCGTTTTGCTTCCTTTCACTTTCAAGCTCATAATTTCACTTGCACACAATGACTTGAATTCCATCAGGACTATTATTATCATTAGTGGTCGTGTTTCAGTGTGATGGAAGTGAAGATGCATGCTGCAGGTTATTTGCAATGAAAGTACCTTCAGCATGTCCCAAATGGAGAACACCTGGTAGTACTCTTTAGATAGACCTACATCAAAGCTCTCCTTCTGCAGTACTTCAGAGATTTTACCACCGCTACATGCTGTGCACACACAAACCCATGTACTCACCCACACATACACTCACTTTTGTGACAGTGGAGAGTGAAATATTGTGTTGCTCAGGAACTTAACATCACAGACTGTGAAATGGGGGGAAATAAAAGCCCTAGGTGGATGAAAAAACATGAAGACGCCGCTGTTTCAATGGAGCAGAAAAAACAGTAGAGAAAAATGTCAACAGCAAATAGCTGCTGGTTTCTATTGCCGCAGGCGACATGGACTTTGGTTCTCTCATGTTTCTTTCCACCCGCATTATGCATCATGTTTTCATCCAATTAAACACAAACACAGGCTACGGAGAATCACTCAGGGAGAATCTTATCGTACTGCTCATTCGGGGAGAAACAGACGAGTAGGGATACACAGATAGGCGCGTGAGGAGAAGAAGAAAGGGATGTTCTGAGATAAAGCAACGGTCAGGTGTGACTGTGGATGTATGAATAGGCCAGTTGGCTTCACTCAAAACATGGACCACATGGTAGAGCATCCATATGTACCTGCAAGCTTCCCCTCATGTGTTCATGTGTCTGTCTATAGAGGGCAACGTTTTGTTTTGTTCTGGTACAGAACCATGAGCAGACTGCCGTGCAGTTCTTCTAGATCAGGGGTGGGGAACCTTTTTCCTCTCAAGGGCCATTTCCATTTTTACAACATCCTCCGAGGGCCGTACAAATTATTGACCTCTGCTTAAAAATACTAAAATCACAGCCCATTCATTTCTACTTTCTTTCATGCTGTGCAAAGAAAAAGCAACCTCTTAATCCAGATATTTTACCATGACTCGCGCATGCACGTGCACGGTGTGGCATGACCACCAAAACAGAAAGATATGGACACAAGATGTGTGCAAATGTATTTAGTATCCTATCCATGTGAACATGATTTAAGTGGGGGGACCTAACCTCCTCTAGGGGGGTCCGGGGGCATGCTCCCCCGGAAGATTTTTTTTTTAAATGTTGAAGTTAAAAGCATCAATCTGGTGCACTTTGAGAGCAACATTAGGAGATCTATGGATACATCTCTCAACACCCATATGAAACAGAACTGTAAGCAGATTTCCTTTTTCTTTATGGATATTTTACAAATCACTCCCCTTTCAAACTGTATTCTTGTTTATTAATAACAACTTTTTTTTACTGTCATATAGTATTTTATACCTGTTTTTCCTTTAGTCTCTTGTTTTTTTATAACTATAATGATCATATAAAGATGTGCCTTTACCTCACTGGTTGTAGAAAAAGCTTCTTAAATTTGTTAGCATAGCTAGCTAACCAGATGCTAATAACAAATAAGTTATTGACTGTATGATCATTATGACAGATAAACAGATCGCCACTGGGCTTACAACTAAGACACAGCCACGCAAAAACTGCGGCATGTGTACGGCTCCTTATGGGTACTGCAATTTTTGAAGTGGCGGAGCGGCGTTTCGGTGCTCTCCGGCATAACTGCACCCCTGTCAGACGAGACATATACCACGTGATGACACGTTAGGTTTGTGTTGTGTTCAAGGACCCTGACCTTGGCCAGGAAAAACAGGCACTCGCTTTTTTAATTCTTTTGCTGTCTAGATTTCTTTAATTATTTTTTTTGCGTGTGTTTATAAATTACTTCGAGGGCCGTATCAAATGGTCTCACGGGCCGTATACGGCCCGGAGGCCGGAGGTTCCCCACCCCTGATCTAGATGGAGATTGATGATGTTTGCTGAATTATGGCAAGGCACAGACATGAAGCATGGCATGGCCTCCTCGTGGAAAAAGCCCAACTGAATCCGAGTTGTCCTTGCCCTGGTTGCCTTGGTGACGTGCAGGTAGTAAAGCGAGACAGACCAACAGAGGGTGTGAAAAGCTATGTTTGAATCCATCTTCAGGCAGCAATTGAGGATTTCACACCTTCCCCTCTGGGCACTCGGGCGAGCATTGCTATGGAAACAGAGCACTCTTAACCTCTGACCTGAAGTTCTCACCATCACTTGTCCTGTGTTTTTCCAGATCAAATTGCATACGGCTTTTCCTCATCTGTAAAAAAGGAGAGGGGGGATTTAGCGAGTTGTCTATGATTCTGATCTGACAGAAAAGACGTTTAAGAATGGACATTTTAAATTAAAAAGAATAACAGCTTTGGATAAATCCTGTGAAAAACTGATGTCCACATTGAGCAATGTTGTGCCTGAGATATTTCCTGATCCTGAAATTTAATTTGTAGATAAAGTTTCTAAAAGAAAGACAGGTAAATGGAATTGCATTGATACAGTGTCTTTCTAGTCTTCTGTCCACTCAAAGCCCCTCCACTTAATGCCAAGATTCATCCTATCACACACAATTCTGGGTTCAGGATCTCGCCAGAGGACACTCCGACATGTGGACTGAAGGAGCCGGGGATTGAATGCCGATCTTCCGATAAGTGGATGAGCTGCTACATCCTGAACCACAGCCGGCCCAGTGAAGTGTAAAGACAAACTCAGCAGGTGCATGTGCTTTGGCAGTCCATCTGAACCAATAATTTGCACCATTACTGATGAATGAGGTGTTTCATGCTCTTTAAATAGGTGTGAGATGATTAGAGAACCATTAGAAAGTGTGAGTCTCAAATAAGAGCTACAAGCGGTGTTGTGAAATGTTTGCACGCAGCTTTTGTGTTGGCTTTGATATCCGTGTTATGTTTGCAGAAGTGTCGGTGTTAACACTTCTCCATCTGTGTGTTCATTGACATGTTGATGTTGTAGTGAACTGTGTTTGGGTGTGATAGATTGCCTGTCTGCGAATTAATCAGTGAGTATTAACATTTAAGCCAAAGACTGCTTAAAATGATTTTATTTGCTTACCCAATATAGATTCAGGATTCTGGATACTTTCAGGAAGCATATGGTCTACTGTACATGATAACTCTGCCGCAACCGCAATAGCAGAAACATTATGAAGATCAATAACAACCACACGCTCTGTTATAGGACAAACTCCAATGTTTGCTAGATGGATAGGGCAACTTGTGTTCTCCAACTTCACAAAATCCAATTAGACTGTCTGTGTATGTCTGTGTGATGATCTACAATCTAGTCACTCACTGGGCCTATTCCCCTGTCTAATGTTCACATAACATGAACAAAAACTAAGCTCCACTTGCTCCGCCTCTGCTCTACAACTGTTCATTCTCACAGCGTGTTTAAAACTCTTCTTGCTTTCCAATTACTCGAACAGAAACAACTCCTGTAAATTGAAAATCTATATAATAATAGGCTTGGCAGCGGTGGCTCAATACAAATAGTCCCATTTTAACAGCTGTGTTTTAAATGCTAAAGAAGTATACTTTTAGACAAGCCTGTAGGCAGTCAGAGTAAAAAATTCACGCTCAGAAGAACAGAAAGGCTAGTGGTTGTTAAATGTAGTCCTCAGGCCATGATGTGTTGCATCGCCTCAAATATTTGAGCAACACACTCATACAGAGAAACACACAGAGAAATCCCAGATTAAATCATAAAGCATGAAATACAATCAAACAACTGTAAGTCAATAACAAACATAAACACTGAGGGTAACCATGATAAGACAAGGAGTGGAAAAGAGAGAGAGATTGAGTTGATCTGTTCAGAGAAGCTGAAAAAGGTCTAGAACGGAACAACGTGAACATTTGTGGTTTTACTGACACATCTGCCTGAAACAGTGCAGTCACATGTGAGGTGACAGGATAAAAGAGAGGGAGAGAGAGAGAGAGAAAGCCTGCCAGAGAATACAGAGACACAGAGCAGCCCTAAAGGCCTATTCCATCCTTTCTCTAGCCTTCTTGGACTGATCAGGGATAAAAGGAGAAAAATGCTGCATCTTTGACAAATGGATTATGCTTTATTTGCATTTACTTCAGAAACATTCCCCCAGCTCCCTCAACGCCCCAGGCCTCTAAGGTGCTGCTTACACGAGAACGCAAATGGTTGTATCTGCTACTTTTCTCTTTCGTATAGCCCGTTCGTTCAAACGAGGCCGTAACGGAAACGCGGAAACGGACCCCGCAAACGATAACGGGTCCCAAGGTGGATAGATCTGCAAACGGAACGCTCTGGGGGGCCAAACGGCTCCGTGTGTACGCCCTATACGATAATTTCCTGATAACGATGAAGCCATAGCCCCACCCCTCCCCACCTCTGCTGCTCACGGTCAGTAGCTACTGTCAGTAGCTACTGCTACTGCTACTGACCATGCTACAGATGTTAGTGCAAAATCTACAGCTCGACCATGCTACAGATGTTAGTGCAAAATCTACAGCTCCTCTACCACAACCATCAGCAACAAGTGGACATGGAGAATTACATGAACTACATGTTGCTAAATCTACCACGGGGCATAAACAGAAGGGCAACCATGGCAACCATGCTCGGGGGTCTTCTTCGCTGCTTTTGGTATATTTTGTGGCGAAAGTACAGCGCCACTTACAGGCCCGGCATATGTACTACAGCGTCTTCAGCGCTTTCGAGCGGTCTCGTGCGGAAGTACAGCGCCACTTACAGGCCCGACATATGTAGCGTCTCCAGCGCTCCCGAGCGGTCTCGTGTGAACGGAATACTTTGTTGATATCGTATTCGGTTCGTTTGCGTTTTGTTTGCGTTTGCGTGTAAATGGGTCTAAACTGTGACTGTAGGGGAGATGGTCGAGAGCAACCAGGAGGAAGGAGGAG
The DNA here is from genome assembly GCF_902827165.1 of Trematomus bernacchii. NCBI lineage: Eukaryota > Metazoa > Chordata > Actinopteri > Perciformes > Nototheniidae > Trematomus > Trematomus bernacchii. Next base: position 16,790,014 of record NW_022987720.1, on the reverse strand, counting down.
TTTGTTTGCACAGTTATCATCAGCATGACCATTGAAAACACTGGCACTAACTGACCCCATGCAATGATTCAACATCAGTTTTACTCAACCTGGCAGACATGGCTGTTAATTCCCAGCCTCATGCTGTACTGTATGTATCTAAGAAGAGACATTATTCAGGATGGTATACAGTTAAATGAAGAAACAATAACATTGATGAAAACTAGAGCAGAGGAAGGCAGAAATACTGTATTTCCTGTGATCTTGTTTGTTTCTTTCTTTCCTTATACACCCCCTCTCTCCCTTGCTCCCACAACAGAGTCTCATTTCACCTCCTTGTGTTTTTTCCTGCTGGGAAAATAGAGGGGTGTGCACCATGCGACTGAGGGGCAGCAGCAGGGGTGAAGAAAGTCAACTGTCTGCTGAACCATACAGGCAAGGGCTGGACGGCACAGGCCAGCACATTGCCAGATCTAAAATCCATGCTGACAATGTTGTTTTTTCAAATAATAAAATTTTACAGAGTTATATCAGTAAATGGGTTACAATATATCGACAAATATGGGACAATGGGATAACAAAATTGGAATAAAAAGGGATAATTGGTGATTTGTACAATGTAAACCATAAATAAACACATTTGTTCAGGCTGTTCGAATGATGATAAATCTGGAGAAGAAGCAACAAGAGCCTTCCAGTCCAAACATGTCCCTGTGTGTGGGATATTTAACTGTTCTCCACGTGATAAACTATAATAACGTTCACCACTGCTTTAAGAGATACCTTTTTATGCCTTTCACACCATATTAGCTACTGTTGAAAAACCCACAACAGTGCACATTCACAATCTCCCCTGGCCTGGGAAAGACTTATTATTTCATTTAATTATCTGTTGGCTAACAACATTCATTATCTCCATTGTAAGCGGAGACAGAATAATCTTTATCATTTACCTAAACCTCAGAGAGTCCCTCTATTTTGGAATCTTCTAATTGGATATGTGTCAGCACTGAATTGATGGTATTATCGCTTTGACAGTCACCATCCTGATCTTTAAATGCAGAAAGTTATCACTCACCATTGGGCTTATAGGCAGGATGACATTATCAATGCTAAATGTCAGCTCTTTCTTGAGGTATCTGTCATTCTGGTGGAAACATTTTGTTAAGCACGCAGCATCATCACTGAGCAATGCTTCTATCTATCTATCTATGTTATACCAGTAAATGGGCTACAATATACCGACAAATATGGGGCAATGGGATAACAAAATTGGAATAAAAACGGGATAATTGGTGATTTGCACAATGTAAACCATAAATAAACACATTTCTTCAGGCAGTTCTAATTGGATATGTGTCATCACTGAATTGATGGTATCGCTTTGACAGTCACCACCCTGATCTTTTAAATGCAGAAAGTTATCACTCTATTTTGTTAAGCATGCAGCATCATCAATGGAAGCAATGCTTCTATCTATCTATCTATCAATCAATCTATCTATCTATCTATCTATCTATATCTCTCTGTATGTATTTCAATCACTTGAGCAATAATACTCTCAGTGCAAGCAGGTCTCTCTCTCTCTTTCTTCCTCTCTGTCTCTCTCTCACACACACATATAGACACACGCGCACGGCCAAGCTTGGCTGCGTCAAAGAGTGGTACTTCTTTCACTGTGCTCCCGGCACATAGACGTGCTGCTCCTAGCGTCGGTACCTTGCAAGCACAGCAGTCACCTTCCAACCTCTGCGACTCTCCTCCGATCCGTCTCGCTCAGTCGCAGTTATTTTGCAGGAGGGAGGGGACCGCCGATCTTCCTCTCCACACATTTATCTGCGGAGTTTCTCCACCGAGGGAAATTGGGAGGGCTGCTAAAAAGTCTATGCTCCACGAAAGACACGCGACTGGTGGCTTCACCGAGCCAGAGAGGTCTGCCGTGCGTCCTGGGGATGAGGTTGGTGGCGCACAGCCGACACAGCGTTAAAGGAAGCCCTCTGTATCTGAAGAAACCGCCCCAGTGAGGGACACGGACGGAGGGAGAGCTGCGGGAGCTGGTGTCGGCTGGGACGCTATCATTTCGACTAGGATGCATCTCTTCAGTGCCATGTTCCTGCTTGTGATGTTAGCTGTCATGCCCTGTGAGGTAAGGACTCTGGCTTAAACGCTTACACGCTATGAATAAGCATTGTTTAAAAGTTCCCAACATGTATCATTTAAGCAAGAACACACGGCTTACGAGTAGACTGTTACAAAACTGGAAACATAATTTCAATTCAGTGCAGTGCAAAGACTGGACAATGAATGTTGCAGCATTTAATAGAAAAATTGCTATTGTTCAGTATGCAACCTAACGAGCTGATGACAAGCAAGGAGCATAGAGAAACTTACAACAAGCATAACTGCAGTTAATGTGAATCCAGCTGGGCTCACTTATCGTTTTATTCCGGGAATTTAAGTCTCACTCAGTTTCTGAATGGCATCTTGAAGCAATATGTAGTATTTAGTGGACTAGATGACTGGAACATGGTGATGAAATATTTTAACGGAAAAAGAGTAATGATTTGACTGATACGTTTGATGCCCTGGAGGTCGTTGATTACAGCTCTTCCTGTCCACCTCTCCATCAATGACAGAGAGGTCCAAAGGCTCCTGGAGAGACACACACACGCGTTGATTAAACTGAAAGGAACCGACACTGACAGTTTGTATACAGGATCTACAAGCCATGCGTAATTAGTAGTGTGCCATAGCAGCCAACAAACGGTTGTAGATCCTGGAGATGTGTGACGGGTGTCTGCGTGATTGTGTGGCGTGCTGTGTTGTGCATGACACTCGAGAAAGCTGCGTCCCTTTGCTAAAAATGACGAGCTTTGATGTGACCGTTGTAAATTGAAGTGAAGGACAGAAAATTATTTGACCCAGAAAAGCTTTCAGTCAAGGCAGAGCATTTGAACTTGCAGGGGTTCATCTGGTCAGCATACAAGCAGCATGGCAGCCTACACATGTGCAAGGTCTGCTGGTACAATGTGCCTGTTATTTAGGAGTGCACAAAAAGTGCCGATATGTTGGATGGCACAGGTTCGCACCTTTAGCTCCATACAGCAGATACATTCAAATGTTCTACATTTCAGACTGAGGAAATATGCTGTAACATGTAAAGCCCATATGTTGCATGCAGCATACATTAGGGTTTTATATGGCATGTCTACAGGGCAAGCTGGAACTGCAGTTGACCTTTAACAAAAGCTACAGTATGTTTTAAGTCTACAGGATGTGCTGTACACCTGTGTGCCAGGTTCAAAGTATAACATGTACATCACAGATGGTAGGCTATTACATGAAAACCAATTGATTTTATTCTGAGTGGTATGAAACAAGGCACAGCAGTTCCCAGGTCTCTAATTCAACAATCAGATTGAACACATCCCTAGCCTCACGATTAAGACAAAATGAAACAATTCAAATGTGTTGATGTGCATTTTAAACTCCTATACGTTTTTGCATGCATGATAACTGATTTAACCTTCCCTGAAAGTCCAAAACTCAAATGTATTAACTAAGCAAACAAAGTGTCAATTACAAAACGTGTTCTATTCTACACGCATCCACACAGCACTTTAGATGTTCTTCAATAAATGAAGAGACATACATGTCACTGGTAAATACTTGCTAAAGTGACACAGACAATGTAGCTGATGACTTGCTATCATCACTCACCCCTTCTTCAATGGGTGCACACTGTAATTGGCCTTGGGGGACAATTTGTTGTAAGTGTTTGCATTAAATATTTAAAGGTCTGAAAGAAAATATGACACGGAAGATTGCAAGTCAAACATAAAGAATTGATGACTTGGTGCATATCCACTGCAATGACACCAACATTACTTTCCACCAGAGTCGAGATATTCACATATTTTCTGTCACAGTCTCAGCACAAGCCTGTATGAAATATTAAGAGAGCTTTAATGAGACAGATGCACTTGTTCGTTCACTGCACACGTTTGTTAAGTACCCATAAAGCCCTGGGGGCCCTCAGTGTACAGATGGGCACCTGCTTGACCTTGCCACAGATGTCTTGTACATCAAGCCATGTATGACAGGACACACTGATATGCGTGTATGTGTGTTCATGATTTTGGAGGTAATGGATTTACTATACAGACACATAGTATACTGTAACCGGCTATAATAACACATTAAAAAAAATCTATTTAGGATGTCTAACTTTACTGGATGATCTTAAATAAACCTTAAACGCGACATATCTTCTCTTTAAGTACCAGAAAATCTGAGAATTGTGTGCTCAAAATCTTTCTGCAAGGTTTAAACCATGTAAAGTTAATATTATTTAGAAAAATACATTCCAAATATTGAATGAAAAAACTCATTTTGACTCTTCTTTGAAATGATAGGATAATAGCATACTTTTCTGTGAAACTCAGATTTTCTTTTGTCTGATTTAATAGCTTATTATTGATTGTTTCAAATTTTAAATTGAACAGCAAATATGGATGCACAGCCTAATTTATCCTGCTCCATTTAGTGTATATAAATGGGATTTAATGTGGCCGATGACTAACGTGAACAATGAGATGACTGGATATTGTGTTCATGTTTTCAACAAACAAAGGAATTTAACAATACAATTCAGTGTGAAACATTACTTTTATCACATACAAAGTAACTGAATTTGGTTGGTGACAGCTGCCCTTAAACCTCAAGAATAAATATAACTGCTTTGTTGAAAACAAAGGCTTTGAATGAAACAAATCACATTGTGTTGTAGTCAAAAGAATGCTTCCAAATCAAAAAGCTGTGTGTTGCACTAATATTCCTGTCCAACGGACAAAGTGATTGAAAAAGCTTGCTGGAGCCTGAATGATATGTGAGGTCATACTTTCCAAGGGGACCCAAGATTTCTTGAGTTTGTTTTCTGTAGCTGCCCAGTTTCTGTTTACGGTAAGATTGCTTAATGTTTTTTGAAAGATTTACAATCAGGTTTGGAGGCAAAGCAACTGCGTAAGGGGGTGCCAGAGGAATACAGTTATTGGTTTAGGATGTCTGGTCTTGAAGACTCCCAACATGGTTGAGAGTGATTGAAATAAACACTTGCTTTAGTGTGGCTGTACAAACATCAAATGCAATGGGGGAGAAAACTTGCTTGTCATTCTCAAAGAGTGAGTCAGAACACTGAGCAATTGGAAACATGTTTCAGTAATATACTTGATCCTTTCTCTCACCAGGGATCACGATAAACAATCAGTTTGAACAGGCCACTATTTAGGACCTTATTAAGCTGTGTTTACTCATTCCAGATTGGTGTGATGATTCGACCAGAAAATCACCCAGCCAAATTAAAGCTAAAAAGCAAGTACTGCAAAGGAGAGGGCTCTTCTAAATCACTAAACACTAAACCATCCTTAGACACAAACATTACGTTTATTTACGTTTAATTAATGATACAGTACTTATTGCTGTGATATACAGTAAGTGTCACTGGATTTAAATGGTTTTATTGACGCAAATTATGGGGCCGCTATATGTTGCTATTTTGAGAAGACTGTGTATCAGTATTATTGACAAACCTCACATATATTAGGTCTCATTCCATGAACAAATAGGAAAAGTGACATGCTAATAATACTATTTACAGTGTCTCTGCATGTGAGGACAACAAAACTTCAGACCTCAGCTCAATCAGAGCCAGGCAGGACAAACATCTGGTTGGATAATATCCAACAAGACATCTTTTAAACAGATTTTTTCAGCAAGACTAACTCTTAAAAGCTTTGATAAATATGAAGGAATTAATCTGGATGACAAAGATGTGAGTGTATGTTTCCCAGGAGGAAGGACACTAGGTACAGTAGCAGGCTGGACAGAATGTGTTCTGCCAAGCAGCAGCCTAACCTCCACCAAGAGAATTAAACAAATGAAAATCAGCAAGAGCAGGGGTGTAAATCTGCCAGTGAGCAACAAGGAGACACACTCAACTATAAAAAAACACCTTGCTATGCTGTGACAGAACCCGCGTTTGCTAAATGACTAACACTGCATGACCACGAACAAGCCCTTGGAAGGTCAAGCTGCAACACACAGATCAAACTTTAAAACTAAAACAAGGAAATGACGCGTTTTGCATGCAGATTAGGCTTCATTTATCATGTAATAATGTTAATATTCAAGTACACTAGTGTGGCTATAAGATGAGTCACACATTAATATCAATAATATGTAAGTTTAGTGTAGTTTGCTCTGTAAAAAAAGTATAACAGACGCATTTTTGCTGCCTGTCAGTCACTAACAATAATGTAGAGCACAATGTGGGTGAGTAAGTGAGCAGGTTGGGTTTGATGAGCCACTCCTGCATCCACCTTCATGCACTCGCTGTAAATATGAAAAGGTGCTTCATAATCAGCCACATATAATGAGGTTGCATTATGTTTGATTCAGTGCTGCTTGAAGAGATTGAACAGTATGTGCTTGTGTCATGACTGATTAGGGCAGAGCCGGAATCAGTGCACGATAATGATACCACATTGTGCGAGTCTTACCACTGTAAAGAGATCTGTGTCATAAAGAGATGCTGCTTAAGAAAAGCTGGAGCACAGAGAGCTATTGAGCCTTTGTTCTGTCCGCTGTTCACTCCCACATCTTAATGTTTGATGTGCTTTCATGTTGCCCACTGCTTTATCATCAGAGGCGCCTGTGTGTGTGAGTGTGAGTGTGAGTGTGAGTGTGAGTGTGAGTGTGAGTGTGTGTGTGTGTGTACTGTATAATTGTTAGGCCTTGTCTGCCCTCTGATAATTTGGTCCTTAAAAGGGTAACAACATGATTACTAAGGTAACACCTTCTTTACTAAATGGCTAGCTTAAAGTTAGGATACGTATGTAACATGTTGTGTTGGTGGTGAGGATTTAGAGCAAATAAATGCTGTAACCTTTCCGGTACAGCAGGTGTGTTGATAAAAGAAGAGGTGGTTAGGATGTGTGTTTTTTAATGGACAGTGAGGTGTGTGTGCCTGTTTAAGTGCTTAGCTTTTTAATGATGATGTACCTGTTTCTGGGTCAGTTTTATAAATGTGGTCTGCTCATGACTCACACAGGGGTGATATTAGCGTGTGATGATGGTGGCGGTGAGCTTTTTTGCGAATGCGGCCGTGGGTGAAATGGGTGACTGATTTTGCTACTGCGGTGCCTTAGATGAGGCACGAAAGGCAGGTAGCGGTCAGCAGTCTAATTGGTTAACAGATGGGAGGCAGGGTAGGGAAGCATGTGAGGTCAGTGGCCTGACTCTCAGACTGACAGTGTGTCCCCGCCATGGTCGGGCCCCTGAGCTACAGAGGGTGTGTCAGTATGGCGTTACCTTTCCAGCTGGAATCCCCCTCTCCATATCATGGGTACATATGAAATGTAAATTCTGCATGAAAATTGACCGGTCATTGACCGATCTGACCTGAAACAAACTGTGATCTTATATTCATACTACATCAGAGAAATGTAGTGATATTAAAACAATATCATGATTTCAGATTAGGTTATTGCCCAGGATTTCGTATATTGTAATAAGTGTTGTGTTTTCCCGGCTTTAAAAGATGCATCATATTCAACTGATGTCATTTTCTGAACTTTCCAGACTGCTGTGGCTGTCCTATTCTTGGTCTCACTTACTAAATCATTTTATTCTCATTACTGCTATTTTTTTAATAAAAAATCTCATTGGGTAAACATTTTGTCCAAGAACCAATAGCCAACCATACAACATTGCTAGAAGTCTTTATGCAATTCTAATTTGATATATGATTTTCTCATTATTACTCAACCCTACAATGCTTTACTAACAAAATCACAACAAAAAACTAATTGACAAAGGGAAACTAAATGGCTTGCACGCTTTGGATTTGTAATCGTACAGCACATGATCCTTTATGATTACTCTCTGCCTTTATTTTTGAAACCATGAAAGGAGATGAATATTGCAAGTACTTTAGAACCAGGGGACACATGCTTCAAACTCATATTGTCAAAGTCAGAGATAAAAGTCTGGTACCCTTGGTATTTAGTCCATGTTTTAAATGACCAACTACTCATTCAGAGCTACGGACTGACCACTACATATGCTCTGGGGTTCTGTGGGATCTAAATGACCTCTGTTGATGCTTTCTGTCTTGTTGAAAACCCAGCGGCTGCTTTAGTAAAATGACCATAAGCCATCCCATGGACTGAGCTGGCTGACTCTGGTCTGCTCGTAATTAAAAAGGTCTTTTGGGAACTGGATACAGTTCTCCTTTATACAGACAGGGTTAACCTGGCAGCTTACCAGCATCCAGCTGTACACTCAGGGACTGATTACTTTTATACATGCAGGAGGAAAGAAAAAGTAGAGGACATGTGCCCTTCCGACCCGAATTCTCTCTTCCAGACAATTTCACAATGATTGACTGATGCACAACTATTTTCTCAAAATATTCAGTTTCCCCATAAAATGTATAGCAGGTTATTTGTATGGTTGCTGTCAACAGAGTATGGAAGGATCAGCTTGACTGGTGGGATGAATATCATCCCTATATCGCAATCTCTACCCCACTTTCTCTCTTTCCTTCTGTGTGAGTGTGCTCGAGGGTGCAGGACTCCCAGAGGTTTATGTCTGTGACTCTAAGCAAGAGTGACATTTCTCTGACAACACCCAGAACAAGCACACACATGCACGTGCGCATGCACATGCACACGCACAGCTCTCTTTCACACACATTGTTACCATCTCCTTTTCTCTCTCCCCTTTGCTCTCTAGTTCACAAACATGTCAGGAATGGGATCCACAGCCGACAGAGAGCAAAGCAACGCATTGAATCGACACCATCATAAATACGGCTGTGCCAGTTATGCCTGTCGCAGGTTATAGTATGAGTGACAGATGCCAATTAGAGCACAGACACGGTTCATCATCTGGTCAATGCCGGACACACAGCCACCAGTAATAAGGGCAACAACACACGTTACCTAAGTAACTGTCACCGTGGGACTCACCCAATGATTATTTTTTGCGTCCATCTGCTCTTTTTTTGCATTGCAGTATAGCACCTTCTGACCAGTTTTCTGTACGACCTTGCTTTCCCCTACTCGATGAATCTTTTATGAGCCTGGCAATGTGGGTTTCTGTGTAGAAGATTGGAATATAAATATGGCTGTTGCGCCTAGAGCTCCTCTTTCGCTCTGATACAAAAGCTTTCATAAGACTGAGCAGATTGGGCAAGTTGCTATGAACGGTGCTCTTCACATGTCTTTGCTTTTATCGGAAAACACACATCCCATATCAGAGAGTGTTATGCATTATCAAACACCCGATATAGATTCTGCCTCCACCTGCTCGATCACATGCCCGGACAACCTACCACACTCCTGGGAAATCTTGTTTTATATTAAAAAAAAAAGGTTTGGTTTATTATAGTCGGCATAGTTTTCTTTTCAATAGCCCAAGTTAATTAACACGTTCATGTTTTGGGGAGCTGTAGAATCAGCTGACATGGACTCAGAGGTGAGGTAAGAGTAAATCTTTTAGTTGAACTACTCAGACTGTACTACGCCTCTTTTCTATACCTCTATCTCTTGTATCTGTTTTTCTCCACTTTGTCTCCCTCTCCTCCTATTTCACATGATCCACTCTGCATTGCCATGTGTGAGTGTGACAGCATTGCCTCCCATGCTGAAAGCTAACTCAATTGCTGGGGTTTCATTTTGGGGAATGAAGGATGAGAGCTCTACGCCGCAGCAGAAGCGGGTGGAAAGAGGAACCATTTAATCGATGTGTTTTCCACGTGGCACTGTCACAGCCACTCAGTAGGGCCATTGATGAGGGAGGCTCTCTCTGACTGCGCCAAGGCTTAAAGGCTCCAGTCAGGGAGGCGTGGGAGCCCAGCAGCCACCAGACACTGCTGCATATCAAGCAGGCTGGCAGAGCTCTCTGCAGCCCCACGGTGCCATAGGTAGAGAGGTCCTTTGATAAAGACACTACATGTAGGAGAGAGCAGATAACAAGATGCTCCAGCGGAAGGAACACCAGCTTACATTATTATGCCGCCTGATTCTGAACCCCCCCCCCCCCCCCCCCTCCCCCTCCAGGGATTTGTCCAAGTCTTCAGAACACACACAGACACTTGAATGTGTAACACTGGATCTGAACACCACATCTGGAAGTAGAAGTCACAACTAGAGAACTCAGTATGTATTATATTAAATAATATCATGGATATGTGTAGAACTGATGACATCAACCGAAATATATTTGATGTAGATTTGATGGATCACACAAAATTGGGGAGAAATTATGTAACACGCACATTTTTCCACTCATCCATCATAGATCAGAAGGACCGCATTGAGATGAGCATACTAATGGGAAGGAACTTTTCTCGTGAGCCCTTGGTTTTCCAGCAGGGCAATGAATCCACTGCTCGTCATGCCCTTATGATTATTTACAGAGTATATAAACAAAACATTATTTTTAAACAATGGCCTTGAGCTTGCCCAGAGTTCTCAGTCCGCAACATTTTTCACATTTTTTTTCTCAATAACCGACAGCCTCAGACGAACAAAGACAGCCCTTACAAAGAACAACATGTATTTCTGCTTGACTCTAAATAAAAGCTCCAGTCCCTCAGTAATACGTTTGGCAATGGGTTTGCATACTGTATGTGCATTCAAATTATGTTAATGTACAGCATTAATTAAAGCTAAGAAAAAAATGGTGCTGTATATAAAAGCAATAATGTGCATTAACTAATAATTAAACACTATATAAGGTACATATCATTTAGTAACACACACACACACACACACACACACACACACACACACACACACACACATATACCTGTATAACACACACATAGACAGATGCTGTTAACTGCAGATGCTGTGGTGATCAGGGTTAGTAAAAAGTGAGAGGATGTGGACTGGGTTTGAATAAGTGCCCACTGGAGTAGCTGAGCAGGATAGCATGGTTGTAAAGTGAGATGGCAGGAACGAAAGAGAGAGAGATAGAGAAAAAAAGAGTAAGAGAGAGAGATAGAGAGCGGAAAAGAAAGAGTGGAGTTGCTGGAAATGAAAATTGGAGATTGCAGGCGGGGATAGAGGGGGAAAATAGACAGAGTGCCTTCCGACTGTGCCTGCCGAATGTGCCTGCAGGGTTATTATCTCTCCCATCCTAACCAAAAGGAGAATAATAATTAGAGGCCTATCGCTCCGTCACTATGATTTTTTTTTCCGCTCACTGGCACTGACACTCCTTGCAGATCGCCTTTAATTATCTCCACATCGCTTAATCAATACGGCAGTGACCGTGACAAAACAATGGCATGTGCATCCTGTCGCTCGGGCAAGAGAGACACAGGAAGCAGCAGGAAGGAGAAGAAAAGATGAAGTGTCGACAGACAAGACGGGAGACCAAAATAACGTAGAGTGGCATTTCTGTGGGGAGGCGGGGGAGCAACGTCATGCTCTGATAAAAACCTGCTCTCATGATGATTAGAGTCTGCACTTGTTTATCTACTGTTTAGTTTGTGTTCAAGCAGATGTGTGGCAAGAAGTATATTTTTGCATCCTACAAGGTGAGGAAAGAAAGCAGGTTGCACGGCTGAGCTCAGGCAACAGCTCTGTCCTATCATGTCACACTATAAGGGATCTAATGCAGTAATCCACGTTATAACTTTCCGAGCAGCAGCTGAGTGCTTCAGCCACACTAATGGTGATGTGATGAATAGGTATTCAGAAGAGGTTTCTCTCTTAAGCCTTAGTGCCTCAGGATAGTGGCCCTCTCAGGCTCTCTTCTATTAGTCCTCTCAGTGTAAGTAACAGCAAGCAGGGATCTTGAGAGGAATACTTCTCACTTTTTAGGGGCATTTTTCGACTTGGTACTGTATGTTCTTTATCAATATCTGCAGCTGCCATGCTTACATCTCTGTTGGTCTTATCCAACAGAGGTCTAATGGCAGCTGCGGATCATGGAAAGACTATTTGATGTGAACAGTGGGATTGTTTAAATTGTGGATTAAGTCAGGGTATAATGATGATTCTGGAAAGTTCAACTAAATTGAGATCAACAAGGAAATACAAATTGTCAGATTATATTTGAATGCAACGGAGTCCTCAATATGTTTGCATTTTCAAATGAGAGGGAACCCTTGTATTGGTGTCAATACACTTTAAATTAGGGATTAAATCTGTGGGTTGCAGAAATGAGTTACCCTATCCAGCTCATTATTACGAGGTATTTCTATCATTCTAATCTCAAAGTATTAGAGGTTTTACCACAGGCAACCAGGCAATAATCAATAATGATATGTCCCAAAAGGAATTAGCAGAGAAGTCGCTGACTGCCATGTCTTAAAGACACCAAATGAAAATATTTATGTTAACGATTAGAAGAGGATTTGTCTCCTTAAGGGAAAAATAATCTCTCTCTTTCCCTCCTTGTGCTGCATGGAATATTAATGCCAGGGATGGCCTTTTCTGATATCATATCTCCCAGGCTGCACTCACAAATATCATTATTAGGCTCCATAGATCTGTGTCGTGCTCAGAATAAAGAGCATGCTGCACAACATCCTGCATCAACTGGAATCCTGCACACACCGTTTGTGGAAATCTATCCAGCATCAGTTTGTATCTTTATAACAATCATACACTCACACATTCTCAAGCACACACTCCCCACAATGTAATTCACATTTCAGGATGAGACTCAATTGAGTTGGTTATGCAGGACGTGTCACCACATTCGACATACAGTTTATTGCTTTGTACCATCTGAACGCTGCATCTGTTACTGAATGATCCAGCCTGATGATCCAATGTAACCCCTGTGGTGAAGCACCAGCCTCTATGACCATTAGGGCCTCCCACCAATATCTTCCCACTCAGAATACATCTCATCTCACACTGGGCTAACTCCACAGAATATTACCCTTTTATAATTTTCAACATATGGTCCTTTCATTTCGGCTCTGTACACTTGTTTTCTCAAGTTTGTTGATATTTTCCTGTCTGTTTGTTTGTTTAATCACTGAGCGGATCAGTGGATCAGTGGATTTCAACAACACTTCCAAGATTTGTGCAGATTACATGGTTGGAATCGTAGTCACGTTGTTGGGGGGAGGCACAAGGAACACAAGACAGTTTATTCATACTAATAAGTATCTCTATTCTTTCCACCGGCAAGGCAAAACTCCATAAAAGCACACAGTGACAAGCTAATTTGTTTATCTAGAGGTTTCTCCTAACCAGTTTTGCCCATAAGCCCATATGGCTTTAAATGTAATATTCAGTTAGGGGCTGTTTTTGGATTTCTCTCCACTGCACACTGTGCCTGTGCTGGACTAATAATATGCCCTTAATTAAATGTTATAGCTTCTTTGAGCAGTAATGACCTGAAGACAAAGGACACAAATGAGGCTCTAGTGTGGGCTCTGACAAAGGAGCTGGACACAAGACTGCAGGGCTGTCTCTTCATTACTAATATACAGCTATAGCTGATGGGTTCTGGTCATTGTTTGATCCTGACAATCTACAGCGCAGAGCACTACTCTAACATTTTATTTCAGAATTGGCTGCTGCAAAACCTCAGTCAAGCAGACTGTAATTGGCAGGATCGCACCACTCCTCTCTGGTCCTGTTAGTTTCACTGTTGCAGACGTGGCAGAAAACAGACAAGATGTAAATTCATCACCTAAGGGAGTTTAAAATGCATCACCCATCCATTTCTCTCTTTATCGGTTTCTTCAATGGCCGCTCCCTCTCTTTTCTGCCTCTCCTTAACATCACAGTCTTGTCTATTACCCTTTTTTATCTATGCTTATTTTCCTTTTGTGTAACCTACCACAGTGGTTAGCCAATCATGGCGATACCTTTACTCTGTGACTGGGTGACATTTGTAAACAATGACTCAGACGTAGACCAAATGAGAAAACGCAGACAGACCCTTTGTCCCCTGTTCATCTCTTACTCATCTAACAAGGGGCTAGTTGCACAACATCTAAGATCAGATCTCAGCTCTTATGTGGGTATAGATAAATATGTCATTGAAGCAACAAAGCACTTTGCCATTGCAGTAATGAGACAAAGGAGTGACATTAGACTTCGGCAGCTCCCTGCAATAACAGTAATACATCTATATAGAGGTCCTATGCAGCTTTGTAAATATTTGCAGTAATAGCTATCTGAAGAAAATTGGTCAGACCGTTTAGCAGAAGTTACCATCTGGAAGAAATAATAAATAAACAATTATCCTTGGGGGTTATTGTGACTGCACCAAAAGTTCAGTGGCCATGGGGGTCAGTCTCATCTACTGGAGCAGGCTTTCTTGAGATTAAGCTTGATTTGGTTTGATTTATTTGACATGGCAAAAACATAAATAAAACATATCATACACTCTGACAAATGCAGAGTCATTGAAACAAATGCAGAGGATAGGACAATACAGTAAAAAAAATATATTCCTCTTTGTGGTCCTTTTTCCAGTAGAAGACTAAAAGTAAGCAATACAGGTCACAGGTGACTATCTCGACAGGTTTCACACAAACAAACACATATGCTGTACATATGTTTTTTTTTTACATTTCTAAATCAGAATCTAATTTTGGTCAAATGACCATTTCCCAAATATTATACCCATATGACATGCAGGACTGGTGTGACGTCACCTCTACTGAAAGCCTATTCCACTCCGATGGCATGAAAGGAAAGGTATTTTGTTGTCTTTAATTGACATGGCACAATGTTTGTCGCCCTGCGTCTGATTATATATTCATGAGAGTCCCTATAGCTATACCTTTATGCAAGGCTTTAGCTTCTCAAATTGTTGTTAGTAATTACTCCATTTATAGAAATATCTTTCCCTATGCAGCAGTGAGAATGTTTGATTAGCGGGTGGGATAAAAAAAGGTCAGAATGGAGTAGCTGTTGGATTCAAAACAGGATTGGTTTGGAGGAGCTTTGTAATCAGGTCATGTAGCCAGAAAATGATCATAGTAATCGCGTGTGTGAATGCATATCTGTATACATGTGCATATGGGCGAGTGTGTCTTTGTGTGTGGGCTATTCAACTTGGGCACAGGAAATGCTGCTCTGAGTCTTATTCAGCTGGTCCTGTTGGCATGAGAAGGAACAGAACAGTGGATACAGCCATGCTGCGCTGCAGAGTGCGTGACAGCTGATTGCTACATGTAGTTGTTATTTGATCAGGCCTTTTCTTTGGCAAGCATCAAGCAGAATGTGACTCCCTGCTTGTCCCTGATTGAGCCATCTGACATTCAACCATTTACTGTTCAGACATACCAAATACCTTACCAATAATAATGCATATAAGCCCCCATGGACTGTGGAGATAGTAATCAAGGGAGCAATCAGGAGCAATCACTCCGTCTATGAATAAAATTGAAATGCATGTTCCAGCAATATATTCACGCTTCCAAGAACACTAAACTAGGTTTCTCCAGTTCAATGTTGGCTTGATCAAATAAAACAAGAACATGTATATTTGTTTGCAATTCAGCCTGTTCAATTGTAGCTGTTCCTCTGGTGGGTCATAAATCATTTTTGCCCACAAATGAACATTTCAAATATCCTTTGGAAGTGTTCTCTGGGCTTGCCTTAACACAAATCATAATTTTCATCATTGAACTTGTGATTATAAATGTTGCACACAATGGGTTGAAAGGCAGTTTGAGTGGCTGTTAGATTTCAAGTAAAAAGAGACATGTTGTTCTGGGTTAAAATATTTGCTTCAAACTAAAAACAAAACAAAAGAACAGCTATACTCCGTCGAACATATATAGTTCTGTACAAATTATTTAACTTTACTGGTACTTGGAGACTGTTTTCAGAAACAAACCGAGAACAGCATGCAGGATGCAGCATGCATGCAGCATGGTGAAGAGGCCTGCTATGAGTCAATCTCAGATCTGCAGTCTTGCCTTGTAATATATTATGAATGCGTCTCCTTTCTCTTCACTGTGGGTTCATTAGATAGGCTCTACTGTAAAGACAATGGATAGACTGGCCACAGGATATTGAAGGTGTGTTACAGTCGATACGGCCAGGCAGACACACTTACAATATTGATTTTCTTTCTCGTGTGTTCCAACTGGAAGGACAGAATCTCTCCTGCTAACATTATTCTAGTTAAACACCATCGGGCTGAGCCTCTGTTTTGTTACTTGCCTACAGGAGTGACCGATTTACTTTATACTGCGTGCATGTTACAGCTCTACCAGGTCTCTCGACAACACTGAGGCAACCACCATTAGAGGGTATTGTCGACATTTCACAGCTCAGTGGAGAGAAATTGTGGCTCATGCAAGTGGACACAAACAAAGAGAGGCATTGACGCATACAAACAAATCTGATGCATGCATACGTAAGCACATACACACAGTAATGGACACACTTATTGTCTTTACGAGATTATTGTGCCTGATCTTGTCAAACAGTGCTGAAGCAAGTTGAACATGAAAGGTTACCGACTCCCATGTAAGGTCTTCATGCAAGCCATATTTATGATGCCATTAATCATATTATGTCACATTTCTCTGTGGTCAGAGTGGGACAGAGTCCCTACTTTATTTGTGGTGAACTCTCTCTGCTTGAATTATTGAACATATTCTACTCGATTTGATGTGTTCCCTGCACTTTATGCATGCAGGGGTCGATGCATGTGTGCTCTATAATCCTCCTGTGGTCTCAGTCGCTACTATAAAATGTAAAAGCCCAGATGAGTTTCCTTAATCAAAGGCCCACAGGAGCTGTTAATAGATTAAACACTGCACACCACTGTGTCTGCCTGCCTAGACCCTGGGGTACAGCCTATTTATGCCATTTAAATAGTTTCCATGGTAATGAGGTCACACTTTGTTTGAGCTGATTTTGATCTTAATATATTAGGAAGGCAGTGGGCCTCCATGTCCATCATCTAATTAATGAATTATGACTCAGAAAAATAGCCAGTATTCTTAGAGCAGGATGACTCCAGCATCTCTCAGAGCTCAGGCGGGGGCTTGTGTGTGGCCTCAGTCAAAAGGGCTCTGCATCAATGGTAAGGAGGTCTGTGTAATTAGCTGAGGTGTAATTTGTTCCTGTGTTTCCGCTGTGTTTTTGTAGTGTTTGGTGCTTTCTGCTCCACAGTTTTGTTGTTATCTCACCCAGAGTTTTTCCCTATGACCTCAGGCTTTATAGCACTCTACTGCCATCCATGGGTGTGCACAAATGCTGCCATTTGTGCAGTCGGTGGCCATTTTCACAGTTTGAACTGATTAAAAATGCCCTTTATAGAGCAAGCCCTCAGGCTAAGAGCAGAGTGATTTTTTTTTTTAGATGTTTATTATTAAGCACAAAGCCATGTTTGCATGTCTCTGTGGAGGCACCAAAATGTTGCACAATATGTGTGCATGCAGATGTTCCACAGGGTTTGTTTCTACAGTATGAAGTGCAAATCTGAGTCCACGCATGCAACAGGACAGCTATGAACACCACTGAATGTGCATCAGCTCCAGAAAGAAATAGTAGGAGCTAAGACACATGCAGGGTAAAGGAGAAACACATGATGCGATGCCATTTGTATTACTGCCGGAGGGGCCAAGAGAGACAACAAAGAGAGGCAGAGAGTGAGAGGAGTTAAAGGCTAAATAAAATTCATGAGAAGGAGAACAAAGGAGAGCAGAGAATTGAAGATAATAAGCAGCGAAAATGAGTCTGGACAATTATTATGGTGGAAATTGTGAGGAATGGCAGTGAAAATTAATCAAAAAGAATTACATTATTACAGGTTAAAAGGCTGACTTCCTCTCTAGCTAATATTTAATGAAAGCTTGTTCTGCCAACAGACTCCATGATTAGATAGTTGATTGGCAGAGCATGGATTTATTTGCGGTATGGCAGATTGTCCTCATGACACTCATTATTGCCTTCCTTTATTTGGGCCATCACTTTACAAAAGATGGCATCTGACCCGCACTCTGTGACAAGAATCTTAAGTTTGAAAGAGTTCAGGTGCGCTCAATCTTACACAAGTAATGTGAGTAAGTTATTAACAATGGCTTTGAATAAAAAGACCCTGAAATAGAAGAAAAGGATATGAAAAACCTGTGATAGAAGATATGATTTGCAGGAGTCTGATGGCAGCCTCGATGGTTTCAGTTCATTTACATTTAGCAGGCGCAGCATTCACATACAGTATGTTTTTGGCACAAATGAAAGAAAGACAAATTAAAAAGGGAAAAGCATTGTCATCAGAATTCAAATAATAGTGTCTAGACTGCTATTATAAAATCACAATGCAAGCTGATGAAAAGAGAGAATAAAGAGATCTGGGAGACAAATGTTCCTTAGAGATGAAACTTCTGAGTCACCAACTAGTAATAAAAGCACAGTCGACGGCACATGTCTAATTTGAGGAAACAAAAAAACTACCTTTGATATTGATCATTATCATTTTGAACATTAGGCATGGGCAAGGGAATTTATTATGTCAAACTGGGTCCTTACTAGTTTAGGGCAATGTGTGCCTATTTAGTGTTTATTCCATAAGGCATTACTCAGAACATACTGTATATGGTCGTCATAATTGGGGCCAATGGAGGAACATTTAGGATGTGGCCATGTACTTCTACCTGCTTTGAAATATCCTACTTCTTGCACAATGGCCATAGTCGTACATGGGGTGAAAGATTTTCACGTAATTGAAGATGATGCCCCAATAAGCACCATCATAATGCTTTTCTTTTCAGTCACCGCTCTTACTTTGTACCAGGACAGAAGCAGGAGCTTGGTTATTTAATAAAGAAACAAAGGTAAAGGACGTCCATCGATGTTTAAGTCTTTGCTGCCACCCAGTGAATGTCACCATTACTGCATTCTCTTTAGACGGTACATTGAAGTAAATATTAAGTACGGTAGATTACAAACATAGCTTTCTTCATCTCTCACAATAGTTGCAAGCATATTCCCTTAAATATGTAAATATAGTTTATAATAAATGTTATTAGCACATTGTTTGGATTAGTTATAGTAATTTGCCTGTAGACATATAATAGACAAACTATTTAGATACAAACTAAATCATCTGTGATGTAATCAGATGATATGTGAAATGTACGTGGCTTCAGTCTATTTCCCGCATGCCCCTGAAGGCAGCAGTGTGTTTGAGACACTTTAATGCATTGTACCTTTCTCTAAAATCTCTGTGAGACATGGAACAGAGTGATTCTAAACCGAAATGCCACGCGCTGCCTCACATATCCTTGACACGTTCACATAAAGTGACAACTACCTGTCTACCAGTTTCACTATTGCACAACAGCGATGATGGGCGATGATGGGCTGCAATCCCACCGGTAGCCACACAGGGTCAGTCTTGCTACAAAAATAGAGGCGCAGACACATGTGGGAGCCAGCAGGTGAACTGAGGAGGGATTCATTATTGTTGGATGGGGCTGAGAAAGCTGTCTCTTCTCATATCACTTCACAGTATGTCCGACACAGCGGAAGCAATATCACTCACCCGATGTGACTGCTCGGGGAAGGGAGCCCATCCATTGCTGACAAACTGAATAAGTCAGCAGACCAGGAAGCCAACAGAAAGGAAGATGACCTGGCCGTTTTGTCTGAGTGGGCCACTCTGTCATCATTATTCATGGTTGTTTAGGTCATAAAATGACACCGCCAGTGGCCCAGAATATTGCAGGAAAATGCGGCAAGGAGATGCTTCAAGCTTCAAGTAGTAATTTGAGACAATCTCCGGATCCAATACATACCCTACATCCAAAGAGTTGATCTACACACGTCTGAGGTCTGTCCTGAAATGATCTCCAATCAAGATAGAGGCTAAGCCCCTTAGGTGATACAACATCCAATAGGCAGTAAAGCAATTGCTATGCTATCTGACACTGTTGTGATTGTGCTAAGAGCTTAAGCCATTTGGATTACAGCAATACAACAATTGTTTACCTGCACCACTTGAAAATAACTTGTAATCCCCCATTATTGAAGGAAAGCATGTGGTAGCAGCCAGGTAAGAAAACAAATGTATTATCAGTTTTGGATACAAGTTGTTTTGTAAACTTTAACGTTATCCGTCATTATGTCAATTCAATCATTATCCACATT
This sequence comes from Trematomus bernacchii, assembly GCF_902827165.1. NCBI lineage: Eukaryota > Metazoa > Chordata > Actinopteri > Perciformes > Nototheniidae > Trematomus > Trematomus bernacchii. The sequence goes on along the minus strand of NW_022987720.1, from coordinate 16,769,879 downwards.
TGAACTCTTGCACTTATTCTGTAGTTTTAGAGTTTCAGGCAGTGAATGTCGAGAAGACATGTAAGTTAAGATGGTGATATGGTTACGCCCCAGGCAGAGTGGAGATGGTAGGATACTGTAGAAGTGGAGGCTACAGGGTGATATCATGTCATGAAGCAGAATGACGGATGAGCTGTCAGAAGCAGCCGTAGGCAGAGGCACCTAGATCTCTCATACCATTCATACTTTTCTGAATGTCTCCCCTCACGTCCCTGGAAAACCTTAAATCTATCGACTTCCTTATTTTTATAACCAGTCGTCCAATCAGTGAAGTTAGTTTGATGAGGGCAGTCTATACTCAACCCTGAGATCATGCCTTTGGCACACACATGCCACATAACAGAGCAGAGATCAGCCCTCTCACATCAGTCTCTATCTGATCTCCACACAGCACACAGAAATGTGGAAGTGCACACACACTGAGATTTGAATCATGAAAGCACAGCCAAATGTCAGAGAAACAGAAAAGAATAGATGCATGCATGCAAAACAGGGCTGGCAAGAACAGAGCATAGGCTGATCGGGAGGGGTTGAGACAGAGAGGCAGCCAATGCGCAGCTCTGCATCTTGAGGTAGAGAGTGGAACGGAGAGGGAGGGAGAGATAAGGGGAGAGTGAGGAAGTGAGAGAGAGGGAGGGGGTGAGGCTGAGGCAGTCACTCTGAGGGGAAAGATTCCAGGGTGATGCTGTTGGATGTGAGCTGCTCTCCTCTAACCAGTCTCTGGCTGTGGGTCTGGTAACTGTGCTTCACCAGCTCTGGAAGGCAGACACTGACTGGCTGCTTCCTGCCTGGACTGTCTGGAGCAGAGAGGGGTTTGACTGGAGCCGAGGTCCAGGGCAGGGCAGGGTAGGGCTGGCTGCAGGGCTGTTAGCGCCGGGGCCCCACAGGGAGCAAACATGAGCGTTCCCATGCTAAAGATCGGGGCGGTGCTCAGCACCATGGCTATGGTGACCAACTGGATGTCTCAAACTCTGCCCTCTCTGGTTGGACTCAACGGGACCACCATCTCCAGAGGGGGCACTTCGGAGAGGATTGTCAGTGTGCGTATGACTTACTTTCATTTTTTGCAAGTGTCTGTGTGCACTATATTTGTCCATTAATGTTTTTATTGTGAATGTAAGGTAAAAAGAGAGTGACAGCAGAAGACTCCGGGTGATATTGAAAAAATTGAAAGATACTAAGATGAGAGTTAGAGTGTGCCTCATGTTTAACTAAAGAAACAGTAGAGGGGTTTCTGGGAGGAGTGATGGGTGTGGGACTGTCACAAGTGTTATGATGTTTTAATAAGAGCAAGATGATGGAAGTCGACATGCATGTGCGAGCAATGTTTCAGCCAAACGTGAAAGATGTACATGTTGGTGTGTGAGTCATGTTAAGTATAATGATGCAGGATTGTGGGCTAGTGAGTGAGTGAGGAGTGAGAGGCGGAGGCGCAGGGCGGACGGTCGTGGTAAATCATATGTCTTTGGCGGGGTGACGGGAGGTAGAGAGCTGTTCTGAGTGATGTTCAGGCTGATCCCATCTGTCACTCACCTCCAGGGTGGGAAAGATGTTCAGATTCAGAGGTGATGGGGGAGACAGGGAGGTTGAGACAATGTTACAGTTTAACGTCTTATTTCTCCTCTGCTGTTTGTCCCTAAATCCTCCTCTCCTCATGTTAAACATTCTGGCATTTAGAGAGGTCATACAGGTACAGTATAACAAGGGCATCTGATGTGTTTCGTTAGAAAACTGTTTGTTAGTTTAAGGTTTTATATTTAATTTTGTTTACACGCTAAGTTTTTTTTTCTGACAGTTTGCTAATAGGAGGCAAGACAGACATTAAATATATCAAGTAGACTAATAATTGATGAATTCATAGGTAACTGATTGCCTTCGCCTCTATCCCGAGTGTGTTATTTGTGGTAACCTTACCCTTTAAGCAAATACTTTGGTCTGTTGAAATGATTGAATGAAATGTAACATCCCAAGAGATTTGCAACCATCTGGGTAAATGTGTGTGTCTGCATGTGTACATGAATTGCTGTGTATGTGGGTGTGTTTTTATGTCCAAATATGAACCCAAAGGAAGTGTTGGAATGTGTGTCTCAGGGGGGACATTCCATCTGTTTAAAGAAGAGTTATATAATTTAAAAGTATTATTATGTCTCCCTATTATTGCAGTGAGGTGTCAGGTTGATGTCTTCTTGGAGATAAACTCACAGTATACCCTTGTGAAAATGTCAAGCATCTAGATAAAAGCATTTTTGCTTCCAAATTGTGTTGTATCTTTCCTACATCAGGCTCATATTTGAGCAGGTAAATCTCAGTAAATCATCAAAGTTAAATCATAATGTCAGAACGCAAGGCATGTTTGAATTATTTACAGCACTAAACTCTATAATCCTATTGAACACCCACCTTTCCCCGGGGCTATGGCCTGATTAAGCTATCCACTGTTTTTTGTATACTTGCTTATCCTGCTTAGGGTCAAGAGAAATAGAATATGTTGCAAGGTTCTTCTTCAGTAAACTCATGTCTGGGAGCCTTGTAATTTGCATTTCAAAAGACTGGAAACAACAGATTATTATAAATAGTTGTGAGTGGCTATTTTCTTTCAGGCAACTCATTCACAAGAGAAAAGGAGAAAGGCTGCCATCTAAGATAATTCCATCAATGTTTTATTACAACTGATGAGCCAGTTTGATTGTGCCAGAAAATATTACAGTATACCAGTCTGCTGTGATGGGAAATGTCTCCCCTTTGAGACAGGAATAAAACAATGGCAGGGAATAAAACTTTAATGTAAAGCCTCGCCTCAAAGTCCCATCACTATTAATGAGACATTTGCCTGTGATGATCTTAGAAGCAGTCGTGACTCACACAATGTTTAGAGCTCTAATCAAAAACAATCTAGCCACGGTCTTGTGACACTGTGATGCTAGTGCGCCAGTGGCCATTGCGTGCACTGCTGCCAGTCTCCACCCTGGCACCAGTGCACGCTGCTTCCACTATTCTCCAAGCTCAGAGCTATTTCCATAGTCTGCTTCACTTGCTTTCTGCGCTCGTCTTCTAACCAGCTTATTCAAGAACACAGCTGACTGAGTTTCTCTGTCCTTTCTGAGAAGGCACTGAGCACAACCCTGCCTGGATGCTTGTACACATCTGGAGAGTGCAAAACTATGTTCTTTAATGAGCAGAGGAGACCCAAGAGCTCTAACATTTACATAGAATGTGTGTTCCTGCACAAGATGGTCAAGCCCAAAAGTCACTTTTGTAGACCTTGTGCACGCACACTTATTTTTTTTAAATGGTATACTAAGAAATTAATATGAATCTATTAATACAATTGGCAGTTGTTGTTGTTGTTGTTGTTGAATAAGGAAACCAGCATGCTCTTTCATTATGCTTTTCAAAGCTGAAATCAAGGCAAGGTAACACCTGACATTTGGGATACAGTTGCCATGGCATTGCTACATTTGTTTTGCCACATGAAAATCAACAAAAATAAGAACTTTAATTTTATTTGCAAATACCTGGGGGAATGCATCACATAGTTTAGCATAGTCAGAGAGACATCATACTTGCTATCAAGTTAACCACTGATAAATTATATAATAATAATAATATAATAACAAAACTGATCCGAGAATTGAACCTTGGTGTACTCTACATGTTAAAGTCAGAGTAGAAAATACGTTAAGATAGATCATATCTGCTTTTAAGTAATAACAACTCAAGGTGTACCTGTTTACTGATTCTTTCTGTGCTTAGGAAAGGATTACCGGCGCATTATGGTTTATTATTTCAAGGAAATAAAATGTGTGTACTGTATCTGTTCACATGTACAAGATGCCTAAAAAAGAAAAAAGCCTTTTTGGGTTTAATTTAAGGAAAGAATAAGATAAGTAGTGTAAAATAACATCGTGCTGTGAGCTGGTTTTCCTCCTGCCCTCCCCAATATTTTGAGTCACCAGCTGCCAATGTCATACATAATGTGGTTGCATACCCATAACACCTCTTTTGTGTGTGTGCGTGAGTGTGTGTTGACTCTCCCTTTGATATCTAAAATAAGAAAGCTGTGAGGCAGAAGAGTGAGATCAAATATTCCCAGCATCAAAAGGGAGCAGAAAACAACAAATGGCAGTGAACAAACCGCCATGCTCACAATATGATTGGGGTCACCCAGCCTCTGTCTGTCACTATGTAGGAATGTAAACTTTATCACATCCACTGTGCAATCCAATAAAGCAGACTGTTAAAATCGATTCTTGGCCATGGATTTAAGATTAAACACTGCTGCAGAATTTTATTTGCACACTTTTCTTTTATGTTCATTGTACAGCCTTCAACCAAACTTTATTTGAGGTCAGACCCAGACAGGTGTCCTCTACTACTTAGTCAATGTGATGTGGTGTGGAGAGACAGATTCTCAGTGAAAGACAATCTAATAATCATTCTTAAATTGTTTTGATACATGAGCTGCGTTGTAGCCTGTGTACAACGCAGTATTGATCACAGACTTTATAGATGGGCTCATTATCAGGCCTTAGACATGGTTCATTTTCTATTATGACAGTGTAATTTCAAGTCAACTGAACTTATGCCTGACTCGTGCTTTGCCCTTCAAAAGCTATTTGATGATTTCACAATTCACACTCTTCTGCAAGCCACATTTTCCTCCATTGAACCACTGACTGTGTTCTAACAGTTTATACAGTTTTTCCTCACACTCTCTCTCACCCCTCCTCAATTTAACACCAGCTATCAGCTACAGCTATCTGGTAGCCGTCTAACAGCAGACTGGATGCCAAATGTTTTGCACCGGGGCTACTGGCACGGCACAGGCAGCCTGCTCCAAAAAGTATAACGTGTGTAGCTCCTATGTGCTGAACATTGGTGAGTGTAATATTCTCCTACTTCTCCAACAGAGCTCAAACTTAACCCCCCAACTTCAAAAAGCACTTGACGGATCTGCCAACCCTACTGTCATCTAAGTGTGATCCCGATTAGAATGAGTGAGCTGCAGATGGAAAGCAAGCAGGACACCAGGCAGGAGGGGTGGCAGGCACGGGAGTGATGGAGTGGGAGAGAGTACGAGGCAGCAGGGAGGAAAATAAGGCAGCAGGGAGAGGGGCTTGATGAGTTTATGAGTCATATTATTGACTGGCAACCATGCTGCACTGATTGTGGTAATCGGTTTTCCTTGGGTGCAGGACAGACTAGGGACTTGACTCGGAGTCTTCATTGGGTTTTGTTGTAAAGGCCAGCAGCTGGCCTGTGCATTGAGGATTGACTGATTGTTCATTTGAAGAGCGGGGGGGGTGTATTTGCATGTTTATTTGTACACGGTCGATTACAGCAATATCCAGCCAATTTGAAAAATGAGATCAGATTGTTTGGCCATAGATTGCTCTGTGTAGCAGGGACAGATGTTTCTACTGTGCTGGGGACAAGCGTTTAGAAGAAGTGAATGCCTGGCACAGAATGTGACTCTGCAGAGGGAAAGAAAGTGAAGATGCAGAACAAGGATAAACAAAGTTGGCATTGTGGGATGGAAACGGAAGAGAAAGATTATGTGTGTAGCATTCTTTATCCTTACTATCTCTCCTTACGCCCTTACTGTATCTCAAAATGCTTTTCTCTATACCACTTTATCTCAGCCCTATACTCTTCTTACACTACTGTACATCCTGTGACGTTGCACTTCCTCAGAGAGGATGGCAGGTTGAGTTCACAGCATAGCAGCACGATCTATCTCATATCCCTGCTCCTGCCTGTTTGCCCCTTTCTGCCTGCTGTTTATGAAAGTTATAATAGACTTCCCGTCATGCTCATAAAGTAGAGAGCTGAAGATTTATGACCTCATTTAGCTCTGGCTTAACAGCAGCAAGCTCCAGGGTTCATTTAATGAAACGCCAGAGGAAGTCCATCCTGCAACTCTCGACAGTGATACCAGCAGCTCCAATGTCTAATTGGATAATCCCTCTGAACTTTGTTAATCACTGCAATGCAAGGGTCTGAGCAACTTTGCACTGAAGGAACACTTAGGTAAAAGCACAATGTGGCTTGTTAGTTTTCATTAAGGTTGTAAAGGACACATTATCTCATTGGAAACTGGTCCTTTGTACATGCTGCGAACAGGAAGCAGAGGAGAAAGGTTGGAGTTGCATTGGGTAACTTGATTTTAGCTTAGTAATGGCCACAGCCTCTCATCTCCTCTTCCCCTTTCTCAGCAGGGATTCAACTGAAGTTGTCATTCTGAATTATGACTGGGCAGCGTTTTAACTAAGCTAGAGGAAATTAGAACCATCTCTCTTTCCCTTGTCAGCCTTTCTCAAACCACTTCATTTTCCGCCTATCACCATATCAGTAACTTCCAATTAAATTGTTTTTCTATTGGGAGAATGGCAGGTTGTAGATGGAAGACATAGCAGCAATGGATGACGAGACTTCATAGGCCCAGGCTGCCAGTTGTGATGTCATGGGATCAGAGGGAACCCGTGGGTGGCACAAAAGGGGAAGGACACTAATCTTAGAGTGCAATTTTAACTTGAGTAAGCAAGCCTAATTGATTTTTCATCTCTCTTGCCCTCTGCGGTTTCCTGTTGTTTTCAATGACTGCTGTCTTTCTCCTTAATGGGCTTTCGCATGGCAGCCCATGACCGTGAAAGCTTCAAATCTGGCACTTACATATTCTGTTTCATCCCTGATGTCTAATGGGTGAATTTCTAAGACAGGGAACTCAACACCTCCTCCCTAGTCCCTACTATAACCACTGTCTGTGTCTGGGAAGAGAGGATTATCTCTCAGACCTGAAGCTCCCTAAGATAACTAATAGCTAATGATGATAGCACAGGTTATGTGATCACTACTTTCTTAAACTTTTACACTCTGACCTGCACAGTATGCAAACATCATTCATTTATTTGACTATGTATACCCTGAATAATATTCTGTAAACCACTAGTTATTGGAGAGGTTGGATTTCCACCACTAATGACGTTTCTTATAGGCTGCATGGGGCTGCAGGGTGTTTAATTAACCAATGGCATTGACCCAATCTTTGGGGGACTGATCATATATAAATAAATTAACTGGAGTTCCAAAACATATCCGTTCACGACATGCATCCCGAGAGATCAGTTTCGTATGGTATATAGATCGCATCGCAACAGCTCAGGCACAAAGTATATAGGGACAAAGCACATTTGCATTTAAAAATAACCTCTTTCCCCCCGCAATCTAAACTGCCAATGTGATGAGAATGGGAAAGTTAGTGCAGAATGGATAGGTGGGTGGTAATGAAATTGGAACGGCTTCAAATAAGCTTTTAATTTCAGCCCAGCATTTATGAAACATTAATGAAGAGAGGAGAAGATGGGATGCTGTGAAAGCTCCCTGGCTTGGGGAAAAAGCACATGAGGAGCACAGCGTGAGCTTAAACATGTTGGAAAATTAAGAAAGTATTAGGATAATGGAGCTGACATGCCTCAAATATCACTTTGTTGAATTTAGAACTTGCTTATTACAGCCCACTACGTAAGATATCATAACAAAATATGTTAGACACCAACTGTGGCTCCCTTTCAGGCTGATAGGAATATGAAATATTGATGCCCTCTTCTGCATCCATTCGCCACAATCCTTCTGAACCAAAAGTGAATTTCTAGTGCGTAGGCAGACAGGCAGCGCCCACATGTTTGGATATGAGGTAATTGTATTGAATGCAGGAGGCTGCACATACCCCTCAGAGTGAGTAAGACAAGTGGATTCTGCTGTTTGAGGCTAACTAACCTCCACTTGTTAACACAGCAGGCGATCAACTGTAATGAGTAGATGGTGTAAAATGGTATGGCCTCAAGATTCGCTATACTGTATCTACCACACGTCCAAAGTATCGTAGCAGTCAAAGTGCTCTGCTGCAGTAATCATGCATACAGCTGCTCAGATATGCACAGAATCCCTTTCGGGGTTTAATCAGTAGTGTAGCTGCAGTTTCAAATGCATGCATCATCAACATTTTTCATGTAGAAAATACCACATGTGGAACAATTCACATGTACTGTATGTGCTGTTATTCTGTGTGCATGCAGATAATATACCGATACACCTAGGCAGGCTCACAGAAATACTTGCACTCACAAACTCATGCACACATGTTGCAATAAATCTGACGTCCTGACAGTGACTGAGATGCGGGCAGAGAAGCAGACAAAGGAAAGAATCTCCCCCTCGGGCAATGGCAGAATGAAATAGACAGTCAGTTATGGTTGAAAGAAATTGGAGGAGGCTCTGCTATTGAGACTGCCTTATTTTGTCTTTTTTTAGCTTCAACTCCGCCAATGTTAGACTATTGTCTCTCCATTTTACAGCCAGAAACTGGATTGCCTCAAAAAAGGAAGACTAATGATAAAAAAAAGGTGCTGACTGACAGAAAAAAACACTGTGCAAGTCACTTCAGGAACTGGTTGCACATTAACTTACAAACAAGCTCATAGTATATTACTCGCTACTTAGTTTAATTAAACTTAGATGTATTCATTTAAAAAAATGTATGAGTCGACTTAATCTACCCTTATATATAATGAAACAGGTCAAATATGAAAAGAGTGTCTTGTGTCATTGTCATGGTTGATATTGCAACATTGAAGTCACTCAGGTATAGTCTATTGGCCATAATGTATTTGATCAAAGTCAGATTTAAAATGCACTCAATCTGAGAGTGTGAGGAACTGGAGGAAGAACAGGGGAGGGGAGGGAGAGAGGGGGGTGGGGTGCCGAGGGATTTGCAGGAGTGACAAGATGTGACAGTGAGCACATTGGCTTGCAGGGTGGTTGCTACTTTACACTCCAATCACACAGTCCCCTTGTCCCCCAAGACATTTTAATCTGATCCCCCGACCAAAGAAGATGAGAGTCAGAAGAAAGCGGCACCGGGTCGAGCCACAAGATCTTATTTCCAGCCTTTTTCTGCCACTTATGCGGATGGGTCTTTAATTGTATCACTAAAATGGCTGCTTCTTCTCTCATTATATTTTGCTTTATGTGCCGAGTGTGTGTAGGTGCAACGTGAATGAAAGGAACGGTCCGGGCCTTTGTGTAAACTGTGTGCACATGTGCTACGGCACTACTTTTGATTGGATTAGTCAGAGAGAGAAATCCATCCTTTCAGTTTGGACCCTCCTCCACTGGTTACGGGCTGCATTATCGATCTCGAACAGCTCCATTTCCTCTCGGTGTCCAAACGTATTAGATGCCCTGCTTTCACACAGCCTGGTCTGATCCCTCCCTCTTCCTCTCTTCTTTAAAACCCCCATTTTCCACCCCGTCAAGCTCTTACTCCATCTCTGTCATGGCGTTGTGTTTTTCATCCCTTTGTGTATTTTCCACAAATGTTCTCGTCTTATCTTAATCTGCACCCATTTCTGCCTATTGTTTCCCTCTGACTCCTCTCTCCTCCTTCCTCCATCTCTCTCTCCTCCTTTCTTTACTGCTGAGAGCACCACCTCTGTCAATCTCTGGCTTCGCTTTCCCTCTGTTCCTCCCCAGTTAATCCTAAAATTAGACTGCATAGATTTTGAGTAGTTGGATGGATCAATTGCTATTAATTGCCTTTGGGGAAGAGTCACTTTTGACAGGGTTGCAAGAGAGTAGGCGAATGCCATGGAGAAATTATGACTTTGCAGCTAATGTATGGTGACAGAATGGGCACAACTAATCAGGATATGGAAAGTATTAAAGAGTTTTCAACAACACTTTCAAATATTAGATACATGTCTCAGTTTAGAAATTGTTTATGAGGGTGTAACACTTTTCAGATTACTGTTGATAAATGCTGGAAGAAAAATATCTAGTCTGCCCTCATGTATTTTGAAAATACCAAGCCTGCTTGGTACGTAATGAAGATTTAAGTTGGAAACTTTATATGGGAATAACAGTAACAGAAAGTACGGGAATGAACAGGAAATAACTAGAATATAATGGAAATATAGGGGTTATCTGCTTAGGGTTCACTTAACATGTCATATTCAGTCAGAAGCAACCCTTTAACCAGATCCTAAAGTTTAGGATCTGGTTAAATGGTTGCTTTAGGACCTAAACAGACATGGACAAATAAATCCATTCATTTGTCAAATACTAATTGGCAACGGGCCATGTGGTGAGATAAATAAAGGGGAATGGTACTTGAAAACAACAATATGGGCTTTGTGCAAACTTGCCGTTTAAGCAAACAACTCATTAAAAAATAAATGTTTCACAATAAAGAATGACTTGAATTAGATGAATTAAAACTCCTCAAATAGCATGTTTAATCAAGCTACATCCCACATGGAAACAGCTAGTTAGCAAGGACAGTGCAGTAAGTTTGCTTTAGGCTACTCTGTGCTGTTTCACTGAAACGTCATTCAAAACAAAAACATATTTCCACTTAGAATAATCATAACTTGCATAGCATGTAGTCCCTTGGCTGGCATTGCAGTGTGGGCTGCACAGATGATAAGAGAATGCACTGTGCATGGCGGGTAGTCATTTTATTTGATTATTATTTAATGGAATTCTGGCAAATTATCTGTACATGTGATGGAAGAGTGCGCTGCTGAGTGAAAGCATTGGGATCATTCAATATAATAGGCATACATTTAACCAAAACATGCCATAAGACGTTGTTTTTCATTTGATGTGCTTTTTTTTTATAGACATTGTGCAAAATGACCCATAACCCTTTTTTCAAAAGATTCCAGGGACATTTTTTAACCATTTGTAACATAAACAGGATAAAAAACAGCAGAGAGAAGCAACACGTTTATTCTCTTGGTCTAAGATATGTCTCTGTGTTTCTGCAGGCTCTGTACCCGAGCCCAGAGGAGGGCTGGCAGATCTACAGCTCGGCGCAGGACGCAGATGGGAAGTGTATCTGTACCGTGGTCGCACCGGCACAGAACATGTGTAACCGAGACCCACGCAGCAGGCAACTTCGCCAGCTCATGGAGAAGGTGACAGCTGTCAATAACACACTCACTTTGAGACACAAGTGTTACCCACACAGACACGCTGCAGCGCGTCGTGTCTGGCGCCGTCTGTCACGTATACAGGCTGCTGAAGTGAATATAGACACTAACTTTACCCCACAGTTGATCAGACACGAAGATGAATATCTGTTTGTTAGACTCTTGTTTTTTTAATCACATGTTGAGTATAAATTGCCTTAGTAACATACATGTTCCAAACTTGCCCCTGAATTAGATTCAGTAAGCCTCTTAATGTTTTCTTAATTCCTAAAATAAATGAACAGTTTAACCAATCAGCGAAGATAGCAAATGCTTTGTCTGCGTAGTTACACAGTTAATGTTGCACACACTAAATCTGTTTACTTAGAGTTATGCTCATTCTGCTCAGTCTTCCTCTTAGTGAGAAACATGTCAATACATCTTTTTATGAAAACGTGTGTCCTATATGTCAAGCAAATAAATGTAATGTCATACTAAACTTTGACACATGCAAAACCCGCAATCACACTATACTGTTCCAGCAACCAGACAATAAATCTATGTTTTATTTGCATGCAGTATTATTGACCTACAATGTGTACGCGCAAGCACACAAACACACCAGTGGTGAGAGTAGACACGCAGGAGAGGATTGCTGCAGGATGGCTTCTTTCCATTCTTATCTACTTGTCTCCTAAATTCACAAATAATTATTAGAGAAATAATGTTTGACAGCTTTCCCCTGCTGGAGAGGCCATGGCAGCTTGTTGACAGCAAAGTTGTTTTTTGCAGATGCTCTAAGCCAGTGAATGGGTGAATAAGCGTTGATCCGCAGAGTGAGTAAAAGCCTGAGAGCCGAAAGGTAAAAAAAGAGCGGGGGAGACAGGAGGGGCTGACATTGATGTAGTCTTTTGAGGAGAGATGGAGGTAAATTGAAACGCTGAATAGGCCCCGAGGTCCTGATGGATCAATGAAGAGACACCTGAATTCACATATTGCATTTCTTCTCATTTAAGTTTGCCTTTTCCCCTGACAGTCTCTGCCGGCTGCTGTTTCAAAAACAGGTTCATACAGACAAAACCCACACTCATCACACCTTTGAAAGAAGCATATTTCAACAGAGAAAGCATATTCTTTCTGAGAAACAGACACACTAGATAAAGCTTTTCAGAGAAAGTAGCTGTCTTTACCTACATATGTGAATGTATAGATGCACCATATATGTCTTTACAGGAATAGTTTTATACTATACTATGTATGTTCATGTGGAAAGAATACATTTCTGCATGTAAATATCCCCCATCCTTATTTTTAAGTATGCAGAATCCAAATACAGTACATACAGTATGCATTTAATGATGGATATCTATGTATATACTTTGCAGCATTGTTAGTGCTGCTTATATAGCTAAAGCAACTGAGTTTGTAGATTGAATGCAGGTTAAATACAAGTCTGTAGAGCAGGGGTCTCCAACCTTTCTTCATCTGAGAGCTACTTTGAAAAAATGAAAGTGGCCAAGAGCTACTTGCATCACATCGCTTACATTTATTCACATAGCCCTCATCAGTTGAATTAAGCTATACTTTTGTACACGTGTGAAATTGCAATACCTAAAGCTTATCAAAAATCTTAACTTCACATCAAGTTCCAAGAAAACGAACATTTCTCACATATTATTATGGCCCACATAGTAAGTACATCACTGAACATTCACATAAGTCTCCTTAATCACCACCTTACAAGCATCTTATGGCACATGTGTAAAATAAGTGCATTCACTATTTTTCACAGTTGGTGAGATGAATGGCGCTGCATGGAGTCCACCATAGAGGTGTATCCTGGAGTGTACCCACTTAGGTTCACTCTAATAGAGTCATTTATATGTTCTTCAGTCATTCTTGTTCTGTATTTAGATTTCATTCATGTCAGAAAAAGCTGCTTCACAAAGTAGAGCCAAATAAAGCAGACATTTTCAGTGCTGCTTGGTGAATGTTCTTATAGTTTTCTGGGTCTACAAGGCTCCAGAAATGTTGTGAGTTTTGCTGAGACTTAAACTGAACATTATTTTGGAGATTTATAATCTCCATCTCCGTCTCCACAGGATTGACCTGAACAGTTCAGCCATCTTTTTCTTCTTCTTCTTCGTCTTGACATTAAATTATAAATCAATTGTATAGGTCTAGCCTCCCTATATCTGTGTGAGTGTGTATGAAATTGTTCCATCCTCAAAAACAAAATACGAATGCTTCTGCAGTCTAGCTGCAGCTTCTAGCAACGGTCTTCTGTTAAAAAAAAGACACTGAATGTCTTGAATGTGGCATCACACACATGACTTGAGTCTGAACACAGCAGACAACAGGAGTATTTACAACATCATTATAAAAACAAAAATAGTGCATGTGGGTGCACACTTACATTCTCTGTCTTACTGTTACATAAATCCCATGAATGTATGAGATTAGGTTAGCTTCATCATATCTCAATCAGTGATTAAGTGAATAATAAAGTTTCTATCGGGTCACTATCAGCTTGTCACTCATTATTTTCAGGGAGGGGGCCTGACATGACGATAACGAGTGTTTTTCAAAAAACACAAATCCCTCCCTGTGTGTCTCTGAGCCGCAGCGACAGGGCCTGATTCAGAGCGGAGCGGGTCATTCTGCTGTTAGTTCTGGACTGGTGTTGGTGGAGAAAGCAGACTGCTCCGTGTGTGGTGTCGCTGTGCCGCTGTCACGTCTGTTCCTTGATCTCTGCGTCACCGACCAATTTGATATTCGTGTGACAGAACAAATTCTAAAATAAAAAAACGTTATTGTCCAGCCGCGGCCGAAAAATGCTATAATCGATAATCGAGCGGCGAGCAACTGAAAAGCTGCCCGCGAGCTACTGGTAGCTCGCGGGCAGCTTTTCAGTTGATCGACGTGTTGGAGAGCCCTGCTGTAGAGTAATGTGAAGGTGTGAGAGCTGTGACTGCAACATGATCTTGTTTAAAGTATGTCTGGTGAGCCTTTATGCAGATATTAGCATAACTTTTGGATGGTTAAAGACATAAAATAAAGGTGAACATATGTGAGGGTGTAGATTTATACAATGAGAGTAAAGTTGTTCATGTTCCATTCTGAAAACATTACACAAAAAGGCTTATCAAATGACCACAGAGTGAAATAACTGCCTCTCAGATTTGCAAACATTATATGTATTGATGTATTGGATTGAATTAAACAGCATGGGTATGCACAGTGCTTGTGACACACCAGTAGTCAGAGCCAAGCTCTCCCATCAAATACAGTGCACAGACCAGCCTAATGAGGACACCTGTGGTCAGCGCTATTTTAGATGCACTCTAGCGAAACCACAAGTAACAAGAATATATATGTGTGTGTGTGTGTGTGTGTGTGTGTGTGTGTGTGTGTGTGTGTGTGTGTGTGTGTGTGTGTGTGTGTGTGTGTGTGTGTGTGTGTGTGTGTGTGTGTGTGTGTGTGTGTGTGTGTGTGTGTGTGTGTGTGTGTGTGTGTGTGTGTGTGTGTGTGTGTGCACATAATAGCACTATGCGCACTAAGAGATCCTCATTTGAACCCCGAGCATGTGTGGGATTTATTTGAGCCGACCAGATCCACAAAGGCTCCCCCTGACAGAGAAAGCCAAGGTTGCACTAACAATGTCAAAACCGCCCTCTGTTCAAAGAATGTAAAGCAGCCTTCTGGAAAAGCCTCTATTCAGCTTTCTGCAAAGGCAGACAAAATACCATCCAGGGCAGAGTAAGCCCTGAAGGACGGTGGGGAGAGAAGGCTCATTGCACAGACTCTAGGACACCTCAGCCCAGACTTGGACCTCTCGGTTCAAGTGAGTTAAGATGAGATCAAATGATATAGGAGGGCCCAGTCAGGTAGGCATACACACAATTACGTTACACATTACTTGTTAGACGCTATTATTCAAAGCGACTTACATACTCAATACTGTGGACAATCCCCACAGGAGCAATTTGGGGTGAAGTGTCTTGCCCAGGGACACAACGACATGCTGACTGCAGTGGGACTCGAACTTGCTACCCCCTGTTTTGAAGTCCAGCACTCTATCCACTGAGCCACAGCCTCCCATACAACACTTCAGGATTTGGTACAGACTGAGTCATTAACAATAAACACCTGCAAATGATTGGATTCTGGGAAGTATGAGGTGTGGGTGCTTGAGTGTGGATCACTTATGACAGCTCAGAGGATGGAGCACTCCCAACTGTCACCACAGAGCAGGAGGACACTGTTAAGGTTTCAGGCTGGTGCAACACTTAACTGTTTCTCGTTCCCCCATCTGTAGTGCTGTCAAACTAGTTTTTAAATTGGTGAAGAAAAACAAAGTCACACCAACTATTCACTGGTCAGTTCACGAAGCATGTGATGATTTGGGAGTACAAAAGGTGTCAAGGTGTAGGCAAGCAAGACATTTGGTGGTAAACAGACTTTAAGTCGAGCTGAGTGACCTTTGAGAGTTTGGACTGTTTATTGTTGTGAGAAGTGATTTGAATAAATATCTTCTCACTTTATCAGTGTGCTTTGAGTTTCAGAGGTGCTTGTGGGTGTGTGTTTGTGTGGGTAGTTAGACATATGTGCGCATGTGTTGCCTATATGCACCACAAAGCCCTCAAACATTTGTCAGAGGATTTCTGGCCAGTTCAGTGCAACGTGCAGGATATGAGGGGGTGTATGAAACAGTAGGTTGGTTATGCAGCACGAAAGTGGGTTATCAAAGCGTGAGCATGTGGAGTACTTAGTAAAAATTAAACATAGTGCAAAAGTGAAAACTGAGCTTCAATAAACACCTACTTGACAGCATGTTTGCACCCCCATGAATATGGTGTTTATTTAACTTGGGTACATCATCATAATGTTAGTGAACAAAGCCTGCTACCCTTCTGTTTGGATAGCATGGAGAGATTGGATATTGATATCCTAATTAGGTAGCTTTTTTTAATAATTGATTAATGTGTTGTGCTTCTTTATGCGTTTTCTTGATTAAGCTCTGCTGCTTTTTCAAGATCACTTTTCATCTTGTTTAGTCTTGTCTTTAGTCTCTTATTTGCATTTGCTAATTATGCCACCTGTTTATTTTTGTTTTTTATATCCTTGTGTGTTTCAAATGACTTACAGCTGTCCTTTAACTTAACTCTCTACTTGCATTGTTCATGTACATACTGTGGTAAGGTTGTATTACCACACTCATCCATTTCTTCAAACTAGTGCAGAGACCACACTTTTAATGTACAGTTCAATGCAAATATGAGGAGGAAAGCAAACTAGTACATCTATAGCAAGGTCAAGGAGATAGTACATTTGCTCTCAAATGAATTGAAATATACAGATGACTAATAGCATTGGAACCCTTTAGGGGAATACATTTTTGGAAAAACGTTCCAACCTTCACTGGGGGAAGTTATGAAAACAACTTGGGGGGGTTGGCAGTTTGGTGACTGAAACAACCTCTGTGAGCATTTCAGAGTTTTCAGGAATACACAAGTAAAAGTAGGCCTATAGGTTATTAAGGATTTTTACTTTAAAAAAGTAGGTGAGTAAACGTTAGTGTTATATTTGTTTAAAAGGAGGAGCAGTGGTTAGCAAAACAAGTTACAATGCATGTCCAAGTAAACACTATTAAACATCACACACCATAATGTATAATTTGAAATCTACATTTTAAACAACTCAAGGTCAGAACAACTCTGAGAAGTATGAGTATAACAATCTGTGGGGTGATTTTATGGAATGGTTTGGAGCAGGAGTTAAAACAAAGCACAAGCATAATTCAGTTTAAAAGGATGTACAGAAACACTTTTTTGGAAAACTATGAGAATGAAGAGAGGTGACTGAAGATGAGAAATGATTGTATATGTATATATAAATGTAAATGTAAGTAGGAATAACTTGCATAATGATTTAAAGGACAATCATTGATCAAGTAAGGGGTGGGAATTAATAAGCATTTGCTTCCTCCTACTGCCTTTCGGACACATATGATTTTTTTAAATTATTATTATTAATATGAAGACTTTTTTGTTGAATATATAAATATTATCATGAATGTGGATAAATACTGTATTTTAACAATACGGTATTCTGTTTTTCACATTTGTTATTTTTTATTTGTTATTTTTCTTTTAATCTGTTCGAAATAAAGATTGAAAAATGAAATGAAATGTCGCATTAAAGCACAAACCAAGTATGCAAGTATGTGCATACAGCAGCCCTTTTCTTTATAGCCTTACTGGCATTCTCCAGAAATCAGGACAAAAGTCAAGACAATTGAACTATAAATCCATAAAGAGTCGTTCGACACCACGGCGGGTGGAATCATTAGTAAGCCACATAAAGGAAACAGCCTGCCACATCTTAAAGCGTTAGCAGCAGAATAAAGCATAGCCAAAGCAGATAACACAGACATGTAAACAACATTAACACTTCAATCACTGCAGCCACAAACAGAGCGCATGCACGGTTTCTGCACAACGATGCGCGCACACACAACGCTACGTTTTCAGGCAAAGCAGAGGAAGTTTCATTAAGATATTGTATTGTTGTACTCACGTTTCTGAACGGTTCTCTGCTAGTTCTGTGCATCGCGGTTTCCTCTTTAATCCGCTCCAGGTTCAATTTACTCGCTTGTTGATTCCTAACAATTCAAACACATAGCGAGTCCACACAGTCTCTCTTGCTTCGCTGCGATCTTCAATTATTTCAAAAAAACGTTCAGTTGCATAAAGCTTTGCATTCACAACATG
Organism: Trematomus bernacchii; assembly: GCF_902827165.1. Taxonomy (NCBI): domain Eukaryota; kingdom Metazoa; phylum Chordata; class Actinopteri; order Perciformes; family Nototheniidae; genus Trematomus; species Trematomus bernacchii. The sequence continues at coordinate 16,752,097 of NW_022987720.1, read as the reverse complement.
ACAGGGAAATACTGTCAAAAACAACAGACAGTCCTCACACAGCACCCTGTAGGTAAAAGTCCGTCAGTGGAGTCACCTGGAGGATCGGCCACAAATTAGCATAACATTAAACTAAACCCAGCATGCACCTGTAAACAACATCCTGTCAGCTCGCCGGGGGGTGCATTCAGTGATTTATTTGGGCAACCTTCTTCTTTTTATTTTTTAACTATGACGAGAAACAATAATGCTTACCATTGGACCTGGCTTACCATAAATAAGTGATCATTGATTATATTGGTTGTTTTTACGTTACTGTTACCCAGACGGAAACTGTAAATACATTGAAGAGAGAACCCAGTAAGTCATGGAGGTTCCAGTCAGACTCCAACATAAAGTAGTATGATAAGCTGCAAAGACTCATTCATGGAATGTCATTTTACTCTGAATGAAAAGTTAAGAGTGTTCCCTCATTATAGCAATATACATTATTTTACTCGTTATTTTTAAATGTATTATTTGGACTGCAGACTGTTGGCTTGTTGCAAACAAATGTTTTCATCTCAGTTTCCAGTCAGGTTTAGTTTTGTCCAACAAACAATCCACAAAAACCTAAAGAAATGTAATTTGCTGTAATATAAGACAAAGGAATTACTCTTATTTTAGAACATTATTTAAAATAGTAATCAATGACTACATTAGATGATCAACTAACATTGACTTATCAGTTCAGCTGTAATTGCAAGCTAGAGCTGCAAGTCTAATGAGGGTTAGTGAAAAAATCCTTATTTAATTACACTTACCAAAGTCATTGTTTAATGTTTGTTGGTGTTTGTTTGTCTGTGTGTTTGTGTGTGTAACAGGTTCAGAACATTAGCCAGTCAATGGAGGTGCTGGACCTGCGGACGTACAGAGATCTACAGTATGTAAGGAACACCGAGAGCCTAATGAAAGTGCTGGATGGAAAGCTGAAGGTGGCCTCTGACAATCCCCGCAGTCTCAATCCAAAGGGTTTTCAGGTAATTGGCTGTCTCCTTTACACCATGTGTGTAGTGTTCTCAAGATGCTATGAGATGTTGTATTGCTCTCAATGTGCACACAAACTTTACCAGATGCATGGCAATCTCTCGAATCACTCTTCAAAGGCAATCAGATTTTGTGACTCTCGATAGACTGACACATAGGTACAAAAATAAAATTCCAAAACATTATTCGAGTCACGTGCAGAGAATAATTCATATACCCCTAAATAAGTAAGCTTGTGGACCTGGAAGAAAAGGGTTTTTTCTCTGTATTTTCCTTTTACATTTACACTATTTCCTCTCTCTGCTTTCTCAGTGTCTCTTCCTCTATATACTTAACATTCTGGTGTCTGCTCTGAGATAACAAACACATATATTCACATTTATGCGTTATCTCTCTACAAGCTAAGGCTCAGCTACCATTATCAACAGGCCTTTTTGTCTTCCTGTCACCATGGTGTCTTGCCCAGGCTTTCGGCACATTTCTCACACCCTTACAGATATTAGATGGACCATAAAATAGTTTGATTAAAAGATGCTCTGATAAATGCTAAGTGTGCTTTACTGCACACTTGAGACCATGCTTCAGCGACAGGCGGTATTTTTCTTTTAGTGTTTTTTATGAAAGCAAGTACAATAGAGGCAATGAAGATGTTTATGAAATTTGCCAATTCTCCTCTAAAGCCTGAGATGACTAAAATATGCATAGCAGTAAGCGTTATATTCGAAGACTTGTCTGAATGCAAATCCGCAATCCAATAAAGAGGGGAAGAAGTATTTGAAAAAGCAGGATTTGACCAGAGCAGGTTTGCTGATGAATGCGCGCAGCTCAAAGTTGCCAATGGCAGAGCGTGGGAGATTAACGAGACTGAATTTCCGTGGCTTGAAAAGGGGAAAATGAGATTTATGATGTGGCGCCACGGGGCTGAGAGCTGCTCCATCACCAGATTTACGATAAACCTTAACAAGGAGGAAACAGCCCCTCCTGTGATGGCTACACTTTATTGATACACCTATTTCTCTCTTGAGCCTTCTAACTTCTGCGCAGGCAGCCTGCCTCTCTTGCTGCTTCCTGCACTCCTACCTAAAGACACATTGATCCTGTTGCTTCTAAACACATGAGTCACAGACCAAGTTTAAACCCAACATCACCACTGAATGTAGGTGATAATCAGAACCAGCTGAGACAGGAAACAGATATACATTTGGCCTTATTGAAAATACTGAATACATTCAGTTTTCTTATCCACACAAAGGATTGAAAATGGAATTAAGTCTACGTATGCTTTAGAGATCATAAACAGAATCCCATACAAGTTAAACAAGTGGGTGGAAGCATGATCAATACAGAAAAAAGCCAGCAACAGAGAAAGTGTTTAATTATAAAGAGCATAAATATAAAGAGAGTCAATTATGTAGACGGTGGTGTAAGACACAGCCAAAGAAATACAAAAAAATAGAATGTCCTTGTATGTTCCAGAAATGTCTGGTATTCATGAAATCCCAGCTGCAGTTCCAATATAAATCTCATGATGAATCCAGGCGCTAAGAAGCCAAACAGATGAACCAGCACCAAGCGACAATATGAACTCCTGATTGAGCGATGATTTATGAACCAGAAGCAACACCTGAAGATTGAAGGGCTAGCTAGCCTATCCTGCACACAATCCCCTGTATTGTCTTGTATTGTCAACTTCATCCCCCATCCTGTATTCCCCAGGGTTTAATCTTCTCCACCCTTTGTTGCTGTTCCATTTATCTTTCTCTGTGATTACTGTCCTAGGAGTTAAAAGACAAGGTGTCCCAGCTGCTTCCCCTGCTGCCAGTGCTGGACCAGTACAAGATGGATGCAAAGATGATCCTGCATCTCCGGGAGGAGGTGAGGAATCTGTCCTTGGTGCTGATGGCCATCCAGGAGGAGATGGGGGCCTATGATTATGAGGAGCTGCGCCAGAGAGTCCTGCTGCTGGAGACCAGGCTCCACTCCTGCATGCAGAAACTAGGTATAAGATATTTGCAAATAAAAGTGGGTGCTTGGGTGGGTAGTTTACTTCAATTTATTCTGAAATATCGTAGCACTTAAACAATTAGAGGTTGCACAACAGCAACGAAGAAAGGCATGAATGTTCAAATTAAAATACGAAATGGTCAAAGTTTGTTGTGTACTGGCAATAATTCCACTCTCCATGATGTTCCCAATGTTTGCATAAATTAAGAAAAAATGGCCTAGAAAGCCTGAATTAATAATTGAGTGTTTTCTTGTATTGTGTTAGCTTGAACTGATGATTTTACAAAGTCCCATATATATAAATTGATGACTTAACAGGAAAAACTGCAATTAAAGTGTAGCCTTTAGGTCAATAGTGTTTTGTTATTGTCTACCAATGGCTTTAAGCGTCTGCACAGAGAAATGAGTTCATGCGTGATATGATTCATGAAACTTTTAATTACTTTTTAGTGCCTCACAAAACTGGGTAAACAAATGCAGAGAAAGTAATACTAAGTCATACAATCCAAGCATCTTACCTCTTTCTCTGATTTGACCTCCAGGCTGTGGGAAGCTGACCGGTGTCAGTAATCCCATCACCGTACGTGCGTCTGGCTCAAGGTTCGGCTCCTGGATGACTGATACTATGATCCCCAGCTCAGACAACAGGGTAAGTCCCACTGTTTCTACGCTCACCTGAGTCACCCCAGAACTAGAACCCTTTAATTCCTGCAACTCACATCAACAAACACAGAGAATGAAGTAGAATCAAAGTCATTCTCCAAAAACTCTGTCAGCTGCTTCTTCAGTGACTGATTGACTGTTTTGCCTGAATAGGACATCTCGTAAGCTCTGGAGGAGAAGAGTCAGAATGAGAAATGGGGATATGAACCTGAGTCCCTGATTGATAGCATCCCTTTTCTTTCTCCCTGTCTACCACTGTCACTGCATTTCTGGCTGATTAATCACTTCATCATCAGCAGAGAAATGAATAAGTTGTTTGGGCAAAATATTTCTAAATCACCATAGGTAATTACCAGGAGTGTGCTGAGATGCTCTGGACCCAGATGATGTAGGAATGGCATCCGCTGATTAGAGATGACACATGGTTTAATTTAGGCAAATACATGGTTAGTAGCAGATTGACAAGGACACAAGTGAGGGAGAAAATGAAGAGAAATTATGTGGCCTTTTGAGTTGTGGCGAAGTCAAAGAGTGGATTATTAGCCATTTATAGGGGAGAATTGAAACTGATGAAGTTTGAGAGGAGAGATGAAGATGGCCTTTTTCATCCCCACTCTGAATCATAACAGGCTAAATAGATATTGCCAACAGAGAAGGTCAATTTCTGTGACTGAATGCTGTGATCTCTGTCTGTGATCACCTTGCTTGCTGAGATCACATTAAACTCTTAAAATGAATCACTGATTGTATTAATAGCCAGATACATCAACAATATCACATCAACACTCACACCAATCATGATAATCGCATTAGGGGAAACATCATTGAGGAGCCAAAACAAAAGCATGGTCTAAATGTGCTACAGTGTTTGCCTGGCTCAGCTCTGGGGACTCATTCAGCAGGCAAAGGAGAAACAATGCCTAATGCTCCATAATCCCTCCTTCTCCATAATTCAGATGCTGTACCTCACCTCCCCCGACTTCTCCAATACACTACTTCCCCCCCCCACTGGAATTGTTGTTGAAGAAAAGTGCCTATTCTCCACCTGGGAAGCAGGCAAGAGCAGCAAACAAAAAGAAAGAGCTGACAAACAATTGGTGGGGAATCAGAGGAGCAAGAGCTACATCCTAACAAAGCTCTCCTTGATACATTAAGAAGAAAATAAATATCCAAGCCAAGTGCAGTTTAATTGAATCAATTAAAAGCTGAACTGTGTCCCGGCGGAAGCATTGAGGGAATGAGATGGGATATGCAGCCAGAGAGGGGCCATGTCAGTGGAGAGATCCGCTGAGAGTGCTTGAGGAAAAAGTTAGAGCTGCTAAATGGATTGATTTTCTGTGAATGTGGACTGGAAAGGCCAGGGAGCACAAGCAGTGGTAGATTGCAAAGCACAGGCAACGTCTTCACTTGCAAACGTGGGAGAGATCAATAACAACACATTCGAGTACAGTGTGATCATGAAGGCACACACTCACGCTCCGCCCCACATACACACAGCACGCTTACTTTGCTCCGGGCTCCGCCATCGGCTATAATAAAACATTGCTCACAGTGCTCTTGCAAAGAGGTTTGCCGGCTATAACAATATTCTCCTGTAACCTCTAAATATGTTCAGTTTCTCCTTTAGTTTATAAGGGCTTCATTTTATGATTATTTTGTGATCAATTAATCTGCCAATGATTTTCGAGGTAAATCGATAAATAGTTTGGTCCATACAATGTTAGAAAATACTTAGCAATGTCCACCCCAGTTTGTGAAATGTAAAGGTTTAAATGTATTTTTCAGTCCAACACCCAAAAATATTCAGCTAAAAATAGAGAAAAAAAAGGAAATCTCCATATTTTGGATACTGAAAACATCATATTTTGCCATTTTTGCATTATAAATAACTATTAATTGATTATCAAAATAATTGCTGATTATTATTTATTGATAGACTTATAAAAATGAACTTGTTTCTATCCCCTCATGCCAATGGGATTCATTGTTCTTCTCTCCGCAGGTGTGGTCCATGGATGGTTACTACAAGGGGCGGCGTGTCCTGGAATACCGCACAATGAATGATTTCATGAAGGGCCAGAACTTTGTGCAGCACTTACTGCCTCACCCCTGGGCCGGCACTGGTCACGTGGTCTACAACGGCTCGCTATATTACAACAAGTACCAGAGCAACATCATCATCAAGTACCACTTCCGATCTCGGAGTGTTTTGGTGCAGCGCAGCCTGAGTGGAGCCGGCTACAACAACACCTTTCCTTACTCCTGGGGCGGCTCATCTGACATCGACCTGATGGCGGATGAGAATGGCCTGTGGGCTGTATACACCACCATCCCCAATGCTGGGAACATTGTCATCAGCCGCCTGGAGCCCATGAGTCTGGAGGTGCTGCAGACCTGGGACACGGGCTTTCCCAAGCGCAGTGCTGGAGAGTCTTTCATGATCTGCGGTACACTTTACGTCACCAACTCTCACCTGGCTGGTGCCAAGATCTACTTTGCCTACTACACCAACACGTCAAGCTACGAGTACACAGACATCCCCTTCCACAATCAATACTCCCACATCTCCATGATGGACTACAACCCCAGGGAGAGGGTCCTGTACACCTGGAACAACGGACACCAGGTGCTCTACAATGTCACACTATTCCAGGTTATTAAGACTTCTGGGGACTGAGAGCCCTGAGAAAGACCGCTTCAAACAATGCTGTGATCTTTGTTCTGGGGAGGGGAAATGAGCCGGGTGGAGGTGGGTAATGGGTTGTGGGTGGTGGGGGTTAGTGGCTTCAGTGTATGGGCATAGGCTTGGATTTTTTTTAAAGAATTTCAATCTTCATAGAGTGCTATTATTCACATTCTTAAAAAAACACTCCGGCAGCAGGCCGGTAAAGATTCAAAGACTGATCGCTTCTCTTATTTTTATTTCTGTGATGAGTAAGCATGGTTCTTTTTATTTGTGATGAGAAATAAATATAAATCTTTACCATTTATGACTTTGTATTTCATTATCACTTTCATTCCAAGTTGACCTTCCCTGCATCTTGGAGGGGTGAACAACAAAGAAGAAGCTCTTTATGTTGTGGTTGTTAAAACGTGGATCCAAATTTGGATTTGCGTGTTTTCCTAAAGTGGGTACTACTGTAGGTGTTCTATTTTATTTTATGACTAAATGTTTCTCTTATTTCTTTGGTATCTTAGTATTTATAACTTGTTTTTCAGTCAAACATAGCTGATATCAATTAAATAGTGTTTGGAATAAATCCAAGCTGTTTTTCAGCATGATTTCTTAAATACTTAACATTTTATTGGTTTCTCACTAAACCAAGCGACTTTTATTACCACAGCTGAATCATTAAAAAATGAAGTGGCAGCATCATTATGTTATCTCTAATCTCTTACATCAAATCATATACTTGAAAATGTGTTATCCAATTCTCTCCAACTTCCATATATGTAAATAAACAATATTAAATTGAACTGCTGTAGCCACAACTTATATGTCAATTGTAAATGTGACTGTGGACGGTCAGTGAGCACACACAGGAAGTAGAGTTGAAATGTAAAAGGAAACTTGGAGCATTTACATTTGAGTTGCGATATGAGGCTTACGTAACTGTTGCATGTCATGCTCCAATCTGTTATAATTGTGTTAGTCGCTCCACTCCCCTGAGGGGCTTTCTGCAGAGAAATGTTTGAACAGATGGGCAATCAGTACAGTGGGACTCAAACTACAAACATTTCATTTCATCTCTGTTATTATTTGAAACTGAAAATACATTCTGAAGCCCCACTGTGCTGTAGAGAGGGCACTTTGGCCAAAAAGACAACAACCCACTGTGCTTTTATATTCTTTTCCTCACAGTTATAAGACTTGTAAGGGTGCATCCATTCTTTGCAGAGCCAACGGTGGACACACCTCAAATCGGAGGTTCCCCTTTTTCGCTCTGCGTAACCATGGTGATCCCATTTATTCTGGATGACCTTTCTATCAATAAAGTACTGTGCTGAAGAAAACCCTGATGGGTTAATACACAGGAGTGGCTGACATTTAGAGCACAATACAGAACACAACAAAACGTCTTACAGTATCAGCTAGAAGGAGTGCAGCATGAAGTAAACTGTAGAGGCAGAAAACTGGCAGATGATTGATTCAAAAAATGTAAATACAGATGTAATCAGTTGCCAATAAAACCGTCAAATGATTAGTAAACTGCAGACTTAAATAAGCATATGATAGTGGTTTCTTTTGCTGTCCTGAGATGAAATCATACCCAGCATCCTCTCTCTGCTCTCACCCTGCCTAGATGAAAAAATAAGAGGAGATCGCACTGCCCACTTATATAGCAAAGCCTATATATATACTATTATGGGCGGAAGGTTACTTATTGTTAAAAGAAGTGTTTGTCTTTGAATAAAGTCTCGAGCTGAGGGTTTTCAAAGAGGTTTTTAATGTTAGGCTTGATTGATTAAAATGGACCTGCACTTTGCAGGCAATAGACTTTTTCCCTTAACAGAGAGCAGGGAAGGAAAATTGAGTGCACACAGATAATGCAATCTCTATGATCAAACAAACTGAAAAATAAAGTCAGCAGACTAGAAAGACGCATTCATGTGTGGAATATGAAAGGATAAAGGATCTATTCACTTCCATATTTTACTCACTTAAGACCTGCAACTAAATGGACTCCACAATTGACACAAACTGGAGGTATTTTTATATCCATTTTAACTTATAGCAGAACAAAACTGATTGCCCCTTTTTTACTTAGTTCATTTCACTTTTAAAATCCTATGTTTCTGGGAAAGAAACAGAAAAACAATGCCAGGAAGTGTGAAAATAAAAACCCAAAATAATTGTTGACTACAATCAACAATCAATGAATGAAAGTGTTTGCTGCGGGACAGAAGTTTAACCATTGCCTGCAGTACTTTGTGAGCACCAGTGAGTGTCCTGGTATGCCAACTAACACTCAGACCCAAGGGCCAGTAAGTGATAACAGCAATAAAGATCAGGAGCCTGACGAACAGCATCAAATTATTATGGGTGGCCTCATTTGAGTTCTCAAATCCTCATATCTGTGTCAGGATGGATCATCTCCTGTTAAGGCCAACTTGTCAGTGTACAACCCTTGCTGTGGAGCAGCAACACTTGCATGTCTTCTTTGCTCAAGATCATCCTGGGGGTAAGGGAAAAAGTGGATAGAAAATGGCGAAAGTTGTGATTCGGGGGGCTTAAAATCACTAAGCTGATTCACACAGTGTAATTCCCTCAAAGCTTAGATTCACACATGAAAATTCAAATTCAAAATTCTTGAAATTTTGCGTAGCAACTGTAAATGTTATATCGAGACATTGACCAAAAGGCAAATTGGTTAATATCCCATTTAATAACTAATATATTATATTTAATCTCAGCACTGTCACTTAAGTGAACAAATAAACAGTGTTGCTTGAAACTCAATCTGACGCAACTAAAGATTGCCAATGGAAGATAGCAATTATAAGTTATTGGTTTACTGTAACACTTGATTTATGTTTAACCCCATGGAACAGGAAAAAGTGAAGATGTAAGAGCAATTTTCTCAGGTGAAAAATTAAAGAAGTGCTACTAAATCTGGCAGAGCTGGCATTATTGATGCCGGATTTGGCAACCCCCTGTAACTTTGGCCAGGACGGTCATACTCTCACAGAAATCACACTGGTGTTAGTTATTCTCCTTTAGTTTAAAGCTACAAGCTTTACACTTTCACTGAGCGGAACACTTCAGTTATTGAAATCCCTAAACTGAACTAAATGAGCAAAGTGATTTAGGAAAACACTTTGACAGAAACATTTGGAATATGAAAGTTGTAACGGATCTGTCAAAACATCCTTCTCTAAAACCAATAATCTGTTGACAAAATCACATGAGAGTTCTCAGTGGCGCAGAAAGACAAATATTCACATCGCACATTATAAACAGATTAATTTGTAAAATGTAAAACAATGGAAGAGGAGGTTTAATGTCTTTGATGCAAAGGAGAATATAATAATGCACAAATTAGTTTGGCATCTGGAGTCCCCCCACACACACACACACACACACACACACACACACACACACACACACACACACGCACACACACACACACACACACACACACACACACACACACACACACACACACACACACACACACACACACACACACACACACACACACACACACACACACACACACAGAGATTACAATTGTTGCCAAGACGTCCGGACATCTTTTGAGTTGCCCATAATAGCAGAGAATAGTTGTTCCTGGCAGAAAGCATGGTGTAGCACACAAGATAAGTCTGTATTGCAAAGTATAAAAAGGTGAAGTAAAGGTTTAGAGCACAGCTGTTTGTCATGCTTGGTCAAACTTGGAAGAAATTGCAACTTGCTCACCTTAAAGCCCCTCAGCCTTTTTTCCTTATGTTTCATTTGTGTAGGGGTCAGCTGTGACTTCACTGGAACATTTCCTTCAAGCATACAGTAGTTGTACAAGTCCTTAGGGAAAACAAAAGAACCACTTTTAAATTTAAAGTTGAAGCTGAGCTGAATAATAAGCAACTAATAACCTACAGACATCTCGATACTCAAGAGAAGAAATAAAAAAGAAGAACATAGAGCGGCACTGGCAGCTTGATGTACTAAAGTGGCTTAAAGCATGCATCCTCACACACAAATTATCTGAATAAGGCCATATACAGATATAAAGACAGAAACTTGGAAATTAAGAAGCAAATGCAGTTCCCACTTTAATCATGCAGCCAGTCTCTGGACAAAAGGTTTGTTTTTTTGGAATTAAAATCTGTGGAGCTAAGATGCTTCTCTTTGAATCCATTGTTCCATACATGCAGGGTAAATTCACGTTCTGCCTCTTCACTCCATATCTTAGTTACAACAAAGACAGCAAGGCTCACAGTTGGTCCCCCTTTTGTTTCATATGTTGAATTATTCACCATTTCCTATACTGCACCCCCCCTTTTTCAGTTTCTTCATTAATCTCACCCTAAGCAACGCTTGGAGCATCACCTCCTCTCTTCCAGATTCTCAATGAACAAACTTTTTTCTCAACTCCCTTCCCCCTGAGGTGACACAAAAACACTCTGAACAGTGCTTTGACATTTAGTTTTCTCATGACTAAACATAACTACCGCACATTTTATATTCACGTCTGAGCTCAAAATGGATGCGAAGGTGTCGGGCTGTGGAGATGGAAATCCGGATAAGAGAGGAAGTAATTTTACTCCACTTGACTCCTCCGAGAACCATGCTCCATTAATTATCACTTTAATTGTGTTTTGAGCTTTCAATGATTCAGCACTCACATGCCTAATAACATTACGTACTATCTGGGAAGGACAGTAATGTAGAATCGTTCTGAGTTGCATCCATGGGTGATTCAGTTTTATAACCCTGAAGTCCTGACATCGCAAACCTCGCTGAGGCCGTTAAGGATTACCACAAACATTCATCTGCAGGCTATCCTAGATCTCTCTTCCCTTTCAGTAATAACAGTAAGATGCTGCCGGAGGAAATAAATGACCGTTTCACTCTGGTAAGAGCAGGGGTCAGGATACTTATGTACAAGCGACACAGTACAGCCGCAAGCAGATATGGGCAACAAGAGTCAAATAAGTGCATTGAGTCAATATATACTGAAAATAACTTCCCATGCTGCAGGGTGTTATAAGCTGTGCAGAAATCTATGCATTGGAAGTTGACAGAATAAAGATTTCTAATGAGAAATTGCATTGTGAATCCAAATGTATTATACATCACAGCACATTTTAAAATATGACATTTTTTATTGTAACCCCGTAAGGCTAAAAACAGCCAAAAACAAAAGCAAGATCACCTGTCATGTCTACTAATCGGGTTTATATATACTGTACAGTATATCGTTACAATACTGCAATGTGTTAATGAGAAAGGGTTGTTTTTACTGTATTTCATATTATATAGTTGTTCATTAAGTAAGTACTAGATATAAGAAAACAAGGCTCATTGGTGTAGATCATTAAATATGTTTTCATGAGATACAGTTTGTGATGGGGAGTTGTATTGGAAAAGATATTGAAAGGTTTGACCGGAAAAATCATTTGGATGCAGTCAATGGTCCTGCTCACAAAACACTAACAACCAATCATAAAACAATTCTGGGCCTGTCACACCCTTCCTCTGAACCGATTTTAATGATGACTAAAAAACCTTTAACAGGTTTTAAACTATTCAAGGGAGAACAACTAGACTAATAGAAATGAGGATGATAGATGTTTTGCATTAGCTTAAATTCTAAGTGAAATCTTATAGCACACTGTCAAACCAATGAAGTACTACGGTATGTATTTTTCACATTAGTCATTTAAGAGAGGAAACGTTTTATTTGAATGCCTGAAAATCATCACAGAAGACGAGAATGTAATAAATATCTTGTCAATCAACAGGTCAGTTGGTGATTAAAATCTGACAACGTATAATCAAAAAAAGAGTGAGCATTTGCAATCCTTTTGAACTGACATTCCTTTCAGCCCTTAATGCTCAAATGACTCACACCTTTTTGCAAAGTAAATGGATTCATTTACAAAAAGAGCAAGCTTGGCATCAATCGCACTAACTCCAAACCTACCATGGTGATTTGTTCTTTGTCCTATTTCATGGTGCGTTAATTGCACCTTTTGCATAAAGTTAGCAATTACGTTTAAAGGAATTTCTTTTTCTGAATGCTCCCTGCCTTTCCATACAAGCACCAACAACAGATGAAAACACGTGGGACATCCACTCTCTAATTCAGGACAACAGTGGGCTAACTGATCTGAGAAAGGTGAAGAGTAGCAGCTGCTCGGCTCAGCAAAACTGAAGTTGATCGTCTGTGATTTGTACTGTATGGGTTGTATGGTGAATGTGAATGTGTAATAACATCAGTCTTGTCCCTACCATTTTAGAGTGTAATTTGAGGAAAATATACAATGTGAAATAGATTTTGTGAGACAAGGGCAATAATGTTCTGTTCTGCTTATCGTAGAGATGTATCCCAAGGTCAACTATTTGATTCCCCAACAGAGAATTTGATTCTGGCAGCAGAGTAACCCCTCGATTCCACCGGGTCCGTCTGCGTAATAATTGTAATATTCCAGTTATAAACGACATGAATCAACGATGTGTTGCTGTATTTTAGTGGTAAAAAAATGCATTCATCATCATAATTATTCTATATATATAATTTACACAGTGCCTGTAAACCGGAGGAGAACGCTGGCATTTCTACTTGAAAGACTACGGAGGGATAGGGTCTGCAAAATTAGTTTATTTTGGGGATTGACTGGATGCTCTGACCGGTCCACTTCCTGCCCGGCGCCTCTGCAACGCCTCGCGTCGCGCGAAAAATAGATTTGAATCCTATTTTGAGCGGAGCCCAGCGCCGAGACGCTTCTGGGACGCTTCTGAGCCGTAACGCGGTGCGTCTGGTGGAATAGCACACATTGACTAGAGTGGCCACGATCTTTGCGAACACCGCAGCACAGCCGTAACGCGGCCGTAACGCGGCCGTAACGCGACGCAGACGGACCCGGTGGAATCTAGGGGTAAGGCTGCATCTACACGGAGACGAAACGGAGAACGAACCGAATTCGATCTCAAAAAAGTCTTCCGTCGGCTCAATAAACGTGTCCGTCCACACAAGACTGCTCGACCCGATGGAGACGCTGTAGTACATATGCCGGGCCTGTAAGTGGCGCTGTACTTCCGCCACAAAATACACCAAAAGCAGCGGAGAAGAACCCCCGAGCATGGTTGCCATGGTTGCCCTTCTGTTTATTCTCCACGGTGGATTTAGCAACATGTAGTTCATGTAGTTCTCCATGTCCACTTGTTGCTGATGGTTGTGGTAGAGGAGCTGTAGATTTTGCACTAACATCTGTAGCATGGTCAGTGGCAGTGAGCAGCAGAGGTGGGGAGAGGCAGGGCTCTGGCTGTTTCGGCAGCCTCTGTTTCTCTTTTTCTCCCTCCCTGAGGCGAGCGTGTGCTCCTGCTGTAAAAGGCAGGTGCACCGCACCCACTGCCACTAACTCTAACTGGCTCCCGAGCAGGACGTTCTCCCCGGTAGTCCACCCGCAGATGAAAAACACCTACCTCTCCGCCTCTTCCAAGGGACGAGGGAACCGTGCGGGGGGGTCTGCTGGAGTCTCCTGTAGGGTGCACTGTCCTGCGAGATACCGGGACCTGGCTCGAAACACTCGGAACACTGTTGTTGTTGTTGTTGTTGGCGAAACACATCAACAATGACGCGGGTGACGCAGGGGTGAGCAGGAGAGGTGGGGAGAGGCGGGGCTATGGCGTATAGGGCGTACACACGGAGCCGTTTGGCCCCCCAGAGTGTTCCGTCCGCAGACCTACCCACCTTGGGACCCATTACCGTTTGAGGGCTCCGTTTCCCCGGTTCCGTTACGGCCTCGTGTGAACGAACCGTCCATACGATAGAGAACTGTAGCAGATACAACCCATTTCGTGTCTGTGTGGACAGGGCCTTAATCCCAAGCAGCCCCAAAAGGGTCAGAGTGGGATTTTTTTGTTTGAACATTGTTTGCGCTAAATCGCAATACATCTTACATGCTACCTGATCCTGAGGAGCAGTTAGTGTGTTGGCTGCTCTGCCTGGCTGTGGTGGTTGTGGCTGTGGTCATTGCTGCATTTGTGGTGCAATCTTCTACTATGGATATTATGGCTAATGTAGCTGTAATGTGACTACTTTAGCTTCCCCTATTACATAACATTAGTCAAGAAAGCATCGTAAAGCCAGATGGAGCTGAACCTGAGGTTACTTAATCCGATATGACAGATGTTTGGTTGATGTTCAGAGCTAGAGAAGCTTCAATACAACGCTCATCCACCACTTTCACTGCACACAAACAACCCCATGTCCTATCCAGTATAAACTAATGTATCTAGGCCATACAGTCATCATAGGAACAAAGACTGGCTACAGAAATAACTACAGCAACTGCAAAGTGATGTTATCCCATGGTTAAAATGATAATCACAGCTACAGCGTGTGTCAATCAGCCTCGGCAACTGTAGCTACAATGACACAGGCTTTTGTGGGCCCTGTGAAACTTTATGAATACTAATTTGGAAATTCACATTGCCATTTAAACCAGCTTTAATTGTGTTGACTTGCAAAGGACCAGGAAGGTTTCTAATTTCTCTAATTTCCCCTCCTCGACTCCTCGAATCCTCGATCCTCCGGTAGTGACCCGGAAATGGATTTCAGCGCGCCATGTTGAAGGACACCCTGGGTGTTTCTCAATCGCGAGTACGCTTGCTTGGTAGCACATCTCTGCCGAGCATCTTGCTTCAGAAGCGAGTCAAGAATACTTCCTGGCATTCGGAAAACAAAGAGAGGAACACGCTAGCAAGTGTGCAGGTGTGCGTCATATGAGAGGCCCCGCCTTACATCTTCCGCCACAGATTTGGGGAAATTGGTCCGTGCGCAAAGCATTGTGGGGATTTTAAGGCCGCGAAGTCTACTCATGTGCACACTCGATATTTGTCCAAACGGAGTACGCCGGGCTCGCTAGATTTCCAAGTATACTGGAGATTGGAACAGTACTTCGGCGGCACTCAATGACGTCATATGCTTGAAATAGTGGCTCGGAAGCAGCTTTACTCGCGATTGAGAAACACCCCATACCCCTACACACTACCCCTCCGTTTGCGCGTTTGCGCGGAGGGTCCGCCACATTAAGTGCTGTTCCAAACCAACGAGTGTGGAGCGGTGTGGAGGGGGAGGGGGCTATCAAGTCCTCAAACAGCGAGTCCGCATCGGTGCTGACTTGAGACCGGTCTCTACCTGACCGGTCTCAACGCTGTGTGTGTCCGTCAGGAAACACGCTGTTTACAAACAGTTCCAGCAAACATCCACTGATAAACTGCGATGTTAACAACCTCATGATAACCTCATATATTTTTTTAACTTAGGATCATACCTGTGTTTAGTCTAGAAAAAGGTAAATGTGTGCAGTTTATTATAAAGTTGTGTATATTTACAGACTGTTGCAAAAACTAAGATGCTTATAAAAATCAGGTTTAAAACTAAAAGAGCTTTACAAAAAAGTAACACAATTAAAGATGTTTGGAGTCTTATTTTAGTTATTAATTTACATTTTTTGTCCAAGAGATGCTGATTTGAAACCGTTGTTACATACAGTTACGGCATTTCCTGTTTCTTCCGGAGAGAGGGGAGTTTGTCCCAAAGCTTGCCGCTGTATTTACTCCCTCCATCTGACAGGAGGGAGCCTCGTTGAGCTGCGAGTGTCACTCCACGGAGTTCACTCCGTCACGGAGGGGGAGTGTGTAGGGATTAGGGTGTAGGGCGTGGTTTGGGATAGGACTCGAGGATAGGAGTCGAGGAGGGGAATTCGAGAAATGAGAAACATTCCAGGTGAAAAAGGGTAAGCTAGCTCATTGTTTTTAAGGTTGGTGTGACCCAGGCCTAATGCTGGGCTGAGAGCCTTAATGTCCCATACATACTAACTCCTCAGAGATACGTACCGTGTGTATAACTTCCAGTGTATCAATTCTCCCACTGCAAGATCCACAGCAGCTCTTTTCATAGTTTCTTTGGATGAACTGACTCTGTTTACAAGCTGTTGGACTATTTAAGCACAGCGTCAGTCAATCAATAACAATTTGTCCCCGGCGAGGCAATTGGTTTTGCAGCAGTGGGATGCATACATAAAACACCAAAGACCAATAAAAACAATTAAAAAAAACAAACATACACAGTAAACAAGTATGTAACAGATGGAACAATCAGACAAAATACATTTTTATTTTATTCTGATAACGTTTATACCACTTGTTGTAAAGATCCTGCAGAGTTTTCTTAGCCGTGCCAGTTATTTTGCTACAGACATTAACCACCTTATTGAGTACATTTCTGTGTTTGACTTTGACAGATTGATACCAGCAGATAAAAGATGAAATGAGCACAGACTCAATAAAAGAGTAATACAATCATTGTCTTGTCAACCTGGAACTTTCAGAGCATCTCGAGACAAAAGAGACACTCATGTGTTTCTTGTAAACCATAGGATAACACTAAAATGTCTGTTTAATGTCTTGTATAGCTCCCAAATACATGTCATCCACTATTTCTTTATTCTGGCCATCAATCACTGTAATGGCAGGAGTGGGGTGAGGCATCTAAAATTGATGCACATGTCTGTAGACTTTGACACGTTCGGTTGTCAGCGTGCATGAGGTTTCCTTTAGAACACTGGAGTGACTCCCAAAAGCACAAATCAATACTTTTTGCAGCACAGACCTAAAGCTATTATAAATAAACAAAAATAATCACTTGATATGTTTTCCTTTTTATCTTACATCGGCTTTTATGCTAGGCAGTATTTGTCATCCTGGACAAAGCACACCTTCATTTTGTTCAGAACAGATTTATCTGCAATTTTCAATCATGGCTCCAGTTTGTTTGTATTTATCATGGATTTCAGGTAGATATATTTAAACTTTGCAGAACATGATGGAGGTGTTTATAAAAATAGTTCCTGTTTTCAGGCAGGGAACACTCCCAGAATATGAAATGCAGGTCGGATCATGGGCTGCAATAGAATATAGGAGACTTCAAATGCACCACTCTATATTAGAAAGTTCAGGCAAGGGAAGTAAGGGGCTGTGATGGAGAAGGATAGAGTGACAGACAAAGTAAAATCCATGTTAGGTGAGAAGACTGTCAGATCACAGGCATCCTCTACTGTACGTCAGTGAGACAAGATGCTGTTCTCTCCCCCAGAAGATCAAAAGAGATGAGGGTGCACTCAGAAGAAGTTCCCTTCCCTCTTTCCTCTTGCCTCTCTCTATTCTGCTACGAAATAATGTTTTCAAAAGAGATAAAAAAGTACTCACCAAAAACAGGTACAGTGCATACTTAAACACAGTAAGTAAGATCTACAAGGACACCGCTACAGGTTTTAATTATATTATAATTATAATTACTGGTATTATTAACTTATAATCGATGTTCTGCTTTTCTTTATTATTCTTTACGACTATCATTGATTTATTTACAACTAGGTGTAGACTAAAACAACACATTCAAAAAGGAGCTGTCTACAGACCTTGAGAATAACTTCACAAACGATCGGATTCCACATACATGAACTCAAATGTTACAGGAGAGCATTGTCTGCATTATTTTCAGGGGATGATCTGTACAACCATAGCATCGAAAAACAAAAACTGGCAGAAGCTACAAATAAAACCACAATTCATGTTTTTCTCTCTTTTGTTCTTTTGAAAATTATTCATTCAATGCAGAAATCACAGCACAGTGCTCATTTGTTCCCTGTTCATCACTTGACCACTGCTTTGGGGTCCCTCTGACCTTCTTTATTTGAATTATTTTTTTCTAGGGACTCTCTTGTCTCAAGATGTTAAGATCTCAACCATAATCTGTGAAAATGTTGTAGAAACAACACATTGTTTGAGGAACTGTTGAAACAAATGCAGAAATGATTAACTATGAATGCGATGAATGCATTTTCAGCGGATGTGTCATTGATTCTGGCTCTGTCCCAATTTGGAAGCATGCCCGCCGTCAATAAGGGTCAAAGGGAACATGTGACCTCGGCAAAGAGAGCAAAGATAAGGTTGACCAAACTAATAGACAAAGCTTTTGAAGCTCTCTCATGGTCTCAACAGTTAAAATTGATCCAAGCCATGGTTTTGAATTATTCTTGAAGGGAAGCAATTACCTGCAGGGGGCTATAAACTTGCTGCTTTTACAACCCCCCTGGCACATAGCCTCAAACTTGAGGTTGAAGGATGCACAGGTACAGGACTAGATAATGAAATAATCATGTATCAACTATATGACCCTCCTGTCGCATTAGTTCCTCCACCCTTGCTTTGGTGTTCTCAAATTTGACCGGACACCACAGCTGTAAACACTGTGAAAATACAAAGATATGTATATAAAAAGACACTGAAAATGTAATTGTGGTTGTTTACTATCTAATGGATAAACATAATCTAGGGTTACCCTTTCATTTCATATGGCGGTAATTCTTACTGGGAATACCATAGGTGTAACAAATCATAAAAAAGAAAATGCAGTAAATGTACCATGTGCACTTTTCTTATGTATTTGATGTATGGTTTACCGATAGGGAGCGATACAATAAACACTGAAAACAGCTCTCCAATGCAACACAAAGTCAATGTTTACTGAGGATGCTAGTTCTCCATCTCTAGAAGGGCCTTTATGAAGCTAAAGATTAGTTTTAATTTACATCATAAATCAAAACTAGCTCCCTGTGGTTGAAGATTAAGTTACAGTCTATACATTACAATGTCATCTAATGTGTGGGTGTACAGAGTTATAACATTTTGTCTTGAGTATATCTTCCTCAGTAAGGATATCAGTGGTTCCTCAATTTATTCAACACGGTATGTTACATCTGCTTGGTAGTTTATGCAATATTCATCTGCTAGTTTGTAATATCATTGGCGCAACGCTCCGAATAGAAACCTAGGCAACAGTTTGATTAAATTGTGTATTTCATACTGTATCTTCAATGTAGAAGTAGTAGTACTACTGTTATAACATTTGTGATAAATCAATGAGAACTTTTTGCACCCCTCCTTAGGTTCTTTTGATGGTAGCTCAGGTAGCATCAAATAAACCATCTTTCTATCACACATCTATTGTTCTTCTCTCATTTCCTCTCTCCCTCTCTCCCCCTCCGCCTACAGATGTGCAGATTCTTGCTCTAGGTTGAGACAAGTGCGAGATCACATTCCTTTCTTAAAGCTGTTGTATAATTCATGCCTATAGAATAAACTGTAATGTATTCTGTTTTAAACTTCCCATACATCTTCATCATGCCCACACACATTCATAAAAGGTGTTCACCATACCTTATACATGCATTAATTTAAAACATATTGAGGCTGGGAATTTAATACACGTTTAGGTATACATTTATTAGAGCAACCACAAAAGCCTCAAAGTGAAAGCACTAAAAAAAGAAAAGCCATGAGGGTGCATTCGTTTTGGTGTGATTATTTTTCTTCAACTTGCAAAAAAAATCCCACCACTTCTCTCCTGGGTGAGCAGAGACACAAAATGTATTTTTAATAAAAAGGCAGAAGTTCCCGTCGGAGAAATGCAGCCTTTTCTAGCCTCCACTGCGACGCGACAGGGACCCACCCCTGTCACCTTGAGAGTAATACAAAGTAAAGGTAATTAAAAACAGTTGCCCCACCCATCCATAAACATTTCAGGCCGCATGGTACATTAATATGCAAATTAGGGCTAGGGCTGTGATCATGGTGCTTTACTGATCCAGGTATTAAATTAATTTCCCCAAAACAAGTGGCAGTATCTGCTGAGGTAGTCAATGGGTTTTCCCTCTATCTACGCATATTAATGAGTCATTATCAATTTTACATTCATCACAGCAGGGAGATGGAGGGCACAGCGCACTCTGGCTCTCCCCCCCCCCCCCCCCACCCCAGAGGCAGGCCACCTCGCTCTGCAGTCACAGACATTCACACGGTCGTCCATCACCCTGAGCATCCCCGGGACACGGGGGGACCAGGTTCCCATATCATCCTGCTGCCCCACCTCCCTCACAAGCCCAAAACTCATCCGTCAAGCATTCCATGCACAGCTACACCCTGAGATGGCATGATCAAGTTGTTGCAGTGACAGCAACAAGTGATGTCACACAGCAGCCAAAATGCTGCAGTCTCTGAGGAGCAACGCTGTCAAACCACTGAGAACTGCTGAGGGTGACACACACACACACACACACACACACACACACACACACACACACACACACACACACACACACACACACACACACACACACACACACACACACACACACACACACACACACACACACACACACACACACACACACACACACACACACACACAAAAAGACAGGAGGTCCCACTGGTACTGTAAGGTATAGACACTGCAAAAACGAAATAAAAGCGACAGACTACTGTTATAATGTGTTGTCTCCATGACACAGCAGCAAAATGGACTATCATCAAACCAATCATCAACACTATCAAAACAACTGACTTCCAACAGTCAAATGAACAAATACATGATGTGGGGAGAGCAGGTGAACTCGTGGTTTCTCCCTGTGCGCATTGTGGGAACTATTTGATTGTTGGTTTAACTTGCCTTCTTTTATATGTATCAGAAATGACCTTGGGCATAGACGGAAGTAGAGGGACATTAGCAAACCAGCAAGCATCATTATAGCAATTACTTGAAAATCGAGGGGCCACAGGGAGCAATTATGTGCTCAGTGTTTATGATCCAGCATAGGAGAGCGATGGGGGAAATTATGAGGAAGAGCAGACTTAAAAAATGGAATAAACGGAGCTCTAGGCAAGTAGGAGAAAGTGAAACAAAAGTGCTGGATGACAAAGAAAGAGGAGGGTGGAATATCAGCAGAGGCAGCAGATGAGAGGGTCGGCAGTCATGTTTGTGAAAGGATAAGAGGAGAGCTGGAAGGGAGAGGAATTTCAATGGCAAAGAAGTAGTGGGTACGTATAATTGAGTGAACACTAGTGTGGAGAAGAGGGGAACAAAATGGGCAATAGCTCTTCTAGAGTCTCCAGAGCATGCGTTTCCCGACACGGAGATATGTTGGATTTCTAATACAGCATCTCTGTCCTTAGGGGCATACATTTCAAATTGCTGTGTCCCCACTGTAGCTGCCCACATTGGCCGATGTGAGCGGGCACAGCTAGGCGGCGTCTGGGGCTCGGCTGATAAGAGTGAGGTGGGGGAGGTCACTGGGCTCACTGTATTGAGACATATAACCGCCAGTCAATTCAATTTCCTTAAGGACGCAGGAGTCCAAACCGCAATCAGAACATTTCATATCACAGCCAGACTCCTCTTGCCCTTTTCCCAATCCCATCGGATGAGAAAAGGTGAAAGGTGGAGGAATGAGTGAGAGGTACTGTAGAGTGTCAGGCGATAGTTGCCAGTGGGCATGGGTACTTTGAAGGTTACTGCAATGGCTTAGAAAATCTTAATTTCCTCAAAGTTTTTTGTTTGTAACCAGTCATTAATCTTCGGCTGATCTCAAGAGGGAACAAGTGGAGGAACATCAGAGAACACATTCACAAACAGATTCAGTAAAGCTTTAGCGCTCAGACAAACAGGCTTACTGTCGGGATGTCGGGTTCTGTAAAAGAGAAGAACCGGTCTCTCCCCAGATGTTTAATTATTCATGTCAGAGTGTGCTTGACTTTCACAAGAAAGTTGGAGCAGTATACATGCAGGCCACCCAGTGGATCAAACACTGTGCCGTCTGCAACAGAGAAACAAGCAACAAAGATGTGAAAACACCCTCTGAAGCAGAGAAAAAAAGAGTTGAGGATGAGTAGGAAAAGTTGAGAGATTGATGAGACATACAAAGCAGAAATCTAAAATTGACTGACTGAAGATTAAAGGATGCCTTTGGACACCCACGGACCAGGAACAAAAAAAGATTGTAAAGTTTGCAGCCTGTTCCTACTTAGAACAAACATAGCTTAGATGTTGCCTTGTTTTGTAACTTCTAATTTTACCTTCGCTTGAATATTTAATGCAAGCAAGTGGTCACACAAAGTTCAAACCTTTTGTGCTTGGTTGATCATGATATTTCACAGGCCCAACCAGAGCTGACTTTATGACTAAATTAGGCCCAATCTTTAGGAGCGGTAAAACAAGTGAGGGTAAACCTGATTGAACTGATGAAAACCTGTGTTTTTTTTACGGAACAAACAATTGAGGGAATAAACCCTGGTAATTGTTAATTTGCTGAATTTGAGTCAATTTCCTGTAAACAAAGACATTTGAAGGCCTTTCCCTGCCTGATCCATACATATCTGTCCTCTAGATCAGCGGTTTTCAAAGTGTGAGGCGCGCCTCCCCTGGGGGGCGCCAGAGAGCTTCAGGGGAGGCGCAGCGTGAGAAAAAATAATAACGAGAAAAAGACGAGTAAAGTGACATTTGCACACTTTTGCCTGTCTGTGGAGACCGAGTTCCCCCACCTCGCCAAAAAGGCTGTTAAAGTGCTCACTCCCTTCACCTCCACCTACCTGTGTGAGTGCGGGTTTTCCGCATTGACTCTGATCAAAGGAAGTGCCGGTCAAGGCTGCAGCCAGAGGATGATCTGCGTTTATTCCTGTGTGCATCAAAGACGCAGACTCATTGTTCCCACTAAAGTAGGGGTGAGTGTAATAAGGAGATAAAGTTGACGTTCAGTGTGTTGCCGGGAGCATATAAGGATGTATCCACGATGTTGAAAATGTTAAAAATGTTTAAAAGATATGTGTTGAGAACACGGCGTGCGAAAATATACGGGTCGTGCTGCAGCTAGATGTGCCTGTCCTCTGTAAGAAGGTGTCGGCGACTGACATGCAAGGAAGAACGGCTGTCCACAGGCTGTTCCAACTTTAACAACTTTATTAACTTCCAGGGTAGTGAATTGAACATGCTATTGTAATTGGGTGTGTGGTATATTTTCATGCACGGACACGCATGTTCCACAACACACAAACTGAACAACACTCAATTGTACGATCGCTACCAGTGTCCTTGCGATCTTGTTATAACAAGTCAACAAGTGCACGTTATTACTGATGCAATATGGTTGAGACCATTCGGGCTTATTCTAGAGGGGTGCAAGGAATAGTCCAAGTAGTGGAGGAGTTTTATACAATATGTTTAAAACATAAAGATAAAAAGGTTTTAAAAAGTGATTGTTTAATGTTTTAAGGAGGTGACGCTACTCAGCCAATCAAATCGGTGCAGTCAGTGAGTCAGCACAATAGATTCAAACACTCACAGAGACGAGACAAGAGGAGAGAAACAGTCGGAATAATTTCAAATGGCGGAAGGTAGACAGCGAAAACAGAGCATTTAATGACATGTTCTCTTACTGGACCTCTTTGAAATGCAATGTAATAACAACAATAATAATAATAATAATAATAATAGCAATAATAATTGGGAGGGGGGGCGCGGCTGTTCATATGTTCTCTGAGGGGAGGCTCACCTTCCCACACTTTGAAAACCCCTGCTCTAGATGACATTGAAATTATATGACAGAGTTTGTATTTAGTGTATATATGTACATACATATGATAGGTATCAATTGGATTGCTCTCAAAAGCAGAATTTTAATGGAGATGCAAATGAACTGGAGACCCTGAACGGATACTTCCCTGGTCATTTATCATTTCATAAATCATGCAGCTGGGCTAATTATGAGTTGGGCAGATCAATAGTTTGTGGGACTGTATTAGACAGCACAGACAAGGAGTTTACACAAGTGGGCGGCTGATATGAAAGTTGCAATGGATGAACCAGATGATGAGAGGAGGTTCTGTAAACAACCCCTTTGTTGCAGTAGCACATTCATCAGCAGTGCAAACGCAGAGATGAGAAGGGATGAAGAGGTGGTGACGAGCAGCTGAGGAAAACAAGAGCGGCTGATGAATTGATTAGAGCGTTTTGAAGTAGAGAAGGCAAGATATGAGCTCCTAATCAATGCAAGTGCAATCATGAGCATGTGTGCTTATTTACATTGATTCAAGTTTCAGAAGGATCTTGTTTCACATTCTGTGTCCTTTTCTCTGTCACAAACATGTTTTGGTTAAATGCTTATCCAACATCTAACCCCAATGTAAGGGAAATTCATTTTCTATAGAAATGCTATAATGTGGCAAAGTTGACAGGCACAGACACACAAGGGTCAAAGTTTGGCGTATGTTATATTTCCAAAATGATGGTGGCTATGCAACGCAATGTGTTTCTAGTTTTTGCCCGGAAAAAAACAAAACAGAGAGAGAAGCAATGTCAGACAGCAAACAAACAGTATCACTCTGAACAGAATCTCTGGAGCTTTAATTCCAGCGTTCAACAGCAACAACTCAATGATGTGAAAGTAAACATGGCGTCACCCACATCCCCTCTGCTCTTCTTGTCATCTTTTCTCTCCCATATGACTCCAAACACTTGACTTCACCCCCGCTCGGTCGGACCCTTTGACTGACTGTCCTTTTTTGTTCTCTAATGTTGTCGGGAATAGGGCGACCATTTTGTGGGTCACTGCATTGAGCAGAACATTTATCTCACTGCCTGACAGAAAGAGAAAGGAGGCCAAAAAGGGAAGTGGAGAAAGAAATGGAGCTCTTTAATGCCCAGAAGTAGGAATGGATGAAGAGACAGAAGGGATATGGGGGCAGAAAAGGAGGAGAGAAGTTGTACAAACACAGAGGACCTGTCGTTCTCTTCACAAAGACAAAACAAAACACATCCAAATGAAGATTGTGCACAACCACAGCGGGTTCACCAGTCTTTTACAAGCTTCCATTGCACAAGTCATAACACCTGACAACAGCTGTCAGACTCCACAGCAGGAGGCAATGCAGGAAAACACAGCACATGTTTTCTATGCATCTGTCTTGCATGTGCAGTGCACATCCATGCATGAAATAGGGTTTACAGCTGCTGACATGACTAATGCACTCTGTAAAGGGGATGTATAATTAAGATACAACTGTCATTAAGACATCATTTAAAAGACGTCATTTCAAACTTACACGCAACTTTATCTCACTAGTGCTTGTTTCTGCGTGTGCGTGTTTAGAAAATCACTAAAGGCATTAGCGTTATCAAACTTTAACATGTGCCCTTGATGTATGGCCGAATGTAGGGTGTCCACATGGGAGAAGAAA
Source organism: Trematomus bernacchii (assembly GCF_902827165.1). Lineage (NCBI taxonomy): Eukaryota > Metazoa > Chordata > Actinopteri > Perciformes > Nototheniidae > Trematomus > Trematomus bernacchii. The sequence continues at coordinate 16,726,626 of NW_022987720.1, read as the reverse complement.
GGCAGGCATACATCGGAGTGATGTGAAAAGTGAAATGTGAATGGGGAGCGCTCATGGTGAGTGAGAGATTGAGGTCATCCTGCACGCTGATCATTGTTACAGATGGAGGACGTCTTTCCAAGGCTGCCACTTCATAAAGTAAAGCTATTTAATCAGCACTCAACACATATTTAAAAAGAGGTGACATTATTGGGTCAGACATCATTGAAAACAGAGAGCTTCTTGAATTATCCAATGAAGCCCATGAAGCGGAAATAAATCTTGTTTTTGATCTCTGGAAATGATCGTTCATCATTAATGGAGGAAGGGTGCGAACAGATTGCATGCTGTTAAAAAACTCAGACAACTGGACAGAATATTGACTGGAACCGTGACGAGGTGTGGCTGTGAATGACTTCTTCCAAACTTTCATACTCTTATCTAAGAACACATTTCGTGGCAGAAGGCAAATGCCAAGGGAAGTTATTTATGTAGCACATTTCAGCAACAAGGCAATTTAAAGTGCTTTGAAATATCAAAAGCATCAAGACAAAGGTCAAAAGAAACACATCATCAAAGGACATATACATGGGAATAAAAATAGTCATTAAAGAGCCAAGAGAAAAATTAAATAAGAACCAGCTAATTATGAATAAGTCATAAATTACAAAACAAATGTTACAGTGCTGCTGTGTAAGAAATGTTAATTACTAGATTAAATAAAAGGCGGCAGCAAACAGGAACAGTATTTAGCCTTGAGAGTTGCAGCAGTTTTCTGGGACATTGTTCAAGGTCCATGGTGCATGAAAACTAAACGCTGCCTCTCCATGTTAAGTTTTAGCAGACCTGAACCAGACGACCTAAGAGTTCTGGATAGTTGATAATGTAGCAAAAGATTAAAATGAATCTTGGCCCTAAGCCAATGTTTCATAATTCAACAGTCATATTTTGAAATCAATTCACAGCAACTAAAAAAGAATGTTGATCTGAATAAAGCTTTCCATTTCATTCTTCCACAAATAATTTATTTTTTGTATTTTCCTACACAGTGTTCAGAGCTAGACTCAAAACCTCCCCGCATAATCCGACATATACTACATGTGTGCTCAGATCTCTAATTATAGACTGTAATGTATTAACTTGGCCTCTTTAAACAGAATTTGTCCCACTTTCTGTACATTAAGTATATATATTCCTTATGTAAGTATGCAGGAAGAAACACATCCAGATGAATGAGAAATAGATAGCAGGTGCTACTAGATGCTGGATGTTAGTATTAATTAACATCCCAGCTGTTCTTTGTACATCAGGTCAGTCCAAACAAACGTGTCTCACAGTATGTTGTATGGCAAGATAATACAATGTTTCTCAATTATTTGGGAGAAAGAATAATACATCAAAAACAGGTACAAGGTCATTACCAAAACACTTTGTCGAATTTCAATCCGATGTAAACATGAATAATAGATGAAATGTAACTTTGAAATTCAGCTTGTGTGTGATTGAAATTAATACAAAGGCTTTTCAGACAAAAAAGAACAAGCCCGTTCCACCTCTTACATGATTGTTCTTCACTTGGACATAAAACCTGAACATGCATGGATAACACTGGGGCCCTGTCTCTGCAAGGGCCAATTGAGAACATACAGGATTTTCTTGGCCGTGAAGCAGAGCAAAGACCACTTACCCAGTTTTCAAATAATATGGTTAAAACTCAAACAGACATCTAGATTTATAATTGGGGCTCTGTATACATTTCTCTTTCCGCCATTAAGCTCTGGACAGCCAGACTGAAGCAATTTGTGCTGGCTTCAACTATAATTTCAACAGGGAATAAGAGAAAATGAAGCAGAAATACACCTGAAACAAAAACCCTCAGTTTCAAAATTAAAAGTAATGTTAAACACTTGATCTCATCTTAATGTTTATAACGTTTGTTTCATTTATTTATTCATTTATTTAACAGGGACAGTGCACATTAATGAACATTTCTGTAAATGTGCCAGAGTTAGCCAAGAGGCTATTTTTCATCTGTAGCCCCTAGACAGATTTTAAAAGTCAACCTAAAACACATTTCATTTTAAACAAGTAAATACAATACATTTAAAACATGCAACATACATTACTGGGATACTTAAATAAAACAATTTAAAATACAGAAGTGTCGACAAGATGACTTGGCAGAAGCTTGTTGTTTGCTGTGGAGCCTCTGAGCCTCATTTGAATTTCAATTTGGCGTGTAGGAAGGCAATACGAAGAAAAGAGAGAGGCAGAAATGTAAGGTAGCGAAGGCAAGTCCAATCACTCATAGATGAGAGTCATTTGTCTCAGTCTGAGGAGGGCACTCATTCAATTAGTCTTTAACTGTTTGCTTTAAAGCAGAGCAAGTATCGATCTATTTCTCTTTACATCACATCAAGAAAGCAGTACCCCCAAAACATTTTTACAAGAGAAAAACAAAACAAAACTTGTGTCCTTTCAGTCTGTAGTGAGCATAATGTGAACAAATAACCGGTACAGGTAACCACCAGATGAAAAAGCTCCAGGATTATACTCCCTGGAGCTAGCAAAGCTCTGCTGTTACACGGTTTGTCTTAGAGAATGAGAAAGAAAAGGGAAAAGGTTTGTTCTTTTCTCTACAGAAGTGATTTCTCATTATGGATTCGGGGGAAGAAAATATGCAGCTTCTAAATGGGTCCTGCAAGAAGTGTGTGTGCGTGCAAAGAGTTTGTATTTGTGTGCATGAATAACACTCTGTGCGTCGGTGTGCATTTGTTAGCAGGTAATGTGTGCGTATTTGTGCATTAGAGAAAAGGAGAGAGGGAGAATGAGAGGAGGGGAAGAAAGTAAGAGCCAGCAGAAAAGTGTTGCTGTAAATTGCTGACTCATGGAGGCCACCCAATTACACCCCAGCACTGCCCGGGTGTGATTGAGCTGCTGTTCGGGCTTCTCACCACAATTTGTTATTTTTTGATTTTCTAATGTTTTCGTTCGTAAAGCAAGCATCACAGGTACAGAGGAATGCAATTTGTTGCCCTGTAAAGTCTAATTTTTACATTTTTAAACAAAGCACTTGTTCATTTTTTTATTTTTTTATTTAATCGTTTATTTGGCAGGGACAATGCACAGTAATGAACACTTAAAACATTAAAATGTGTCAAGCGTAACAGTGCCAGATTTAGCTTTGAGCTACATACTGACTTGTTGTGCCTTTGCCTTATTTCTGTATTTTCTTCACTGGATCCCATGTGTAGAAAACATAGCAAGACTTCCTTGCTTCTCATAAAAGAGCCAATGAGTAGGATTTTCCTAAAAAATAAAAATATATATATGACAATAATCCATAGAGATAAAAAAGTAAATGCTTTCTTTTTTGTTGAGCAAGAAAAAAAGTCTTAAACAATTCCTAACTGAGAGAAATTCAAATTGTGAAGAAATAATAGTTTGGACGTGGAGGGAATGGCTGAATTTCAGGTTTTCTTCCATAATGGGGCAGGGGGAACAAACTGTGCATGCATGTAAATAAATACATGAATTGCTGCCACGTCAAAACAAATCTCTATAAGTAACAGCTCCAAGCAAAACATTAATGGCTTTTGTAGGAGAATGTGAAGTAAAAAAGTGGGATTAAGCGTTATCAAAATAATAAATTGTATCGAGGCAAAGAAATGTTATTTCAAAGTTTAGGGTTGACTGGTTAAAAATATGGAGCCATTTTGGTCCCGGCGATATATACACAATAACCCCGAGCGCAGAACTCTGAGTTGGAGTAAATTGCCACCGCAAGAACACTGCATTATAAGTCATGCTGTAAAATTGGGCGACAGTCTCCACATATTGTCAGGGCGGCGGCTATAACAGAGCTGCATGCAGACACCTAAGATGGAGAGGGATGTAATCTGTTGAATGAGACAAATCTTTAAAATAAAACTCATTTCTTCCCCCATGGCATTGTGCTTTGTCTGCAGAAAAGAGGATTTGCAGTTACTTCTCAGACACTCAGGGTCACCAGTGAACAATAAGAGTTATTATTTACATCACAGTGGACCCCACCCCCCTACAACCCACACACAACACACACACACACACACACACACACACACACACACACACACACACACACACACACACACACACACACACACACACACACACACACACACACACACACACACACACACACACACACACACACACACACACACACACACACACACACACACACACACACACACACACACACACACACACACACACACACACACACAGAGATAGATACACACATGCCTTTGCAGTACTCTCACCCATTGCTATTCAGTGTGTCCTCCTGCTTGCTCCTTTATGTCTCCCAGAGCAGCTCTTGGGCTGTGCGGTTAAAAGAGGAACAAGTCTGCATATTCAGTAGACCTATAATAAAGGAGGGGGATCAGAATGACAGTGGGTTGGCAAATCTGACATCAACACCTCCACAAGACTCAGTGACTCCTGAACTCCAGAGAGCTAAATTAATACAGAAATAAGATCCAAATTAGCTCGCACAGTTGAAAGCCTGTGATTACAGAGAGAAAAGTTTTACCTGAGACACATTACAAAAAGTAAACCAGACTAGTGCTAAATGTACATTACTGCTGGCCATACTTTAAGACCCATTTCTCTATGTTTTATATTCCTTCAAGCCAATGGTTTCCTTTCATTTAATTGTATTTTCAAAATGAACTGGAGACAAAAAAAGTATCCTAACTTTCTATATTTTAACTATGAATTGATGCTCTCTCTTGGATGCATATACCGTCAGTGCATATCCTATTTAATAGACAATTGGCACAATAAATAAATAATAAAATGGGAAAGCACATTCACAAAATTGCTATTAACTTCCAAAGTGTGAAACAAGAAAAGAATGCTATCCATCCTTGGAAAAGGTGTGTGTGTGTGTGTGTGTGTGTGTGTGTGTGTGTGTGTGTGTGTGTGTGTGTGTGTGTGTGTGTGTGTGTGTGTGTGTGTGTGTGTGTGTGTGTGTGTGTGTGTGTGTGTGTGTGTGTGTGTGTGTGTGTGTGTGTGTGTGTGTGTGTTTCCATTTGGAGAATAACAGAAGAAAATATGAACCTTGAAGGAAGAGAGCAGAAAAATAGGAATTTTGATCACCGACCGATACGATCTGGCTCATGCATTATGAATGATGTAGAGGAGTGCGACTTGCTCTCTAAACCATCTGCAAAAGCAGTTAAGAAACTGAAGGCATGAAGGGATACATTTGCATAAGGGTTTATGGATTAATTTATGGTATAATCAGGAGTTACTTTCAGCAGTGGGTTGTTTAATTAATGTCAAGAGGTTTTTCAGATGAGCTACAATAATTCTCGTAATTTCAGTTGGACCATTTAGACAGCAGTCCCAGCCCCCAGGGCCTCAGGGCTTGTGTTACTACCAAACTCAACATCAGCTTGTATATTTCTGAGTGAGTGTAGACGAGAGCCGCATCACCAAGGAAACCACAGTCAGCCAAGTACCATGGGAGCAGAGACTTATGCTCATACTGTATAATTATGCAAAACTATACTAAATAGATAAGAAAGTGTAAAGTAAAGCTTTGATAAGACCAACTTGTTGCCATGCTTTGAGAATTCTAAGTTTGTTTGTTCTCTATTATCATTTATATTAGTATTGTTTTTAGTATCCAGTGTTGACATTCATAAGGCATGATGAAAGAATGATGTATGTAGGGAGGAAATCAAATAATAACTGCAGAAGGGCAGAAGTGGCAATGTGTGAATGTGTGTTTGTGTATGTGAGATAAATACAGAATATGGGAGAAAAATAATTCACAACATGATGGAACTCACTGGAAATACAAACTGACAGGCGTGTTTAATTTCCTTGCAATAACTGAAAATTGGACATAGTGGATAAACACTGACAAGGCTTTTCATCAACAGTAAGTGCCTATGATGAACCATCAGATACAGCAACACATTAGCCTATCCGCATGCAGTAGAGAAAACCCTTGCACGTACTGTATATAAGGATGTTTATGGATTACATTACACCAAGTGATGCAAATGTTAATGTAAAAAGCTTACATCACAGGAATGCTAAAACAGTATTATTATTTTTCCTTATTTGGGCTGCATCATTTATCAGTAATCCTTCCGCCCCGTCCACACGGCGGCGTGCGTTGAAGCTTCAACGCTTCTGCCCATTCACTTCGAATGGGGTGACGTCACACTTTGCCGAACTGCATTGTGGGAGCGTCGCTTCGCTTTGCTCGCATTGCTCGCATTGCTCGCTTCAAAAGTTGAGCAATGTTCAACTTTTGAAGCTTCGACGGAAGCGTCAGCCAATCAAATCATATGCCAGTACAAGCTCTAGCCATTCAAACCGCGTGCTTGTGTGTCCGGGGCGGGAGATTCATGTGATTGGTTGTTGGTCGAGCGTGAGACACGCCCGCCGGCAAGCTTCAATGCACGCCGCCGTGTGGATGCTGCGGAAAGCGATTGAACTCCACCGTTGAAACTGCAGAACATTATGTGCATATATTCGAAAGAAAATGCATTTGAAAAATATCAGCTTTAAACTTCCATAAAGCACAAACTGGTAGATGGTATTGATGCATGTTAATAGCTTGTAGGGTTGCAAAATTCCGGGAATTTTCAAAGATGGAAACTTTCCACGGGAATTAACGGGAATTAACGGGAATATACGGGAATTTATGGGAATAAACTGGGAATTTTCAAAATTGAAGGTTGGCTCTTCATAGGAAACTTAAATATAGTTGGGGAAAGTATATTTTAGCATAATCTTGACTAAAACAAACAGATGCCATTCAAGTACACTTGAATATCCATGCCATAGCACACTGCTTACTGCATGGCTATTGAGACCACACAAAGGTTCGCAACAGGCTCACAAATGTGAGAGTGGAAAAACTGGTTGGCATTCGGGCAAACCTAAGGCTCTTTGAGCCTGACACAGAGCCATCCTCAACAAGGCTGGACAGTGACACTGAAGAGGAAGACTCAGAGTTGGATTTTGATGAGGCCCAGGAAGAGCCCGTTGACTGAAAGGGTTTAGCAAAAATGCAGAGGATCGCTTGAAGGAAGATGTGCATGTTTAATGGGACTTTTTGGAGGGAGAAGGGCTCTTTTCATTTAACATTTTGAATGGGACTTTGTGGGGATTTTTGGATGGGGGGTGCATTTTTGTTCATTTTTTAATGAGTGGGGTTGGGTGGGATGAGTAACATTTAACTCAACATTCCTGTTTTTGTTCTTCAATGAAACAAATAATTGTTCAATAAAATAATTAAAACTTGTTCTGTTCCACTTAAAAAAAAAAATGTTTGTTTAATTTTGCATCGAATATTTCCAAAATTCCCCAGCTTAACTTTCCATGGAAACTTTCCGGAAACTTTCCGGAGATTTACCGGAAACTTTCCGCCCCTTTGCAACCCTAATAGCTTGTAATGCTGCAAAACAAAGACATCCCTATAAAATGATAAGAAAGATGTGTCATCCATTTTGCATACATCCCTGAATGTTCCCTAAATCAATAGTGGGATGTGTTGAACTAATTTAAAAAGAATTACCACCTCAGAGTGGATCTTGACAATGTTAATCTTTCTGCTAATACTGTTATGCTATTTACAACCCAGGAGTGATCTTTTTTTCTGAAACTGCAAATGTAGATAGATGAAAGTGTTTCAGCTGCTGATGCAGAACACTAAGATGAATATTTATACAGAGGCACCCATGGGAGCCCTTCACTATGCAGCTGAAAGCCAAAAATGCAACCAACTCATTCTCCTCCCTTCTTCTGTCAGCCCAAACAGCCTCTCAATCAATTCTACGCTGAAAACCCAAACCCTCCCTCTGCTGTGTGTACGTCGTGCGTCCTCCTCACGCATCAGAAGTAAGGAATACTTCATATTCACTCTGCCTAGTAAAAAGCTTTTAAAGGGGACAAAAAAGCCCAATACAACCATGGGTGTGTGAGTAACAGAGAGTCCATGTGATTACTGAAAATTCTCAGCTTGCCGTTTATCCTCAGACAAAAGCGCTGTGCAGAATGAAAGGGAAATTGGAGTGCTTACTGAAGCTGCTGAGAGGGCCCCTAGCCGAGCCACAAATTGCTTCCCCCCTCTCCCCTACACAGCTCTAACATGGCTGAAGCCGTACATCAATTACCAGTCACCTCAATGGAACATCTCTGCCACTGCAGTACCTTTCCTGGTTTAATGCCAAATGAGTGCAGCGTGTACTTCCCATCATAGAAGTCAAGCAGGCAATACAGAGAAGGCAGGTGTATTATAAATCTGCTGCCCATTCAAAGGAACTAAGTAGCTGTTGACAGGTGCCGGTGGCATCTCAAGTAGTGATAGAGAAAGATGACAAAGGTCTGCGAACCAGACTGAGGCGCAGCTCACTGATTTCACATTCTGCCTTCAAACAGTAATGATTAGGTTTGGAGGTATTTTCAGCACCCAGCCTGCCAAGCAGTTTGTGTAATATGATTGCTCTCTGTGTTCATTAGAGAGAAAAAACAGCCCCACACCGACCTGTCTTGCTTAAAACAAGTGTGGTGCTCTTTCCCCAAACTCCCATTCCCAGAAACAACTTAGTTCTGGGCAGTGGTCCATCAGAGTCCAAGCAAAGAGAGACGGAGAGAGAGAGAGACATTTTGTCCAGCTCACTACATCCCAAGCCCTCATCTCTTGTCTGGTGACCTGCCAGGCAAACCAGCGATCCCAAGACACGTGCTAAGCTGTCCTATTCAGCGATTACAAAATACTGGTGAGTGCACCCTGTATCCCGTTTCATCCCAACTGCAAGCTAAATCTGCAACGGGCAATTTTGTCACTGCCACCACCCTTGATGGAGCTGGGGTAAAGAGAGGTTGAAGATATAAAAGATCTGTAATGTATGAGGCATTTGGAACTGTGTGGGGAGTTAAATGATTGATGGCTTACCACTCACACATTTATGCTAAGTTGGTTTCAGTGTTTTTTTCGAACAGAGCCGTAATGGTTCTTTGGGCCTCTGGGCAGCCACACATGTATCATGCACCACTTCATACCCATGCATGTGAATGATTATGGAATAGCGGCATGACTGGAGGTCGGACTACAGCTGAGAGAGCATAGTACATACTAACAGAGAAGCCAATTAGCAATTCCAGCCATTGCTTGCTGAACCGGCACGGTACAGAGGTCTCTGTTAAATTAAAATACAAATGTGAACTTGCTAAAAGGGGACCAGGGTGCTTGTAAATCACATCACAGCCAATTTAAGCAATCGGATAGAAGACAAGGTGCACATAAACGTTATGAAATATTGTTTAAAAGGAAAGGGCCGACCAAGTCCTCCTCTACAGACACCTGCAATGCTCGCCTAAGGTTATACAAATGTGGAACCATTTAGATTCTCATTTAGTTTGAGTTGATCCGATTCCTTCGCTAGAGACTTTTGTTTAATTGCCAATCGCATGGGAAATCACTCAGCCCTTGGGCGAGTTTGCATGAACAGTGCTCTCGAAATTCTGCTCACAAATTCACACCCTCATGTTCTCATGCTGGTGAGCTTTCCAGCTCTCACTCAGCCTTATGATTTGGTTGAAACATATCCCGAGCCAGCAGAGTAAATGAATTCCTGTATTCAAAACAGTGTTTAACCTAGTTGTCCTACATTTTCTGAATGTCAATACCTCACGGATGTTTGTGCTTTTGTTTATTCCCATAATTTAGATGTTGTGAGACTGACGAAAAACACTTATGTTAGACATAAGAAAAAAACGTTTAGCCAAAAGGCGAATCTCAGCCAATGAATCTGCATATTGAAGTCCAAGAGAAGGCCTAGATTGATTGAAAACAGGGGGCTGACAGCAATGGCCTAATTTGTATCTACCACACTGTTGGTGTACTCTCTGGAGCTTCCTGTGTCTTGATTTGAGCAACAGGTAAAATCCCACCTGGGAGTGTGTTAGTAAACAACAGGTTTAGTATGATCTTAAAGAAAGTGATGTATAGTGTAAGGATCCAGGGCAGTCTTTATTTGCCAATACTTGCACTGATACAACATGAGATGGTTGAAAAGATGCACAGCAAAGCCCATCTCAGCTAATAGACCTAATACCTCAAGCCAAGCCCCATTGTGTCCATCCATGTACATTCCTATCTGACTAGTGCCTACATATATCAGTCTGTCTTCCCACCCACAAAGATTATGTGCTGAGAATGGACCCTGCACTAATTTGTCTGACCTATTCTCATATGAAGAGATTCAATGTAGCTCCAGTGAGGGTGGATCTGCTCCAGGGTTGACATTTAATCCATGCCAATTTATCACCACTGCAGCCCACCCCAGTGGATTCTACCAGGTGGCATATTGCCGCAGAGTGGACCTCTGGTGCACACATAGAGCAAATGACAGGCGTTTTTTTTTTTTTATTCACCCACCCAGTTGTGTGCATTGGGGGGTGGGTGTCGCATAGGGGCAAGAGATGGGCTTGTTTACATTTGAATAAAAAAAAGGAATGGCCATAAAGGAAACCGTTGTTAGCACCTTTTATGGCTGATTGGAAGCTGGCCAACTCTGCTGTAGTGCAGAGATAAAGTCATGAATCTCTTCAACAGCCTGGGGAGGAAAATAACATTACCAAGTTTCTTGAGAGACGATATTACCATATTAGCCGCATTGAGAGAATAGTTGATGATCGCTCTTGCTTTAGGTGTGTAAAGCCACTGTAGAAGTATTCACTCGTCAATAATGGAAGTTTGCACCAAGAAATCAAGCCTAATAGGAGCTGTCTTTGTTTACAAGTCTAAACCTGTCAGACATGATATTTTCCCCAAATTATCTCCATCTCCTGTGATAATAAAAACATAGATTATATTATTTTCTGTCAGTTTCTCCACCCTCCCTGTGCATCACTGTGATTGATTTTCAATTAATTTACTACAAGAGTTTGATCAAATATGTGTCCCAGAAAGGTGGTACAAAAACAGATTACTAGAGTTGCATTCTGTTTCCCATGCAAAACCTTGTTTAGGGTGATGTTTACATTCAAGCTGTCTGCTTTCTGAAAAAGCACATTGACTTTATTTCCAATGAGGTGAGGATACCTAGAGAGAATGCAAAAACAATGAGCAGGTTCAAGAGAGGAAACCAATGTATCTGACAGCATTTAGTGTCATGATTTTAGTTTTGTCTGTCTTGTCATGGTTTTATTTTGAAATTCTGTTCTCCCTGTGTCTTGTCTTCCTTCCTGTGTTTGCCCTCCTGTGTCTGAGTGTCTGATTGTCTGATTGTGTTCACCTGTTGCCCTTGTGTTTCTGCCTCCCCTGCCCAGCTGTGTCTTGTCCTGTGATTACCCTTCTGTGTATTTAGTCTTGTCTTCCCCTGTGCTCCATGTCGGTTCATTGCCTTTCCTGTCACCCTCTATGTTTGTCACTATCGGGTTTGTCTGGATGCTACCTCGTGCTACCTGCTTTTTGGATTCATGCTTTTGTTTAGTTTTTTCATTGTCAACAGCTTTTTTTTGTAAATAAAGCTCGCCTTATGTTATATTTTGAAACCCGCTTCCCTTTTTAAACTGCATTTGGGTCCTACCTTTTCCCGAATCCTGACATTTAGGTCATATTCATCGTCAGTTTACCACCACGACAGGCTGCCATCTCACTTGATTTATTGCATGTAAAAGAGAGCATAACTCAAGTTGTATTGTAATATTTTATTTGATATATTTCAATTCATATTTTTACCCTGAGTAGAACTTGCCATGTATCTCAATCTGTGTACTGTGGCCACCAGTCTTCATCAATCAAGGCTAGCAATATTAAAGTGACGGCCTTACTAAGCAGATTGTCAGCTAATCCCTGTTAAGATATGTTTGTTGAGAAAGTTTTGCCTGGAAGACTGAACTTGGAGAATAAAGTCTCCCGTCGATAACAAAAATCTATTTCGGATCGTGTTGTTGTTGTATTTGCGTACAAAAAACCCCCTGTAAATTCACAGTGATTTGCATACTTTTCACAGACCATAAAACACAGATTGTATCATATTTCTGCTTTTTCCCACACTCCCACCTCTGTCCCTCTTTGCATCCTCATCCTTGCCCCCCTGATCTGTCTTCTAACTCCCAGCTTGGGGCTCTCTCAGGCCCATGACCCATCAGTTCTGCTAAGACCTCTGAGGAGCCATCCATCACCAGAGCTGTGTTGTAACCTAGGGATAGATTTCCTCTCCCCATGCCCACTCATCAATCACTGGGGGCTACTGAGCATACCCAAGCAGGCTGCAGAATGTGAAAAGGCCAAGCAATGTCATACACTAGGCCAAGTATGTACACTGACAGTGTAAAAGTCAGTGTATTTGTACACAAGTTGAGATTTAAAACAATCACATCCTCCTTGAGTCTTTGGGAGAATGTTACAAAAAACAGCATCTAAATGCAAATGCACTACAGTGAAAATGTCATTGATTTAAATTGTTTCCATTTATTCTTGTTCATTTGTGTCAGTTATGGGTATAGCAACAATAATGCATTAATGGCTAACAGATAAGAGGGTTGTGATAACAAATGCATGTTGGCTCAGGTAGTGATGCACAGCTGTGTTTGCTTGTGAGTCTTGGCTCAAAACAAAAACAGCACTCTCTGAAGCAAATCTCTGGTAGATCACCACAAGAAGTTTGTGAATTGCACATCATAAACTTATTAAAGGGGGGAGCAAGAATTCATTGATAAACTCTACAAACGGAGATACTGTAAGAAGGAGCCCAAGGTGACGCAAAACAATGCAAGGAAGAATGCAAGAGACTCAAGAGAGGTGAGAATATTAGGGGCATTTATCTCTCATGCTCGAGGAAAGGGAGTGGTGATGCAACCGAGTTGAAAGAGTACAAAATGGGGATAAAAGGGGTAGAAAAGCTAATGCAAAACGGGGTGCAGTCACCTACATCAAACAGTGTTGCATGTCACTGGCACCTACACAAAGAGGGTGCAGTTTCGGTCAGAGGTTTTGTCACGTCGATACAGCAGAGGCTGAGCCCAGTGCTGACGGCGTCGAGTCAGCCAGTGCCAGGTGGCCTTTTGACATGGGCAGCACTCCCCTAAATGACTTCGTACAGGAGAGGGAGAGAGCGCCTGACAACAACATCCCTTCAATTAAAACCTCTAATTAATGAGAGCTATTTAAAGAAGCCCACTCATCCCCGACGGCAGGAAGCATGCCGACAAGAGAGAAGATAAACTGCACATCTTTGCTCTGATTTACCTATTCTCCAAGTTGCCCTTTGGCATTGCTGCTTTCTTACACAGCAAACGTAAACAGCTGTCACAATTACAAAAAAACAGAACTGCATGAGTTTGACCCTGTTAACATACATGTTCTTTGTCATGTATGCATTCTTTAATTCATTTCCTTTTTAAGGCAGTCATGTGTAACGTTTATAAAAAAATAAAGATGACATTCATTAAGCCCCTGTCACACTGTCCCGAAATTGACACCAGATGGACACACGATAAAGGAAATGTTCAAATTCGGCTCTGATCGTAACAACATCGGGCCATTCGTGAGGGCATCTTAAGCCATCGTATGACCGCCGGTGGGCTCCGGCAGCAACTTCGTGAGCGGTGGCAAAATCTTTGGCATGCCAAAAAATTGCCGAAGGACCTTGCGAAGGTTCATTTTCGTGTTGAATTTGTGTGTCCATTTTGCCCTTCGTAAGGCACTTGTGAGGGCATCTTGTCAAATCGTGTCATCTTCGTCTGATCATCGGTGCCATCGGGCATTTTTCGCCTCACAAAGACAATAGAGTTCCACAGTGACGTCCTAAAACCCGGAAGTAAAGTCCTTCCGGTTCGAATTTTCTAATCATAAATCTATCGATTCGATTTATGATTCGAAAATTATAAAAGTAGGGTAGACATGTGGATATTATCCGGCTGAACAAAACGTGATCTGTCTCTTCAATTTGTGTCAACCACAGACCTTATTTCGAGCTATTTTCCAAAATCCTATGGAGAAATTGCATTGGAACCGGAAGTGGTAAAATGCTAACTTACTTCCGGGTTTTAGGACGCGTCACTGTGGCACTCTATAGAGAGGCGAAGTCCCTCCCCTTCCGGGGACCTCCATGGGACCTTATTTCGGAAAAAGTATGTATTGAAGTCAATGGAGAGAGAACACTTATCTCTCGATCCCGTTTGAATTGTGCCACAAATTACACATATGATATTTGTCAATCTTAAAAAATAATTTCCATGTCAGAAAAAAGTAAGTTTGTCCGTCGTAAAACTGTTGAAATATAAGACTATAAGAAATACGCAACTAGAAAGACTACAAATCCCAGAATCCCGGTCCCGCATGCTGGCTCTTACGGAGCCGACTAACTCCCCTGTTGTGTATGTACAGCTCTCAACATGCCCAGACTTGTAGTGATTTTCACCTCTTTTAATACTTTTCACCTCATTCTGAAAGAATTAAGTGAAATGTGCTAACGTGACGGCCGTCTTGGTGTGTGGTGCGAGACGGGAGATGTAGTTCATTGAGCGGTTTCACACCAAAAAAAGTGTTACTTCACAGTTTTACGACAAATTTTTATTTGCGACAAATTACGGCCGCGTTACGGCCGCGTTAGCTTACACACGGCGGCGTGCGTTGAAGCTTGCCGGCGGACGTGTCTGACGCTCGACAAACAACCAATCGCATGAATCTCCCGCCCCGGACACACAAGCACGCGGTTTGATTGGCTAGAGCTTGTACTGGCATATGATTCGATTGGCTGACGCTTCCGCTGCGATTTGCTCCCACAATGCAGTTCGGCGAAGCGTGACGTCACCCCATTCAAAGTGAATGGGCAGAAGCGTTGAAGCTTCAACGCACGCCGCCGTGTATAAGCTCCATTACGGCCACGTTACGGCTGCACCACGGCGTTCGCAAAGATCGCGGCCACTCTAGTGCTATTCCACCAGACGCGCCGCATTACGGCTCAGAAGCGTCCCAGAAGCGTCTCGGCGCTGGGCTCCGCTAAAAATAGGATGCAAGTCTATTTTCGACGCGACGCGAGGCGTTGCATAGCGCCGGGCAGGAAGTAGACCGGTCAGAGCATCCAGTCAATCCCCAAAATAAACTAATTTTGCAGACCCTATCCCTCCGTAGTCTTTCAAGTAGGAGGAGAAATGCCAGCGTTCTCCTCCGGTTTACATGCACTGTGTAAATTATATATATAGAATAATTATGATGATGAACACAAACCCAATTTGTGTTCTGTGAAACTGAAAAGGATATTATATTGTTTATGTTACTTTCGTTGCAGTTGTATGTCTTAAATGTAATTTAGGTTAACTTCCTGTTTTATTTAGATGCTTTTATTTTTGAAGGCGAGTTTACGCTGTTGACAGGAAGTTGTTGTTGCTATGGAAACAACATGACGGAGATAAGTAATATCTTCTAATCTACATATAAAGACGGAGAAATTAAAGAATAAAGTGTATGTTTAAATGTTAGCACCCCCCGAAGAGGCACAAGCTCTTACATTGAGTCTGGGTTAGGGGTGTAACGGTATACGTATTCGTACCGAAGTTATTCGGTATGGGCCCTTCGGTTCGGTACACGTGTGTAATATAACGTTAAACGTGAACAAATTGAGAACGTGAACAACTTTTTGAGTGTAATTTTCTCCCATTGGGTTCAACGCGTCATAGAGCAAGTCATTTCATTGGACGAGAGGCATACTATGAGAGCTGGTCACAGGGATGCGTTCAAATGTAGTCAGTAATTTGAGGAAATGGCGAAATGGCGAACGCAGATAAAGTTGAGCTCAAAAATCCTCCAGCATCATTGAAGTCTCCGGTTTGGGAACATTTTGGTTTCGCAGTTACGTACAAGGATGATGGACAAAGACAGGTGGACCGAACCAAAGCTGTTTGTCAGCATTGTTCAACTAACATTGGTTACGCGGCTGGCAATACGTCAAACTTGCACACATATTTGAAAAGGCATCACCCGAACGTGAATATCACCAGTACCAAAAGAAAAATGAGTGAAGTGCAAACCCAACTCCCACTAGCATTTAAGCCTCCACCACTCGCAAAAAGTTCAGACCGAGCTAAAGCTATTACAAACGCCAAATATCCTTATGTTGCCATGTTAGCAAAGCGCTACCTGGCTGTATCTGCTACCTCTGTCCCTAGCGAGAGGGTGTTATCCACAGCAGGAGACATTAGTGCCAGCAGATCTGCCCTTTCGGCAAGCAATATGGACAAGTTCATCTTTCTTTAAAAAAAACATGAAAATACAATGACAAGCAAGTCCTAATGTCAAACTGGCTGCTTAGGGGAGTACTAGTGCAGTACAGTTCAAGTACAGATTATTTCAGATCATCGAAATGCTGCACCTTAATGTTTATTTTATTATATTTTTTATTTATTTGAGTGAATACATTATTCACAGTTTAATAATAATAAAAAAAAATTAAAAAAATATGTTATGTTTTGTGATCATTTTTTCTGCTGTACCAAAAACGTACCGAACCGTGACCTAAAAACCGAGGTACGTACCGAACCGAAATGTTTGTGAACCGTTACACCCCTAGTCTGGGTACATTCTAAATCATCAGTAAAGTCTACGACCATATTTTCGTGTGTGGTTCGGGTGCCATCGTGTGGCCTTCTGTAGGCATCGTACTTGCTTCGGCTGTTGCTTGGCTGTTGACCAAGTTCGGGGCCATCTCGTGCGAAATTCACAATTACATATTTGTGTGTCCATCTGGTGTCAATTTCGGGACAGTGTGACAGGGGCTTTACCAAAGCTAAGCTACAACAGAGAATAGATCACAACATGAACCTATACAGAACAGGCAAGTGTAATGCAAAATCCTGTATCCCCGTCAGAATATCCCAAGCCCACAAAAGCATTTTGTCATAGTCCAAACTGTGTGGATTCAAGAGGGAAATCTTCTGGCAGCCTGCAGTTTCTCCCTGAGAAAGAGCTCATTAGCTTCTCTTGGCCTCAATTGAGCTTCCCAGACATCACTTCTCTCATGCTGAATACAAATCCACCCACTTCAACAGGATTGGGACCCCCAAACACTAACCATAGTCATAACCCTGACCATCTCAAACCTAAATCAAATATAAAGCAACTTAATTAGTTGAACATTTGGGGGTGGGAGCGTGCAGTGTCTGGAGGCCTGCTACCCGAGGGGATCAATTCAGGACAAAAACATTGTCTCCAAATGAAAATGTTTCCTTCCTTCATCTGGAGCTAAAAAGCTGGTTATCGACAAAATATACTCTAAAGCAGCATGTAAAAAGTTTTTACAAAATCCCAAGGGTCAGAAACTCTGTTCCAGACTTTGACTGCTTTACAAACCAAGTAGGCACAGATAGAGTAAAGTTCTCCACTGAGTGTTACTTTTGTTTGTTAATAAGTTGAATTCGCCAAAACTAATGCAAAAAGTTAAACAAAATCTGTGCTCATGACAAAAACTATGAAAAGACCAAATTGAAAATTTGCTTGATTGTGTTTTTGAATTTGTCTGACCCTTTTTAGTGATGGTCCATTCAGTTTAGAAAGAGGTAAAAATGCTTAGTCTTCATTTTAATATCTTTTCAGCGAAATGTCCTCCCTCAGGTAATGACTCCTATTAGCATGAAAAATCTGATCTTTGTACACACTTATCCTTAAAGTACCTAGCAATTCGACTGAGGAGCTATTAAACTGAATCTCCTTCATTACACAAATGTGCAAAATTGGACAGTCTTTTTTTATTTGTCCTGAAAAATCATAGGTCTTGCTCTGTAAGACTCCTAACCTTCTTGAGTATTCAAATATTTTCTGCTCTATTATTTTATAAATGATAATGAGAATATTTCCTTAATCTTTATGCGGGGGTGTAACTACAAGCTGCACAATCAACCAGGCGTATTAAATGTTATGTTCTTTTTTTTTTAAACACCCCAAAATAAACCCAAACACTTCATGGGAACACTTTGCTTCCCCCCGCTAGAATAAGTGTTTCGTTTAGTAAGGTGTTAAATATGGTGGCTGAGAAGTGCAACGAGAGTGAAACACTTTAACAAAGCTTGAGACAAATGTACATTTTATAAAACAAAATTACATTAGCAAAACACTTTTACCAAAGAAAAAACAATTTAACATTAACAAAAACAAATTAACAAGATGCGAAACACTTTTACAAAGCTAGAGACAAATTTACATTTTATAAAACAAAATTACATTTTATAAAACAAAATTACATTAGCGAAACACTTTTACGAGAACTGAGACAAATTTACAAGTCCAGAAACACTTTAACATTTGCCGAAACACTTTAGCATTTGCCGAACCACTTTAACATTTGCCGAAACACTTTAACAAACTAGAGAATCAAACCGGAAAGGGAATGTCCATCATACCAGAAGTGACGTGCAAGTGATTGACACAAACTTAAAGTGGACCTATCATGCTATATTGGAAAAATATATTGTAGGACCATACCTCTGTGTCTGTGAAGTTTTTTGCTTAAAATAGCAAACAGTTCACCCATTAGGCGCGTTCACACCAAGTACTTTTCCCACAATAGTTCATGAGAACTTTAGTTCATGAGAGCTCTTTTAGTTCTGATGAACTAAAGCAGATCGCGTTCACACCAAAATGAGTTCCTGGGGGTGGATTAGGCAAATGAGCCGCTGACGTCACTTCTTCTTCTTCTGCTTTGGGTTTACTGGCAGGCCGCAAACAACTTCACGGCGAGTACAGTAGGTGGCGGTATGCAACTGTGTGTGCTTTTGTGTGTGTCTCTCTCTCTCCCTGATCGTGGCCTAAAGAAAACACCTGGCCAAACTTTTGTAGACTTTGCAATGGAGAAGAGCAAGCTATTCAACGGATGGTGTAAAGCATCAAAGGCGACTTAACTTCAGTTTGTGATCTCATAGTGCTGGAGGAGTTTAAAAACTGTGTCCCAGAACATACTGTTGTTGTTTTAAATGAACGAAAAATAACCTCCTTGCTGCAGGCTGCCACTATGGCGGATGAGCTGGTGTTAATGCACAGTGGTGTATTGGCTCAGAGCGATTCTCCTCATCGTGTTGGTTTCCGGAAAGCTTGTAACAGGCGTGCCACACATGCTCACTCTGTTTCTCTTCCAGGACCCAAGAAAAAGAGATTGTGTTTCTTTTGTCTTGACCCTGGTCAGCTAGTGGCAGAGTGTGTAGCTCGGAAGAAGCAGGTGGCAGCTTCCAAGCGGTCTGTGGAAAAGCCAAGAGACGAGCACCCAGTTGCAATGCGACAGAGTGGTGAGTTGCAGTTAAGTTCTGCGTCCGTCTGTGACAGTGCTGTGGGTGTTCCCGTTTCTGAAGCGGTGGCTGTGGACCTGGCTCAGAGCAATGGGGATCTGTGTTCAGTGTGTGATGTGTGTATTCCATGTGATGTGTGTGTTCCATGTGTTGCTCCGGTGTTGGCTGCTTGTGGGCAGTATAACGTGTGTTTTATGGGGGCGGGTGTTACGTGCCGCAGTTGGTGCTTGTGTGTGCTTTTGTGTGTGTCTCTCTCTCTCCCTGATTGTCTCCAGGTGCAGCCTCTCCCCAATCAGGGCCTCCATATAGGACCTGAGGAAGGCTGCAGTCGCTCTCTCCTTCTCCTCTGGCTGCATGTGTGCAGCATGTCTCTGTCTCTGTGTGAGGCCTGTGTTTTTGTGAAGTGTTAGGAGATGTGCTCCAGTTTGTTCGTGTATGGTTTATTTTGGTTTGCTTTGCAAGTTGGCTGGTGAGCCCTTTTTTTATCCATTAAAACCTCACTTTGTGGCTTTATAGCTCAGTTTCCTCTCCTTTTTTCTCTCTCCCGGTTATTTCATATGCTGTTACTTCCCTCTGGTTCCCCTAGCCCAGTAGGGAACGTAACACACCTTAAAGTTGCAATTCGCCAAAAAACCGAGAGAAGAAGAAGAAAAAAAACTTCTGCTTCCGCTGTATGCTTCTGTTTACCTTCCGACCTCAGACACGGTATGGAGTTGACGTTTTGGTGCTCGTGTTATACAGCTTTGTAACTGAGTTATTTAAGCCAATAACTCAGCCACAAATACAAATACAGATCGACCATTCAAATGCAATAGAAATGCTGAGTCGGAGGCGAAGGCGAAGGCGGTTAAGAAGCCTTAACAAAAGGATTGGACGACGAAAAGCACACGCTATGGACATGTTTCGCCGTAGGACAGCTGAGGATGATGACCGTTATCACGCCCAAAGAACAGCAATGGTACGTTCATTAAATCACATTAATACTATCTAATGTAGAATTTATGGAGTTATGTAGGGCTAATTTGTGTCTTTGTATGTGTTCCAGATATGCGAATACTACGGAACGCGCCGTGTCCCGCACTCTCTCTGGGTGAACAATAGAACATCGGCCTGGTGGGAGAAGGTGGTGCCAACGTACACCAATGTGCAGTGGATCAAAGATTTCCGAATGTCCAAGGGCTCTTTTCAACTCCTCTGTATTCGCCTGGAAGCAACGTTGGGGAGACGCAACCTAAAAAAATCGCCGCGGGGCAAGACACGCGCACAGCCCTTATGAGGCATCTGAACAGCATGGAAATTGTAAATTGACAATAAAGCTGATCTTTTGTACAGTGCATTTGGTTCTCTCTTTTATTTACCACAGTCAACAGACACAATTACAATAGTGCAGACACACCTTAGTGCAAAGATTAAATGTCAGTATCAAAACAGTACTCATACTGTATATTTGTATATTAATATGAGTATATTATTATGTTAAATGTGTGTTAAAGACAATGGGATGAGGTTGAAAGCTCTTTAAAAAGCTTTTGTATACCATCTTTACTGTGATAAATACATACATGTTAAGCATACACACCTGAAGAACTACGTTACACACACACACAGGTTAGTCTGTGTACCGCTGCACTGCTGCTGGTTTAAACAAAGACAGTCATGATGCTAGTGCTGTGCATGTAGGTTCTCTTTTATTTATCAGCAGCAGATCAATAAGTGTCAGTAGTATCAAAACAATATAATAACAGTGGCAATATATATATATATATATATATATATAATAACAATAGGTAGGCTCAGCAGCAGACACACCTTAGTGCAAAGTTAGGTGTCAGTATTAATAACAGTGGCATATATATATATATATATAATCACAATAATACAAAATTAACTGTCCCAGGTGTAGGCAATTTGGGGTGAAGTGTCTTGCCCAGGGACACAACGACATCCTGACTGCAGTGGGGTTTGAACCTGTGCTCCCCTGATCCGAACACCAACGCACCAGACCACTGCACCACACGCCTCCCAACAAGTCATTGTACAGTTTATCAACAACGACAAGTTTTTCTTATTTTTTGTATTGAAGGCCTGTTGGATTTAATCAGCTCGCTTAGCACTGCCAGAAGGGTCAGTGTATGTTTTGGTCATTGGATTTTCTTTTCACAAATGGAAATTCAAAAACAAAAAACCACTGGATATTTGATTTTCGTTTTCAAATTGAAAAACCAAAATTGAAATACAAGGCGTTTTTCTTTATCAACTTAAAAAACGGGATGATTTTCATTTTCTACTTCTCAAAACAAAAAATAAAATCACTAGAAAACAGAAACAAAAAACCCCCCGTTTTTTCATATTCTGCTACCGGAAGTTACCTTACAAAATAAGAGCGCAAACGAAACTCACGGAAGTGATTTCAAAACAAAAGCACTCGTAGGCTATGCTAAAATCACACTTTGAATCACTACAGTATCCTGTTGAAGGAACTGTGATTATTATAAACAAGGGGAATTTAGCGATCACAATGAAAACGGCCAAGACACACTTTGAGCCCAGAAAATGAATGTTATAAAGGGCTGTAAATATAATAGGCCTATTTCTAAAATGGACAACATTGTTAGGAGATTTCAACTATACAGCGATTCTGCACTGCGGTCAACTCAGCCGTCTGGGTGACCAGATGTCCCGCTTTGTGCGGTATTGCACAGCATTTTCACGACTTTTGGTGCGTTCCGCAAATTGAGACGATGTCCCGCATATTTCATTTAGATTGGCTAAAACGCTTTTCTAAAATCTGATGTATGACATGAATCAGATGCGGAGAAAGGCTGGCTCGGTTCGCTGACGGCCGGCACCGCCCTTTATTATTATATGTTTTAAACTTTATATATACAGTCTATGGTTTTAAACGGCATCATGTAAGTTGCGCTGACAGCGACAGAGGTTCACATGTGTACCCCCCCGCTGACAGTTCACGAGCGTCCATAGTGTCTCTCCACCCCCCGTTGACAGTTCACGCGTCGACTCGACATTGCATTTACATGTCCCACGGGCCACATTGTCCCACACAAACATACTCTAGAGCAGAAGTGGCTTGATTTTGTTCTCAGCAGGGGACTTTGACAGAGGATTTGTCACGATCTCTCTGTGTTGTGTTTTGTCTTGTCTTTTTCTGTCTTTGGTTTCCTGTTTTGTTTTGAAAAGTGTTCATCCCCCGTCTTGCCTGTTGCTTCCTGTCTCTGTGTTCCACTTCCCTCCTGCCTGATTGCCCGATTGTGTTCACCTGGTGCCCCTGTGTTTTCTCCTCCCTCCTCACCTGTGTCTTGTTTGTGTGATTGGTCTTGTGTGTATTTTAGTTCTGGTTTTTCTGTCTGTCATTGTTGGTTCCTTGTTTGTCTTTGACTGTGTCACAGGGTAGTGTTCTGTTGTCTACTTTGTTACCTTGGATTAAAGGAATTATCTTGGGAATCTGCATTTGGGTCCTGCCTGCTTCACTCAACCCTGACAGGATTTCTCAAAAAGTAAAGAGTAAAATTACTTCAATGTATTGTAGTAGTAGGCTAACTTAATACAAAGTCAAACAGTATCAATTTCATTAAGAACTAATGGTAAAATTGTCTTTTTATCACTCATCAAAGATAGCAGATAAACATACATTATGTAGGCTACTATGGAGGGGACTCTGACAGAGGATTACTCAAAATGTACACAGTAAAAGTACTTAATTTCATTTCTGGTATCAGTCAAACTAGTACCGAGTCCAACAGTGTCAGTTTTATTAAGAACTTTTGGTAAAAAACTCTAGAGTATGTTTGTGCCACAAGTGGGACAGAGCTCTGTCCCACTTGTGGCTTTCTGGCACCTGGTCACCTCAGCTGTCTCTCGAGTTTGATTTTTCAAATCAGCTGCTCTTCATATATTTTCCTGCTATATTCAATGAGTGATACAAATATTTTTGTCCACAAGTTCTTAATAAAACTGACACTGTTGGACTCTGTACTAATTTGACTGCTACTGTTACACCACTCAGACCGCAAGGGTATTATAGGTGTAGAAAACGTTCATTTATTAACTTCCACAAGGCACATGTGCAAGATGTCAGCATCTCAAAGCACAACACACAGACACACTTCTTCTGTTCATCTCCAGCATAAAACAATGATGAACCATCAGGTGATCTGCCCCCTTGTGGTATAAACATGCATGTGCAGGTAGACAACCTCAACCTTATGGGTGCTACACTACCAGAAATGAAATGAAGTACTTTTACTGTGTACTTTGTGAGTAATCCTCTGTCAGAGTCCCCTCCATAGTAGCCTATCCAGGCCAGTCTCTAAAGAAGTTCCAAGGTGTAAAAATGCTGCTGCCGGAGTACTGACTGGAAGTATTGCTGATATCATGTCTACCATCCTCTTAAAATACTCTGTCCAACAATATCAGTCTCAGGAAGAAATGTTTTTTAACGCTTATTAAAAGAAAAACATGCATTCTTGTTCTCAGGAGGGGACATTGACAGAGGATTTCTCAAAAAGTACACAGTAAAATTACTTCAATGTATTGTTAGTAGTAATATCCTTCAGCAAAGTAACACACTGTCACTCTGGTTGCCCTCTTATGATGCTGCTGTCTTTTAATATATAACTATTTCTCAGCCGCTAATTTGTTCCTCGCAGATTCTTCAGTCTCATCAGCCTCATCCATCAGTCCCAGTCAACGCCTCCAGCACACTTCCAGTGTCTGACTCCATATGATATTGTCCTGATGCTGTAAGGGTGATGCCCCATGATCACAAAATGTGTGCCAAGGACCTCATATTATGTCTGTCATTAATGTTACATCACCCATTATAACAGTTTTCTTTCATTTTTTCTCTTCTCTTAACTGAATAGTCCTGTCTTTAAGTATAATACAATGTAAAGTCATTTTCCTGCACCATTTTAAGGCTTCAAAAACAGCCATTTTTACTGTATGAGTTTGGAGAAATGACACAATCAATGGCCCAGAATTGTACTTTATAAACTATGAATCTTGTGGTGCTTGAAAAAATACACACTGGCTAAGCCGACCAGGATATATGCCTTTTTTGGAGCCCTTTTTTGCAATATTTATTAAAATGTCACTTTAAACAAACCTCTATCTGAGGATAATACAAGCAACCATAAAACGCCCTTTATCTAGAGAGCCATTGAAGCCCATGAAGAATGTATCCTTCCACAAATCTTTTCATCTGCTGTATTAATAATGCTGCCACGTGTTTTCAAATTCAAGTTAAGGCACTATCTGCAGAACATTACAAATATTCTTAATTTGCAGTATTTTATTTTAAAAGTGTTCAGAAAGACTGCATCAAATATGCTATATCTATATATATCTATATAATATCAATATTGTTATTAACTTCAATCAAAGTCAATTTAAATAGCGGGCAAGACTTTCCAAGGGGTAAAAATGCTGCTGCCGGACTTCTGACTGGAAGTATTGCTGATATCATGTCTACCATATCCTCTTAAAATACTCTGTCCAACAATATCAGTCTCATGAAGAAAGGTGTTTTAACGCTGATTCAAAATAGCAGAGAAACATGCATTCTTGTTCTCAAGAGGGGACATTGACAGAGGATTACTCAAAAAGTACACAGTAAGTACTTCATAGTACTTGTGGGAGTAGTTTCACTACTAGCCTACTGAGTCCAACAGGATTGATCTCACGAAGAACTAATGGCAGAAAAAATTATAACAAACTCGAGAGACGGCTGAGCTGACCGCAGTGCAGAATCGCTGTATAGTTTAAATCTCCTAACAATGTTGTCCATTTTAGACATAGGCCTATTATATTTACAGCCCTTAATAACATTCATTTTCTGGGCTCAATATGTGTCTTGGCTGTTTTCGTTGTGAAAACAAATAGACCGTAGATACACGGATTGACCGTCCTCATCTGCGCTCTTATTTTGAAAGACAACTTCTGGTAGCAGAATATGAAAAAACGGGGTTTTGTTTTGTTTCTGTTTTCTAGTGATTTTATTTTTTGTTTTGAGAAGTAGAAAATGAAAATCATCCCGTTTTTTAAGTTTAGTAAATCCCTTTTTGACCGTGATAAAGAAAAACGCCTTGTATTTCAATTTTGGTTTTTCAATTTGAAAACGAAAATCAAATATCCAGTCGTTTTTTGTTTTTGAATTTCACTTTGTGAAAAGAAAATCCAATGACCAAAACATACACTGACCCAGAAGCCCAGCCTGAAAGGTATTTTGTTGCTCCACCTGGCACCATGAGCAGCTGGTCGTCCGATTCCTGGGCCTTGTGTGAATGCAGCAGCCGTTCGTCGTGCATCTCCTTGGCACGCAGGTCCTCATTCTCCTTGCTGACCATGGCACGGCAGTCCATCGCCATGATGGTGTCAAGGAAGCTGTCATCCTGTGCCTGCTTTCCTAAGGTGAAATATGCAAGATACAAGATCAGTTTAATCGCAACAACGAGACAACATTGTCCAACATTGGACATGGTGCAGGCAGGGACAGTGTACAAAATGCAGGTGTAAAGTAGAAGATAAGATAGGATCAAATAATATCAAATAAAAAATAAATATCAAAGGGCCCTTATTTATTGTTTTGTGCTTAATGTATGCTTGAACTTTGTTTTATAGGGATTAGTGGACATCAGTTAGATGTGTAACCTTCTTTCAAGGCCAGAGTAGTTACAGTGTAAGTGGATTGACATCTAACATAACATGGCTGAGTACAATTATAACAATCAATAAAAAAAAGGAAAAATAAATAGAATTTCAATTAGATTTCTACTTAAATGTGCAAAAATATTAGAACATCAGTCTTTGTGGCATGCAGGTAATCAACTGTTTAAGCTTTTACCATTAACATGTAGAATGAATGTTGCAAATGACTTGCAATTATAGCAACTACAATGTATTGTTAGAGGTAGCATTATGTCCAGCTAGCATGCTAATTGCTAACGTTATATTATCGTTTTATCCCGGAGGGGAAAACTAGTTTCTAATCCTGAGAGAAACACCTCGCCTGAAACACATGATTAGTGCCATGAGTTAGTGAAGCAAATTACAGAACATTGCACACTTATTCACAAGTCAAAACGTGTTCATAGCGGGCACGGCTGAGAATAGCTAGCTAGCTAGATGTTGTTAGCCAGCTTGGACCTATGATAGCAAGTTCTAGCATGGCTAGCTCGATCTACTGAGCAAATAAAAGTACATCTAAGACCAGTATTGTGCAGATTAAAACAGTGCAGTGCATGTATTTTATTTTACCTTCGTAGTCGTCCCGACATGACTTTGCCAGGTCTGCTAACTTTGCTGAGTCACGGAAACTGCATTCAGTAGAAGCTTCTGAATGCGGCGCTTCGCGTCCTCCGAGTAAACCGCCAGAAGTGCCGACACATCCTCATCACTCCACCGCTCCGATGATTTATTTAGTGTTGCTATAATAACTGCTTTCACAAAAGTAATCTCTTCGGGTGCGCTGGCCCGAAGCGAGCAAATACAATGGCCGCTTACAAAAAAAAATTCAGAGTCAAACGGGCGTGGTTTGCATTCCGCACAGCCAATCAGACGTATGAACTATTTTCTCCCACGACAGTCCCTGCTCTCTAGCAGGGACTGAAAAGCGGGTCAGATGAACTAATTTGAACTACTTTAGTTCTTGGTGCTTTTTGGTGTGAACGCAAATATATCGTAGTTCTGATGAACTATTGTGGGAAAAGTACTCCAAAGTACTCCGGTGTGAACGCGCCTATTGTAGCCATGCCTCATACTGCTCAAACCCCTCTTTTGCAGCCCTGTTAGAGAAACGCGGATTTTGGGTCCTTAGCTTGAAAAAAAAGAAAGAAGAGGAGGCGGAGCTAATGCCTGATCAGAATTATACCGGAGATAAAGTTACATTTTATTTTCTGACGCTGCGTGAGTTCTCCGGCACACCGGGGACACATATTTATGTATAAAAGACATCAAAAAGTGCATTTTGCATGATAGGTCCCCTTTAAGTTTGTTTCGGCGGTCTATGGACGTTACGAGTGTGTTTATGGTCGTTAAAAATGTTTTGTCCGTTTTGTGGAAACCACCTGGGCCAAGTGACACGGTTTTGCTCATCACGATATACTTTCTCGTGTGCACGAGATACGTTCTTGTGTGCACGAGATACGTTCTCGTCCGCACGAGATACGTTCTCGTGCGCACCGGTTCGCCAAGTAGGAAGTGGAGCTGTGCCTTTGCACCGCCTTCGCTGTGTTTACCTTCATTAGAACAGCTAAAGAGCGACTGCAGCCTGCTTCGTTTTTATGAAGGAGATGTCCGGTCACCAAGGCGCATGGTGTGTGTATGTGTATGTGTATGTGTATGTGTATGTGTATGTGTATGTGTATGTGTGTGTGTGTGTGTGTGTGTGTGTGTGTGTGTGTGTGTGTGTGTGTGTGTGTGTGTGTGTGTGTGGTTAAAACGAAGCAGCCTGCAGTCACTCTTTAGCTGTTCTAATCAAGGTAAACACAGCGCAGGCGGTGTGTAAAAGGCACAGCTCCACTTTCTACTTGGCGAACTGGTAACTTTCTCGTGCGCACGAGAACGTATCTCGTGATGAGCAAAACCGTGTCACTTGGCACCAGGTGGTTTCCACAGAACGGACAAAACATCTTTAACGACCATAAACACACTCGTGCTGTCCATAGGTAGCGGCGGTCTATTCTCTATAGTCTCTAGTGTTTCGGCAAATGTTAAAGTGTTTCGGGACTTGTGAATTTGTCTCAGTTCTCGTAAGTGTTTTAGCTAATGTAATTTTGTTTTTTAAATGTAATTTTTGTTTTTATAAAATGTAATTTTCTTTTATAAAATGTAAATGTGTCTCTAGCTTTGTAAAAGTGTTTCACACTTTGTAATTCTCGTTTGCACTTCTCAGCCACCGTAGCTAAATGTAAAGTTCTAACCCTGTTCTAACCCTGTTCTTGTGAGTGTCTCGCAGCTCACCGTCCTCCTGGCAAAAGTCTGAGCAGCTGAAATACACCTGCCTAAGTAGATGGGCCTGGATGATTGGAATGTGCCATTCTCAAAATAACAGAAGGGTGTTTTTAAAGGAGCCACTTCATCCAGCACCTCTTTTTGAAGTCTTCACTTCCCTGCAGATGACCATGGAGGGGCCAGCATGATCATACAATCCTGCAGTTGTGAGAGGAAGGCAGTGTTTCTTAGACAGAGGAGCACTCACCATGTTCTGTGTTAGTGATGCTTTGGGCTTTAAAGCATTTCTGTTCATGTTATATATAATTAAGCTGATTCTGATTTTATAACCCATCCTAAACGTTGTTAATGTGGGTAAATAGAATCCCTATTTTTTTCAACCTGCCCTTATCGTAACCAAATCCAAACACTACTCTACCACTTTGAAACTTCACCTAGTGCTTCTATGTTTTAAGAAATTCATGCTTAAGCCTAAACAGATTTTACGGCTTTGCTTTCTATTTGACTGATTTTAAAACAGGTGCATATGTTTTCCTGCTATTTTCCGTTTTCACAAAAAAGGCATTTTTCAATTTTACATCTGCCTGTGAAGGCAAATATCAACATAGCTGGGGATGGTTGCTTTAAAGTCCACCAGACTTCTGATGTAAAAGTCATGCTTATAAAGAAATATAATTCATTCAGTTGGGATTTGTTAAATTTGACTATAATATGAACATTTAATTTGTGGTTATGTGAAGTCTCAGTTAGAAAATTGGATGACTCAATATTACATTGATCATTATTTACTGGTTATTCAGGATTTGTGATGAAGCTGAGTCTGTGGCAGTGTTGATTGGTGAAGCTAATCAAAAGCTCTTTGGAACCACAAATGCTGAATGCCTCCAATATGGCACTCTGCATTTGTGCAGCAGAATGGCTGTGAGCGCACATAAGTAGTAAATGTACTCCATGCTAGCCTAAAGCTTTGCCGCAGGAGTGAACACGAGGCAGTGATTTATTCTGAGGGACTGTCATTACTCACATATCACAAAGCAGTTGCTTAAGCTGAACCTGAAATATTCATTTTTTAATTATTGACCTACTAATCTTGTAAATTGTCTTTGTGAATAGCTTAATAGTGAGATTGTATACCATAAGAGCACACACAGCTGCTGAGAAGCTTAAAGGTTTCCCTCCTGCAGCAACTGCTGGAAGATCGAGCTCTTAAATCTTTAATCACCTGTGGTGCAGTAGAGGGAGAAATAATCGCCTATTTTGTAACAGCAGCACAACCTACCATAATAAAAAAGTTATAATACATCATTTAAACTGTTATGGAGTCTGACACAGAATACAGATACTAAAGTCTTGCCAAGAGATGGATGTTTACAGTACAGATTTTATGCCAATAGTACAATATAATGACTGATTTTAGGATTGTTTATGATCATCAGGTTGTTGCTCATTAGAAATCCCCATTGAAATCAGAGGCCTGTACTACGAAGCTGGTTCAACCTAACCTGGATATGTTTGAGTTAGCCGGTTGGCCCAATCCAAAACATACGCGCTCTGGCTAAACTGTACTACGACGCTGGTTATCAAGTGGATCGCTCAAGCCAGCCGTGTCCTATCTAGTTAGGTGCGCGTTCACATGAAAGGGGTGGTATTTGGAGCATTCGACCAATCTCAAACACGGACAAGCGTACTGACAGCGCAGCGTCATACCTCCTGAATGAAAAGTGAACTTTAATATTAGTCAAATATGAAGAAGTTAAACTTTAAACATCCATGACTTAAACACTTTATCCAGGATAAAAGCCACATAGCTGCACCTGCAAGGTGAATACAGCTGGTAAAAGAAAAAGTGTTTGAATGCGTACATTAACAGGTTTATGAAATCACTGCCCCGTCCAAGACACGAGTGGATCTGACTTTAATTAGGAGAATTTGACTCGAGTGTTTCGTCAACTTAATGTGTTGCTTAAAATAATACTTCTGCATACAGTATGTGACACTGTGAGTGTTGCACGGCCAGATACGGCTCGAGAAGCTGACTCAAATAAGGAAATATATGATACATTATGATGTGGTATGATATGAATGATAATGGGACACATCGACGTCTGCACTCACAGTGCCGCGGACTGTACTTAATGTTACTCTGATCCGGTTACTTATGTCGTGGCAGATATTTAAGTAAGCTTTCTTAACGCTAATATTATAATAGTCAGATTGCTCTGAAGATGGGAGGGGATATTCT
This sequence comes from Trematomus bernacchii, assembly GCF_902827165.1. NCBI lineage: Eukaryota > Metazoa > Chordata > Actinopteri > Perciformes > Nototheniidae > Trematomus > Trematomus bernacchii. Next base: position 16,696,142 of record NW_022987720.1, on the reverse strand, counting down.
ATTAATTTTCACGTTCACACAGTCAGTTGATTTTGGCCGGCAGTCTTTCCTGCAACGGCAGTTTTTCTGTATTTCCTCTATCCTGTAATATGAATTGATCGCTTTAAACTCCGCACACGGAGCTCTGATTGGTCAGCAGGCAGTGCTTTCACTGAGTTGATCTCTTAGCCTGCCACCTAACCTGCTCCGGAGCAGGTTTGCCGCTCAGCATAAGTTACCATGGAAATCTAGCCTGCTAAAAAGAGAACCAGCGTCGTAGGACCGGAAAGCCCGAGATTTCCCTGAATTTAGCCGGCTAAGCGAAAATCCAGCTTCGTAGTACAGGCCTCTGATGTACTTATATGATTCTGTTTTCTTCAAGTTTGTATCTTCTTGGTCGAATGCACTTATTGTAAGTCGCTTTGGATAAAAGCGTCAGCTAAATGCAATGTAATGTAATGTAATTAGCAGATCAGCCATGACAACTTGCATTATATTATGTTGGTAAATAAGAATGTGAGCCCTGTTAGTTGTCTTCGCTTCCACTAAAAACAAAAACAAGTACATAACAAACACAAACTCTGAGGTCCAACATAAAGGTTTATCTTTGATGCTGGAGGCATTTCAAAGCTCTGTGTATCCTTCAGAAAACACAGAACATCCCCATGCTACGATGAAAGAGTCACATATACTCAGCCTCACATTTCTATACTGAAGCTCAACCTCTGCAGCGCGTGATTTGTTATTATATACAATGTCATTGAGAATGGTTTAATTTAAAATAATGTAAAATGAATAAAACCATAATTAGCCTACTACTTTACCCTTGATGATTATACATTGAAATGTACACGCTAATGAATATTCCTTATCTTTTTTGGACCTGGTTGAGGACAGTAAAACGTTTTTTAGGGGAATGCCTACATTGACTATATAATAATGAATGAAACAAAGATCATATTTAATACCGTGTAACAGATATGAGAAACAGTAATAAAGATGCTATCTTGTTGATGTCATCTTGTACAACTAGTACACACAGTTTCTTGCTAAAGCATCTTCCCAGATTGTTCTGCAGGATGTATGTTCCAAACCAGTGGAGCAGCTACCAGTCTAATCCCTTTTGTGAGGTGAGAGATAATAAATGTTCCAACAGGTATGGTAAACTTTGACAGCCTAGGTGAAATTGCCCAATTACCTCTGTTGTCTGTTTTTAAAGGGTAAATATGTAATGATTGTTAAAGGGCAGATAACTACTGTTGTACCTCTCTGTGGTTCAAACCTGGAGCATGTTGCTTTCCTGTCCACACCCCAGTCATGATGGTGTTGTTTCTTTATTTCTTTATTAAGATCCCCATTATCACTAAGGATACGCTTTTCTCCCTGGGGCCACACACACGGTAGCCATATAAGCACACCAAACAAAACAGCTCATCTCATTAAATGAGCAATCAACTCCTGTGTTTTTTTACTTCCTGTTAATAACCTTTCACATACCTTTATTGATCTTGTCACTGGTACATTTCTAAAAAAAAACGTTCTAGGTGAGCACTGTAACACACAACACACTCTTAATTTGAGGTACTGTTTCTCTCTTATATGCTATTGAGTGTGGATTTACCCTTTAATGTCCACACTAGGCTGAGTCTAGGTGCAAGGATGCAGTGTTCTCTCCCAGCTGTAGGCAGGCGCAGGATGTTGGCTGGGTCCAGCAGCCTTGTTGAAACGCTGACCTTTAACGCATCTTGAGACTAAAGGCTCTGCATACAAATGATGATCTGATTCCTCTGTCATTTGACCAGTCAGTCAACGTCACAGCAGATGCTGCATGCTCCCGTAGTCAAGCAGAGCTCCACCATTTCTGACCAGTGACTTTGAATTTTTATTGGAAATATTGCAGGATCTTTTTGTTTAATCTTTTTGTGTAGACCAAGTTCAATTTCATTGCCTTTTTTTTTTTACTTGTCTGCTGTTGTAAGGTGAATGTGAAAGTGGGGAACTTGCCAATTTATGGTTATTTAATTAATCTTATAAACAGTATGGTTTTGAAGCCAGTGCAATTTAATCAGGTATGCAATTGCATGGCCTATATTGAAAACGTAATTATGCAGATAGGAGAGTAGACTCAGATCTACACCACTTTTCTAAGAAATTATGCAACAGTGCCACCTACTGAGAGGGACCAGCACCTCCTCTGATCAGTTGATAGTCACAGGCGTAGCAATGAATTCTGAGCCACCTGGAAGAATTGTGTTGTGTTGTGTTGTATTGGAATTTTGTCTTCAGATAATGCTATCACATCCTGTCTTCTGTGCACACAACAGCTCAGTCGGCTTTGGTGAACTTTAAAGATTGCCTTGTGAAAAAAGAGAAAACAGATGATTTCGATGTTAGGATTTTAAATATGCATTTACTCTTCATTAAAGTGAAAGCAGAATTAACAGTAAACTGAGTTTGAAAAGCAAAACCTCAAATCTTAAATCCACCCACTGCCACATTAATGTTATAGTATGTGGGGCCTCTTTAAACCCCAGTGAAACCATACATTTAAGATCCACATGTATTGACTAAACTGTCCTGGGGGGCAGACAATGAATTAACTGAGCTGTTCTAGGAGACAGTACTCGCCTCAAAACCACTGTTAGCTTAAAACATGTATTTTATCAAGTCCAGAAATGACATAACCACTTTTTACTTTGAAATGTGCTTTACATTTATTAAGAAAACAAAATGTCTTATATGCAAACATGGTATATACACAATGCTTTTAACCAGAAAGGCACCAAAGACACTTTAGCAGAGACTGCTTCTTGCTGGCTCTATAACAATGTAAAAAAAACAGGACGTGATCGTCTTGAGAAGATGAGAAGTAAATCCGAACAAAACATAATTAGCAACGTATTAAGAGACTTGTAGTTTCCTCTCACGATGTAAAAATCTTTATTTGAATGGTTAAAAAGCTAATAAGACAATAGTGGTGTTGTGATAGCTAAAATATATATTATTCATTACATAAATACAATAGTCTTAATGTAGCACATTTTATGTGTGCATTAATAACTCCCTTTTGTGGCTACAGACTGTCCACTATGTGTGCAAGGGGAAACCATTTGAGACCTTCCTCAATTGAAAGTAAAACTTCTGTCAAACTTAAGTTTTATTCATAGAACATACACATTTGTAATAAATTATTTTTAGTACATTTCTCAGGTTGTAACAGCTATATCTTGTTATTGGTATGTGTTGAAAATAAACTTGACAGTGATTGTCTGAACAATAGAGTGTTTGTGATTTACTATGATGGGAGAGCTGTATCCACATTTGGTCTCTCAAAATAAGAGTTCTTCCCCAAAACCTCAAGATCTTACCCCCGACAAGGAGCAAAGTGACAGCACCATACATCTTTGCAAGTGCTAGTAAAGCTAAGAAGTGGCACGCGTGACATGAATGAGAACGGCAGGTCAGTTTTTGCCTTAAAGAGGTGAGGTAACTTCCTTCTTCTGGCATTAACACTCAGTGTATAGATGGCAGCAGCACTCCTTTCATCCTCCGTCTCTACTTTCTTCAGCTCACTTTTAGCAGCCAATGGATTATTAGGCTGTGAGGTTGAGCACTCGTACCGTGATAGTGCGAAAGGTCCATGCAAATGTTTTTAACCAAAACCACAGAATGATTCTGACATGATATCAAAAAGTAAAACAACCTTGTGTTTTGGGTAGGTGACTGGGAAAGGAGGAGGAACAGACTGTCAGCACCAATCCTCTGCCAAGCGTGGGCATCCCCGTCTGGATACACCAGAGGTCCCGCCCATAGTGCTGATGCCTCTTCATGATTGGTCCCATGGGAATAATTGCATACAGTTTGGAGAAGTGATAATTCCTTTCTTCTCTTGTTCCTATTATGTCTGTCATTTGTTTATGCTGACGGTGACATAAGATGTTGGTATGTAGCCTTCATCCCCATTGCTCCTACGGACACGGGTCCAGCCGTCCCCTTTGTCCTCCTCCACCACAGACAGAACCTCCCCCTCCTGCATAGAGATGGTCCCTTCACTGGCACCTGGAAGAAAGACAAAGTAGGTGGTAGCAAATATCCCTAGTTTGTGCATAAAAGACTACATCACAGGACTCATGATATTATTTTGACTGTGAAAGTTATCATTTGCTGACCAAAAGAGAAGCTACTTAAAGCTAGCCATCTTGCATTAGCCCCTTTTCCACTTCCTGTTGATCATTGAATCATTATATTGATCCAGATTTGTGTATCATTACACCCCTAGTAGTTCCCGCTACAGACCACAATTTGCCATGACGATACATACACACACAAACTCAACAGGTTAACACAAAGCTGCTGGATAATGCAATCACATCCTGTCTCCCCTGAATAACAATGGCAGCTTAAAGAAAATTAAGCAACAGTGCAATGCAATATCAATTCATCATCCTCCTTGACAAAACACTAATTATTAGACATGTATAATATTGCTTGTGCAGCATCCTCTTCCTAAGCTGAGTCAAGCAGCAGCCTCATGTTTTAGGGTTTTCTTTTAATCAATATAATAAGTGTATTGACTTTGTTATGGTGCCAAAAAGCACCAAGCTAACATGTGATACTGAAATTGAGCGGCAACAGTTTTGAGCTGTGAGAAAAGCATAAATAGTTTTTCCATTGAACAAAATTAATATTGTATAATAAAGGGTGGATGTAGAATCTACATCCACCCTTATACAGTATTAATCTACATTGTAGATGGATTGTCTTGTCGTCAAAAAACGTTGAAGTTTAAATTTGTTTTACCATCTCAAAATGTACTGAAGTCATGAAGTAAAACCTTTTAAGTCATGCTATTTCTGTGCACCTTTTCCACTTCCTGTTGATCATTGAATCATTATATTGATCTGGATTTGTGTATCATTAGTTCCCGCTACAGACCACATTTTGCTATTAGGATACATACACACAAAGCCAACCACACACTGTTATAGCAGGTAAATGCACTAACACAGCCAAATACCATCAACGCATCTCAAAATGTCCATGTTGCTCACTAATATTCACATTTATATTTTATATATATTATAGTTTTTTAGTAATTATTGTCTTTAAATAATATATGGGAGAAATTGTATACACATGCTAGACAGCTTAAACAGCCTGTGACATACCAGGGAAGCTGTACATGGCCGTGCATTTCCCGATAGGGGCAGTCAGTTCCTCATCTTCAAAGTCATCATCAAACTCAGCGTAGATGGCCTGGGAGGTATCAGGAGTGCTCTCATCTGAGTGAGCTCCATCAGGGCTGGAGAGAAAAACAAAGGTTTCCTGTACAGAGCGGACAACACATCATTGCGCTAGACATACTGTCTATTAAGAGAATTTAGTGTTACCTGAGAAGATCGTGACCTCCATTGTTGTTGAATGTATGACTTTTATAGCGCAACGTGTCCCCTCGAACTCCTGCCTCAGCAACCCAAGTCTACATCAGAGAGCCAAAGCATCAAGGAGAGAAAACATACTGTTTATTGTGAAGCATTGAATAGTAGAAATACCAAGTCAGGTAAAAAAATCACAAAAAGCCTCAATGGGCTCACCTCATAATGGTTAGTGATGACCTCATCATCATAAAATTACCTCGTACTTGTTGAGCTCTCCTCTGAGCCGCTCTATATTCTGGGATGTCTGGTTAATTTGGGGTGCCAGACTAGCAGGGTCTCCCATTTGGGGATTTTTTTCATAAACATCTTTCATTTTCCCCAGGGCCTCACTGAAGAAAAGAACAAAGGAGGAGGGGGAGGGGGGGTGACTTTCAGTAAAAAGCTTAGCACTCAGTAAACAACACTCACACACACACACCAGAGTTATACACACTGATGTGCACAACAGAGATGATTATTAATACCCACGTATACAAAAGTGCACACACCTCTGATCTACTTCCTTTTGCAGCTCTTTGCAAATGTCCTCTAGTTTCTGTTGCAACCGCTTCCTGCGCTGCTCAGGAGGAAGATGGGCGAAGTCCTCTGTCACTGTAGGCTGCATAGAGTTCACAGGGAAAGGCGTGTTAACACTGAGCGGAGTCTCACCATTTCATGGCGACAGTAACCATGTGAAAAGAAACAGACACCTCCGGAAGAACACAGCCTGCTGTTTGAGTTCAGCTCAAAGGACAATGTTTAACTGTCGAAACTTAGATTCAAATATCCTAGTTAAAAATTTGCTAGGCTTATTAATATAAAGCCTTCCATGTACAACAGTGAGCTCAACCAAAAAACACCACCCATAGACCAACACATATGATGTAACACACTCTAATCACTTTTTATATTGATTTTTAACTACAACTTCAAGAAATAAATATTTTGGATGGAAACGGTGACCCAATAGAAGTGTAGAGACAATCAAGGCTACTTTGAAATGTGTCCTCCTGTTCTACCAATCATTTCTCCCTTGCTCCACCACCAGGTGGCCACCTCTTCAATACAAACTCAAGACAAGCCTTTTGCCACATAACATGATCATGTATGCTGCATGTTGGTCTTTAAACACAGAAACTATTTCAGTTTTGTCAGTTTAATAAGGTAAATTATTGAAATGCCTTGAGCTTTTGTAATGAAAAGGAGGCCATCTTGTCACACAACGGAGACCCCCACACCAGCTAAGTGGTCCATATTACCGTGTTCCTGTCTGGAGTAAACTTCTGAAGGAAAAAGAAACAGTATGTGTATAGAAAATGATCATAATAGTTTAGTTTTAAAAGTTTCTTGTACATTATTGTACATGTTTAAGTTTTGAAAATGTTGACAAGTCATTCTTTCATGCGCAGGAACACAGTATGATGTGTCCCTGATGAGTGGAGGTCTTCTGACCTCCAAACCTTCTCCTCTGACTCACCGATCTCCTGAGCGTCCGGAAGGAAGAGATTCTGGGTTTGACTGTCTTATTGATCTCCTTCAAACAGTACGACAGGGGGTCCCGGCCAAACTTGGGGGAATTGGGTCCGTTAGCAGGCGAGGGGGCGGGGGGTGTTGAGAAAGGTGGGAGCGTGGATGTAGAGAGCTAGGGTGGGGGGGGGGGGGGATAAGAAGTACCAGCACCCGAGCATGAGGTATGCAGGCGGTGTACAGGATGGGGGAGAGGGGGATAGAAAGATAGAAAAAGAGGGGAAGACAAAAACAAGGTGACAAGGGAAAGAAAAAGACACCATCAACACCTTAAAGCACACCAAAGGCAGGAAGACAACACTGGAGCAAACTCAGGACACAAGCCCAGAGAGCATGAAAGCACAAACACACATCTGTCTTTTTGGCTTGCATGGACACACATGTAAAGAAAAAAAAAATACAAAGTTAAGACAGAGAGCCCCCGACCACAGCTCCCTCAGCAGAGCCACAGCAGCACTGCACCTACACACAAACTAGCTCTGGTTATAGGTAATAGATACAGACGGAAATAACCCAGTGGCATCATAACTTCTCCTGTCAAGCTGTTTTGATCTATTGAGGGGACGTGGGGTTGGTCCACTACCGCAGCAGCTACAAACCATTCACTCCAAGGTGTGAAGTCAAGCGTTTTATCAATAAATATTATATATATATATATATATATATATATATATATATATATATATATAGATTGCTCCGGGCTCGATGAATGCCCTGTATGACCTCTGAGAAAGAAGTTAACTTGAAAGAAATGCTGGGAGCGAACTTCAGTCAAACCTCTCACTGTCAGCTGTAAGTGGATGTGAAAATGTGGGGGTGGGATCTATTAGCTAAATTACAAAAGGAGGCTGATGCCTCCTAGCCTTCAATAGTGAACGTCTAAAACAACCCTGAAACACGGCCCCTTGTGTAAATACTGAGAGCCGGAGGTACAGCTCTATCATTAGGTGAACGTCTACTTTTCTTGAGGGTTATGGGAATCTAAGTACAGGAGAGCAGCTAAGAGTGGGAATGTTTTAACCGGCCTGACATAAACCAAAAGCTCCCTCCAGCCAATGTAGTCTGCCTCCTATTCGTACTGCTCTACAGGCCTAATTAGGAGAGCATGACCGATGACACAGAGTAGTGTGCCACACACATACACAGAACAGGAAGAGTGCACAGCAGAGCACAGCCATTAAGACATGCAGTGAGAAGAGAGGCGCTGAACAAGCAAACACTGCAGGGAAGAAAGAAGGGATCCTTTAGTGCCGAGGCGGGGGGGGGGGGGGGGGGGGGGGGGGGGGGGGGGGGGGCTGTGAGCTGGTTAGTGGTCAGCTACTCATATCAACAGTTCAATTTTGGACCTCAGCGGGAGTGCTTCTTTGAGATAAAATCCATGATTTGCAATGTAGTGGGGCTCTCTTGACCCTCATATATTCTGAAGACCAAATAAAAAAATGTCTATGTTGACATCCATAGCATTAAAATGCAGTTGGATCTGATCCAGTTTTTCTGACCTGGCAAACATGGTGTCATCCCAATCGTTGTTTTGTGATGAGACATAATGCTAGCTTCTGCGCAGTATAATAGAGGCAGTGTGTTTGTGGATGCCTGTAGAGGAAAATTCAATGTTGTTTGGCCGAGTGCTGATGAATGCACAAGCACAGCAGAATGCTGACTGCCGGTCAACCTATTGGAAACCACGCTGCAGACGAAGGGAGTGTGTGTGTGTGTGTGTGTCGGGGGGGGGGTTATTCACCCAGTCAGGGGATTGAGTCATGCAAAGGACCTGTTCTAGAAGAGTTATATTGTGTACAGTTCACTGAAGTCAAATTGAAGATTCATGCAATATTATACTGAGCTTCAGAGATGAGAAGTTTGTGTGTGTGTGTGTGTGTGTGTGTGTGTGTGTGTGTGTGTGTGTGTGTGTGTGTGTGTGTGTGTGTGTGTGTGTGTGTGTGTGTGTGTGTGTGTGTGTGTGTGTGTGTGTGTGTGTGTGTGTGTGTGTGTGTGTGTGTGTGTGTGTGTGTGTGTGTGTGTGTGTGTGTGTGTGTGTGTGTGTGTGTGTGTGTGTGTGTGCAACCACAGGTCCATCGTGACTGAGGGGAGGGGATTTCCTGGCTCCTTCCTGCTGGCACTGTGGCTCAAACACACTGACTTGCAAGGAGTCATCTACTAATCTGACCTGTTGTTGCTGATCATGGATTGGGGGGCTTGCTAGTGTATTCATTGCACAACTACATTCAAATATTTAAAAAAAACATGACTTTTAATGAAAGGCAAATTATGGATTGACCTACCTTACTCTTTTTGCTGAAAAGCCAAAAGTTTTTGTTTCTATTCTTTCCCAGGACGTCCATGGGGCCTTTGGGCGTTCCCAGGCTGCTGTCAGAAGAGGCTCGGTTGATGCCCTGACTGTAGTCCTCAAACTCCACATCTCCAGGGCGTTCAAAGCCAGACTTGTTCTGCTCTATTACAATCAAGGAGTCCTACATTTGATGGAAGTAGATGTACAGTTAAAATAAATGAGCTGTATAAATCTAAACTGCACATAAAAATCCATTTAAGATTTTTTTTTTAGACCAACTCACATTCTTCTCATCAACATTAGTGCCGGCTTTAGTAATGCCCTCTAGGCACTTGCCAATGATAGGCATCACATGCTTCTCTGTGTCTGAGAACAAGATGTATCCCTGCGCCACCTTCCGTACTCGCCTCTCATCCAGATCTTGCAATTTCTAGAGAACACAAAACAACAGTTTCATCCATGTTTATACATGACAATGAACAGATCAAAGTTTCAAATCGAAATGTAAGTATGTGAAAAGTTGAAACAAAATGAACTGATATCTGGCTTGAATCAATTTAAATGCAATGTTAGTTTTTCTGTTATTGAGATATCTAAAAATCTAAATGTCAGTGTAAATTGGCTAAATGAAAGTTTCACATTGTGCATGTAAAGTCAAAATACTGAACAAAATCAGAGTTCAGCATCAAAATGTCCGACACAATGTTTTTCAATGCAATTATAATATATCCATTTAGCAATATTTTGGCACACTAATAGCAGTTATTGCTATACCGGATATTAACAACTCAAATAAACATTTATGGTAGTAATATGATCGTTTGGCCGTATGTAATTCACTTACATTGAAAATAAGAGGCATATCGCTAAAATAGAACTGGTTCTTTTCCTTGTTGTACTTCTGAAGCTGAGCAGCGTAGTCGTTCTTACACTCCTCCGCTACATGAGCTCTCATATGAGCCTGCTGTTTTGCCTGGAACCACACAATCAGCCCAGGTTAAACAAATGAATCTGATTCTCCTTTTAATCATGGTAAGTAGTCCTTAAAATGAAGACCCCCCCTCCTTTTACTTTTTCAACATCCGCCTTTGTGGCATTGATGTCCTGATCTGTCTTCTCTGCGTACTGTGCTGCGCGCTCTGCTTCTCTCCATTCCCTTTCAAATCGCTTTTTACTCTGGTGTGCAGAAAGATAAAGACAGAGAGAAAAGAAGAAAGACCATGTTATCATCAGCTAAGTGAGACCTCAATAAGATATGAGGAGATGAATGTACTTTGAACAAAACATTCTTTTATTTTCTTTCTGAAAAACAGATAAGGGAGGGAACATCTCCAATAACAACTTAATATGTCTCGGTTTGATGATAGGAGTATAACATGCTTCTCTACTATCAGTCCATATGTTGTTACTGTTGAAAAATACAACTATCTGAACAACCATATTGAACGTTCCGCCATTTGCTTACACAGAATCTTTATAATCATTCATAATGACCCCAACACAATAGGAAATATGTTTAACAGTTAAGCTAATCACAAAAATCTAATGTCACCTATAGAGTACGGAAAATGTGCTAAATGTATTTTAGAACATCTTAAAATGCTGTTTCTAGACTTACACTGTCGAGCTGTTTGTAGGTGCTTTCCAAACTCTGCTGGGCCTTCTTGGCGTCCAATAGATACTGCAAACATTCATAAAAATAGACCGAGTGAGGAGAGGGGAGGCGGGTCATATGACAGAAAGAAAGACAGCCGTATGCAGGGGTAGACACTGAACAAACAATGACCTCCAAAAGCAACACAACATAAGTGACACACAATAAAACAATTACCAGTGAGTGTTGAAACATCACATCTGCAGGGAGAGCTTGTTAACAGCTGCTGCATTCTGAAATCCAGTGAGACCTCTTCCTGCCACAACAGATCTAGCATCTCCACTCCTCCTTCAAATCTCTATAGACTCCAATTTAAATTCTCCTTTGGCATTTGTTCAGGGTGTTGTTAAACATGGCGCTGCAGTCACACACAAGTAAACACACTCTAAAGTTGCGTCCATTAGTCGATCAACAGAAAATGAACAAACATCTACTTTGATAATTGAGAAATCCTTGTTAAAGTTTTTTCATTGTGTTTTGAGCTGTTGGTCGGGAAAAAAATAGACACTTGATAAAGTCACTTGAAGCTAAAGGATGTTGTGATGGGCGCTAGTGTTCTAATGTTTTATCGACGAAACAGTTAGAACAATATTTAAAGTAATCTGCAGATTATTCGACGAAAAAAATTATAATTGTTGCACCGCGTTTTAGGATTAGCCCTCAATTGGGCTAATTGACCCAAACCTCATTACAGCAACGTGGACAAGCGAATGGTAAGTGGTAAGTAATGCTGTGGGAAAATGTCAACAAGTTGCCTTTACAAAAGGCATCGTAACTGCCTTTTAACATGCCTAATTCAGTTGTTTTGGTATACTTGTGGGTACAAATATGGACTTCAATGCACTCCTAGTCCGCTCACCGTTTTTCGTTCCTGCTTGAGCTCTTGCAGGTACTTTGTGAGATCGATGCAAATGTTCATCATCATGTTCTCAGCAATTAGCTCTCTCTGCCCCGCGTAGTCATTCATCTCATTCAGGATGTCCACAAAAGACTGGTAGCTGGACAACCTACCATTTAAGAGGAGGAGAGAGGAAAGGGTGGAGAAATACGAACTTAGTGATGGGACCACTGATAAGATGATACAAACAGCAGTGGACCAAGACATAATAAGAAGCTCATGACTTCCTTATTCCTGCTTCCTTTTAGGGGTATTTAAATGCCTCCATCAGCAGTCCCACATTACTGCATTATAGACACTAATGACAGATAAAAAAAACTTTTTAAATGTGATATTATTTGCTGGTCAGTCCTAACAACAAGATATTCGAGCAAAGGTGTATATCCGAGTAAGAATAATTTAAGCTGACATTGTTTCGCTGTTAAAAGGAAAAGGAAATACTGAACCTCAAAATGTGCAAACATATAATAGTTTTTCTTGGAGATATGCTTTGCAATAGCTCACCTGCACTCTGGTTCATCTTTGCCGCTTCGTTTCGGGTTATATTTCTTTGAAAGGTTCCTGTGGACAGTGAAGGTTCAAATCAAACTAATTGGTAGAGAAATGCTTTACAACTTTCTCTGACGAAAGCTCACTAAATTAAACTATTTATATGAAACCACAGACTATTTTATACAATAGGATTATAAACAGCAGTCCCATAAAAATATTAAAATAGCTTTTCTTCCTTCTTTCACTCTCTCTCCCTAACCATATCCTGTCTATCATGTGCCAGTCTGCTCCCACTTCCTCTCCGGCAGAGCTCAGCGCTACAACAGATGTGGGCCTGGAGACTTGGAGAGAAAGAGAGGGAAGCGAGCACACTGCAGCTGGAGAATGAGGCCAGTGTTTCAGAGACAAATCAGATTCTGTCCCTAAGTAGTCATAAGACCCCACAGATATTTCATAAACAGCCTTTTAATATGCACCCATACCAACAAAAGCCAACACACACACGCTGACACAAGCTGCCATGAGCAACACACTCACACACAAAGCATTTGGGGGAGAACAATGACAACAGCAAGGCCTACCTCAGTTGTTTGGCATAGTTTTGCTCAATCTCTGTCCTCTCCTTCACAAACTTCACATACTTCTCCACCAGCTCAAGGCCAGACTGTGTGTGCTTCTCAATGATGTCATATTGGTCCTGGAGAAAGAAGCACGAGAGACAAATAAGGAAAAGATATTAAGCCAACACTCTGCATGATATGGAACATGTGGTGACTTCTGGGTATTAACTGAACGTTCCTCCCGGTTGAGTTTGAGGTCATCTAAACATAATCTTGAATGGAGGGTAATAAACTAAACGCGTTGACATTTGTTCCTGCATGTTGGAGTCCACCCACACTCTCCACATATTGGCGATGACCTCTAAACTTTCGCCTAGCTTTAAATCCCCTGGCAACTGTGTTGTAAAAGGAGGACAGTCGGAAGTATAAGGGGTCACAACAGAGGTCAGAGGCAGAAAAGAGAAGGTATATTTCTTTTATATATTTATATCACATGCTCCTGCTCATCCAAGTTTCCCAAGTTGGGGAGACAATCTTCCAACTTTGTTGTGTTCAAGAATTCTAAGTTGTATTTTGGAAACACATGGATGCTATAAAGAAAATATGTTGTATTTCTTGCTTAGAGCATTTAAAAAAAGGTTGACGCTGGTTTCAAGAAGTTGTTTCAACTTGAAGGGACGTTCATATGAATTTTCCCAGTCTGGGAATCATGTTTGCTATTGTTCTGACACCACATGAATGCAGCAAACATGCCTTAGGGCAATGTTAAGAAGGTAAAAATGTGTTTATCCAGATTTTTAGTTGTGTTTGTTTCTTCATGGTTGAATGCTATTATTGTCAGATGGATAAAAGCATCAACAAAATGTCATGTTATGTAAGGTTATAGTTTCAAATTCTTAGACCCAATTTAACTGAGTTTGCTGACTTTTCCTTTTCATTGTACAGTATGCAGAGGTTGATTGTGATTCTCTTCCTTATCTGGGAGAGAACTTTATGACACCTTCAAGCTCTGACAAGTCTGAGAGAGCGATAGACGATATCCAAGCCAATCCTCTCACACGCTCAAAACAATTCCCCCAAGCTTTATACTGCTGACTTTACTATCGAGGAGGGGCATGTCGAAAGAGATTCTTGACAAGTTGGGTCACGTTCATCTATACTCTTCCTGCCCTTTAAGTCAAACAAAAGAGACCAAACCTAAATGAATGATGAAACACAGTTAAAGGTTAAGACAGAGGTCTGCAATCCATCACCACAACCACATCTAACCAACAGGCAGCATTAGGGCTTTGATTTAGATTCATTAGTTACAGAGAAAAGCTAATGAGGTTCAATACAGCCAACTTACAACTACAGTTTCCAATTTCCTGAAGTGCTTGTGTTAACAATAGATTTCTTCTTGGATGAGGAAAATAATTGTAGAATAGAGGAACTGGCCAACTTTGTTTGAATCTAGCTCTCAACGTTTAAAGAGTGAGAATTGATGAATGATTTAAACGTGACTATTAGTTGTCTGCATCCAGTACAGCCTCCACACATCAACAGTAGAGCAGAGTAAGGCTACGAAACACATCTACTGACTAAAACAAATTAATTCCACCATTCTGATAGTAGGCAAATGGTAGCCATGTTGACTGTTTCCTCTATGTACGTATATCATGTTTCTCCGGTTGAATCCAGCGTTTCCTGGAAAGAAGGGCCTTGTACTCGTGCTCTTTTATAAATGGCAGAAAAAGTAGCATCTGATTATCTCTATAAATCAACTCTGACTGCTTGATTCAAAACAAGAGTGTTCCAATTATAGAAAAGCCACCTCATTAAACTGTCTTAAAAACACATTGAGATAGCTTTCAAGGACATAATCATTGTCTTGTTGTCAGCACTAGCTGATTTATAACCATTGCAGCCACAGTCAGAATTATCTTTATAGGTCCCAATAGACTGGGTTTGTACAGAACTAATTTCCATAAATCACAACAGTGTGTGTATGAAACTGATCCTAACAACTTTAAATGGTCATGAGGTTTAATTAACAGCAAATGTCCTGTTTCTGGTTAAACTATGCTATGTGTCCTGGCTATTTCATTACTACTTAAGCCCTTTGTCCTGGCCTGTACTCATAAATTAGACATTTTGAGTAGCTTTTACATATTGTAAAGCATTCCTTAGGAACATCCAGTAGCACCCTGGTAATTATAGAACTTCTTCTGCACCACAACCTATTTCTGTGGCACAGATTCAGGCTAGGGGGTGAACAAATACTGCTACATAATACTTAAAAATTGAGGACTTCAAGTGTTTATCTAAACCTAGCATGCATAAAACATGTCCACTACATTTTCCAATACATCCAGGAAACTGGCGTCAAGTGAAAGCCACATAACTTTAAAAGGAGTCACCCTGAAAGTCACCAACATACAAGGCTTGGGTGGAAGTTTCAGCCCTGAGTCACCCTGTCGAAAAGTAGGGCCTGATCAGACCTGTAGTTCTCTTGGTCTGGTAGCACTCACTATCACAGCTAATGCTAAGACACTTATCTTGCACTCTGCTAGCTTGTACCTTAAAATAGACAATGGATTAACAACAATCAGGGGACAGATGCCATTGAGCTGACTTTGCCTAGGGGAACCAAAACAAAACATTAACAGAATTATACCTTAAGGGCTTTGACTAACCAGACAGGTGAGAAAATCGCAAAGTAAATGGAGAGTAAAAATAATATATATATATATATATATATATATAAAAAGATTACTGACGAGAGAATACATGAGTTTGAGTGGAGAGTTTTCTGTAAAACCACTTCATGTGATGAACAGGAAAGCCTCCTACACCCAGATAGAGCCTCTGATTAGTTCTGGGGTACGGATATTTCTCTCACTCAATCAAAGTAGGGCAAAACTAATTAGTCTTTTGCACCAGCATGTAGGATGGAAAAGGGACAGAGGAAGAGGCCTAGGGGGATACTCAGTAATGAGGTCACAACCTCTTCATCTTTGCAATGCTCCAATTTACATATTCAGGTTCCCTGAGTATGTGTGACTGTTGCAAATGTGTAGCAGTACATGGTGGCAGTCAAAGTAATATGTTCTAAGGTGAGATATTTCAACAGGGTTTGTTTAGATTCAGGATAGTGTCACTACCAGAACAAGTTAAAAATGTTTTAGACTGGAGCCATCTGTAGCCTGGTTTGTTATGACCTAGAAAACAGCACTCATCTTTTAAAATTACCAGCTGAAGCAGGTAATTTTAATTGCTACATTGGTCAGTGCAATAACAAAAACATACCCTAAGGAATCTGTTTATATAAGAACTCAATTCACCAAGTCACTTTAATTGAAAATCAAGACTTCTTGAAACCAGTTCACTTTTTGGTTTGTTGAATAAATAATCATGAAACTCAGGTGGACACATGAGGCACTTCATCAGCTTGTTGTCAAGGCAAATTATAGCAACTGATTTCATCTCCATGGAGGCAAGGAGTGCCAAACTGTAAACACTGAGACATCATAGCAACCCGCACTATTTAAAAGTCTTTATATGTGCATAATAAATAGTATTCTAACACATTTTTGCAATGTATGCATGTTTTGAATACGTGCAGGACACATGATATCTACAAATTAGATTGTTGTTCAAGTTGCCTTGATTCATATGTGAAGTATGGCAGGAACTGAAAATGCAATAATACGTTTAGAATGCAAGTACATTTTAGTGCACTGCAGATATCACTATAAAAATACTTGAGGGAAACAATCCTGCAGCACATCCAACCGATGTGCAAACGTGGATCAAAGATGATTCCCTTTCCACAAGAGCAACATGTTGGTAGAAGGTCACTTTTTGCTTTAACTTCTGAAAACTAAAGAAGATTCTGAGAGGAACTGTGTTCATGAATGCACCGTTTTGCAGCGCCTCGTCCTCCTTCAGACATGTATCCCTCAACAACAAAACGTTTGGCGTTACCAGACTTTCTCGACGAACTCCATCTAAGAAATCGCTTTATCTCCATCTTAACAAGTATTACTAGCAAAGCAAGCCAGATGATGGACTCACCCAAAGCTCTGTGCCCCAGTCCATGTTCAACTTGTTGGCCAAGCTGTGTGACTATCCCGAATACAAAGAACTTCTCCAAAGTTATCCCAGCAGCTCGGAGGACGGCCCTGGCAAGTATAATCCCTAGCGGCCCTGACCACTATGCACTACGGTTCTGATTCCGTCAACAAATAATGTAAATCAGCATCATAATGAGCTAATTAACACGGGCTGGCAATCGTTAGTCCAGTATGTCCAAATATTTTTCATAGCGAAGGAAAGAGGGATAAACTAGCTTTCATATCCGCGTCACTCCCAAATCCTAAATCTTAAAGGGGCAGTGTAGCTTCTGATCCACAGGCGCATCCTGCCACTTTGTTAGGATAGTGTTAGTTAACCTGGTTTAATAGTTTTAGTTAACCTGATTTAATAATTTTAGTTAACCTGGTTTAATAATTTTAGTTAACCTGGTTTAATAGTGTCCCTGAGCAAGGCAAGGAGCTTTTAGGGCTTTGTGCTGCCCTCACAGAGCATGGTCACATTCATCATCACACATTACATCCTTTTTAACACCCTGAAAGATTCACATTTCTTCAAATAATGAATGACTCTATTAAGTGCTACAGACAGGTTTCTGTGCTGATAATACATCATAACTTAAATTCTAAAGTAATGCTCAGATTTGTAGCTCTTGTAGAATATTTTAATGTTTCATAATCAAAATCAGTCCTGGCAGTCAACCATACCCTGTTATTTCCCCATGTTTTTTATGTAGCTGTACAACAATGTTTTTAAAAGAACATTACTCTTTGATGTAACCAACATTAGCCTACATAATTAGCAATGAAGTTGCCAAATAGACACACAACACATCATCAAAGGCTATTGTGTAACTTTATTAAGAATAGAAACAGAGATAGAAAAAATTGGTTATACTAAGATTAAATTCACACATTTGAAAAGAATAATCAATGTTATAATACACCGGCTTTGTTAGTAGCACTTCTTGACAAACAAATGCTCCTAATTAAGAATTTTTACACATTTTCTGCTGCTGAAAACCTAGACTCGTCGTACCACACCAACGTTTACATTTAAACACAATATTTACAAACATATTATAGAGATGGCAAGAATGACTTTTCTGGTTACGTTTTGATTAACTGATTTCATTGGCTGGTTTCATCTTACCCATTGAAGAAGTATGTTACACTGTATCTTCAGTCCCGTTAGACTGAGGAGCCATTGGGATATCTGAACCATCATTGGCTCTGTCAGGGACAAAACTATATCGCCCATGTTTTTTATAGCATTTGTGGACAATGACAATGAGGATGACGATGAAGACGATGATCAATCCAATCAGCAACCACCAAAGGAATTTCCAAGGAAATACATCTGTAAGACAAACAAGATAAAACCAAATTCATTGAACTATGTTTTTACTTCTTGATTCAATAAATAACACAACCTATGTATAGCATTAACATCAGAAACCACTTCACTGTACATAGTCAATAATAATACCTTTCATCTTCAGTGTGACAGTACTTGTCACTTTCCCAACATTATTCGTGGCAACACAGATGTAAAGACCAGCATTGGTAGACGTGGCTCCTGTGATGGTGAGGCTCTTCTGGTGCCCTCTGGTGGTCTCCCTCACATTCTCTGCAGGGGTGTAGTTCCAATGCAGGTCAGGAAGAGGGTTGCCCTCAGCACTGCAGACAAGAGTCACATTTCCATCCAAGTTCACCTCCTTACTGTAAGTTCCCTCATTGATCTCAGGGGCAACTGCAGAGAGAATGGTAAGTGTTGAGTAGAAGAAGTAATATGATTGATAATCCCAAATCACTGTCAACAAAACAATATACTAAGGCTTATTTTGTGCATTACAAACAATAACACTTACACAGAACATCAAGTTGCAGCTTATGAGTGGCTGTTCCATGGCTGTTGGTTGCGTTCATCATGTAAGATCCACTATCATGCTTTGTCATGCTTTGCCAGGGGGAATCCACAATTGTTCCATTCTTGAACCATTTGATGTCCGGCTTAGGATTCCCCTCTGGTTCACACAGCTTGCTATTCACCTCAACCTCATAGCGATCATCACAAGTAAATGTGGGGCCATCTGTAAAACATTTAATCAAATATTCTTTAAAATAAATGATGGAAAATTAAACATAAACATGTATACAATCAGGCAGGTCTCATTCACTCACATTCGATTGTGATATCGATGGAGGTGTTGCTACTGCCAATACGGTTTGAAACTTCTGCTGTGTATTTTCCTGATTGAGTCCTGGTGAGGGGTTCAGATGCATTGATCATTTTCCCATCATAGTACCACCGAAAAATTGGTGGAGGGTTCCCATCAGCTTGACAGGGAAACTTGTCCAAACTGAACTCATGCTCAACACCAGCGAAAGGACCCTGACAGGGTTTGATTAGTGGTTTATCTACAAAAGAAACACAGCATTAAGCAAAACTGATTTTTAGGGTGTGTTTAGCAAGTAAAGAAAAATACAAAAATAGATATATAAAAGGACAACTCACAGTGCACCACAGCCGTGTAAGGTGATGATGATGAGGTTAAATTATGATCAAGGTCAGGTCTATTTGTTTCTAGTTGCAGCTCAGCCTCGCATTTGAATTCTGCTCCGTTGTAATCTCTCTCAGCAGTGAAATTGAAAATAGATGACATGTTTACTGGGATCATCCTATTTTCATCCAATACATCTGTGTGCAAAATGTCCGTTCCACGGTACCACCTCACAGTGAGCTTCTGCACAGGAGTCACATTAATGATGTCACATTTCAGCTGGTTCTCTGTGCCCTCCATCACTGGCCCAGGATCCGACGCAGAGACTGACACAATGTCTGGAGTCTCTGAAAATAAAGCAAGGGACAATACTTAGTAGAAAACAAAATGATATCCCTAAAATTACAATCCCAGGTGTTCATATATGTAGATATAGATTTTAGGATGATGCACAAAGACTGATTTAAAACATATGGAGATATTTAATAGTTAAAACAAATAATAGGAACAGCTAATTTAGGATACCAATGTTGTTTATTTGTGCTTCTTTCCTTTTCCTCGTGTTTTGTATGCAAGACGAGAATTATGTAAAATAGTGGTGTCTTGTTAACTCGTGCGAGATGAGCAAAATGTTTAGTATGATACAGAAATACAAATGTAATGAATGAATGGATGAATCAAATATATACACCAAATATGCACACACAAATGCCATGATATATTCCATATTTACTTGCTTTTTAAGTGTCACTTAAAATGTATACAATTAAGAATATCTATAAGCAATGGACATCATTACTTCCCCTCAGGATAAAGACAGAAGATAGGGTGTAGTCTATAGACTTGTACTTACTATAAAGAGTGATGTCCAGCTCCACATGACACTGTGGTTCCTTGTCATTATCTTTATAAGTAATGAAGCAAACAGACTTTATGCTCCAGTCTTCCACTTTTTCAAGACTCCAGGTGACAGAAGTATTGTCTTTGCTTATGTCTCCACTTGTAACCTCCCAGCCCATTTTTATAGGAACTGCAACTGATGTACTGCAGTTAATGGAAACTGGATCTCCAAATCTCACCACTATTTTCGCAGGTGTCAACACTAGTGGGCATCCTGCCATTAGAAAAAGGATGTTTAATGAGCGCTTAAGTTTAGTACACAATCATTTAAAAAACATAATTAAAGTTAGCAACAGGGTGATCATCACATATAATTAGTGATACATTTGAATCATGTAAGCTCATGAAAAGGACACAGGAATGTATCCTACCTCTAGGTGTGGATGGCTCAGGGGTTGTTATGACTGCAGGGGTTGTTATGACTGCAGGGGCTGCTGGGATGTTCATTGTTACACGAACATGGATTTCCTTGGTTATGCTTCCAAGAGAATTGATTGCTGAGCAGTTGTACGTCCCACTGGTGTTTACTCTAGTGATGTTGAGATTATTAGTATCAGATAATTTCTTCCCATCATGTTTCCAATGAAAGGTGGGCTGGGGTCGCCCCTCAGCATCACAGTTCAGGGTCACATCATCACCCTCAGGCACAAAGTAATTCTCTGATGTGTTCTTGAATTCAGGAGCATCTGCAGAGGCAAATCAAGGCTTTGTATTTATTTTAAATACAAAAAAACATTGATTGATGTTTGAATATTTACTTTATGATATGGAACAATTTATTATTCTGTTTATCCGGAAACAACAGAGTGTTTACTCACAGTTCACAGAAACGATGTATATCTCAGAATGAACAGGAAGTTGTGGTCCGTGTGACCCAAAGTCGAGCTGAGCCTCACACCTGAACTCAGCTCCATGTTCTGCCCTGCTGATGTTGACTGCCAAAGTAGAGGACTCACTTACAGGTGTTGTGGTTGTGTTGGTGAAATTGTCTGTCCGGATTGTTTGATTATCTTTGAACCATCTCACAACGAGGTTTTGAACTGGTGCAACATCTGCTATATCACACTGCAGCTCGAACAGGGTCCCTTCCACCTCAGGATTCACTGCATACACATTGACCGTTGGATTCTCTATCAAAGAGAAATTAGATACTGGAGTTAAATCATTATGTTTTCGTATTTTTCAATGTTGTAGTATTCATTTGAAATGTACTTACGGTATATGGTGATTTCAAGTTCTTTGCTGCATTCATGAGTTTCATTCAGTTTTATTCTGCACTCTGCTGTCATATTCCATTCAGACAGTGACACTGACTGGGAGATAAAACTTTCCTCAAGGATAATTTTAGAGTCATTGTTTCCAATTCTCCAGTACATCCCATCATGATCCGTCTCTGTGCTGGTGCAGTTTACCTCCACTGACGCTCCATAGTTTTCTATGACCCTGGGCACATCCAGAGTGAGAGGGTTGAGCTCAGTGGGGCATATGCTGTCTGCATCTGTTGATAGACAATTGGTAATGCTTTTAATGGAATTTAAAAGAGGACTGTGCTGCTCTCTGGTGGTCCAATTATACTTTGAATTGGGTAGGGCTGAATTCTAGCTCACAGGAGTCTGTAATGGTATCATTTACAAAAGTGCTGAATCACAGATATAGTAATACAGAAATGTAAGGTCAGCACTAAAATATGTAGGAGAGATAAAAGGCAACAATACAAATAGATTATCCTAAAAATGTATGATAACGTTTATTTATTTGATGTAGTGTGATGTTTTAGGATTTAAAAACTACCGGATCCTTCCATTTTTAGAAATAGATAGTTATGTACTGTCTTGAAAAAAAACATCTGTGCTATGCTAAAACTCAAGTTAATCTGACAAAATGTTATTAATCATTTTGATTTCAAAATGGATTCTTTATCCACCACACCCATTGCCGTTAATGTGGTTAACAGAAGTCAACGATATAGAGGAAGCTTGTGCCACAATCATTTCAGCTTGCTATGCTACTTAAAATCTTATCTTTTTAAATTCCATTACATTTTCCAACTTTTTCACTTTATTATATTTGAAAAGTCAAAGGCGACAACTTCCACTTTTCAAGATTCTCTTTAGATGATCTTTTGAAGCAACCAAACAAAAGGAAATCAATCCGTTTATTTGTCTACTCATCATCACTGGTAACAACTACAGCTTTTCAAATGACCCCAGTGGTGTAGTAAGTATTATCCATAGCTCAAGCAGAAAATGAGGTGTAACATTTAGCACCCACACAGAGCTCATGTAGAGCATCATTATCACTCACCACACAGTGAAAGCATGAGCATGAGGAGACCCAACATCCTGAGAGGCAGCATGCAGGCTGTGAGAATGCACCAGGTGGAAGGAAGAAGTCAAGTGTGTTTCAGGATGGTCCAGAAGATGTCCAGCTTCAGTATCTGGATAAGATGAATGCTGTCTCGGAGCGGAGTAGTATGGTGACTACCTGCTGCTGACAGTTACACGTGCTCTGGGGGATGAAAAGAAAGTATACCAGGGCAAAATGTAACGCCCCAGTGTACAGGAAACTGCCAGAAAAAACGGAAATATGTCACCATAACCACAAATTCCTCTTATTGGAGAGCTTTGAAAAACCCTATATAATATACTATTCTTCCTCAATATTTTTCGTCACATTCACAGTATATTATCCATTCATTCATAAAAAAATTGCAACGGAAATAATTAGGCTTATTTTTTTATTAAAAAGCACAGAGCAAATTGAATTGAAAGATTCAAATGTTGTCAGGAAATTGCAATAACGGAAAGATGTGTCAACACAGAACATGATTCACAGTCTACACACGTTACTGAGTGGCCTCTTCAACAAATAAAGACATTTTTATCAAACACACTGGCTCAACACTGTACAGGGATAACACTGAAATATATTCTCTAGGCCCTCTACATTTATCTGCATCAGTTCATCATTATGTCCTTCTTACTTATTTATAATGCAACTATGTTATGTGGGTTTGATCATCATGGAAACTCGTTTGAGGGAGTAGGACCCTCCGTGGAACTCGGCCCAGTAGACCCCATCCTGGTAGCGGCTGCGGTAGTGTCCGCCCCGATACCACACACCATTCAGATTGGAGTGGGCACACATGTGGTACCACCAGCCTCCTTTTTGGTAATGAGCACAGTTACCTGGGGGCACAACAGAGGAACAGGCTTATAAACAGTTCAAGTCAAAACACTAACAGTGAGCAAACAAACAGAAGGAGCTATACAGACCTGTATAGCTGTCCTTGTCTCGATCCAGAGTGGTAAAAGCCTTGTTGTTGTGCCATGAGAGGGAGTCCCCTGCGTTGCCTTGGTATTGTCCTAACCGCAGTCGATACCAATCGCTCTCCGGTTCCAGGTGGAAGCTGTCATACTCAGCATAAACCTGCCGGCCCTGCCAGTCCTCCATAGCCACACGAAGCTTATACTTGGCCTGTTTAGTCAGCCAGTAGAGGTGTTCAAGGCCGAGCCAGTACTCTCCGTCTAGGTTCCCAAAGCCTTGCTGTAACACACCCACACAACTATTTAATTAGGAGGAAACCTCAGAGTCTGAAAAGTGAAGCCACTGTGAAAATGATTTGACTTCCGTTAGGGGGCATCCCACTGGATGTACAAAATAACCCTGTTGAATAAGAAGTCTATGAATACAATTATTCTATTATTTTATGTATGTATTACCTCATAAGACATTTTCAAGCTTATGATGTAAAATGATAGTTTTGTGTCTCTTTTAGCAGAGCATGAATTTTATTTTCTTAAAAGTTTTTTCCATTTGAAGTTTAAAAAGCAGCTGTCTTGTGATTCACTAACATAGTTGTCCAGGTTGGAGCACTCTAAATGTTTTTGTCTTAGAAGATTTACCATTTTACAGTTTGATTTCAGTTTAAAAAAACGGTATTGCACCTGGTTAGTTGCCTAATGTTTTGTTCAGAATACTCAGTTCCCCTAATGGTGTCATTTCTGATTCTTAAAGAAGCCACATGCCTCTGACAAAAGAATGACAAATTTGAGGTTTCAAAACCACAGTCCTCAAACAAATGTTGAGGACAACGTTGTCATGTTGTCAAATCAACAATGTTGAAATCATGGTTACTATGTCAACTTCCCGTAAACATTGTATGGGTTATTTCTGACGGAAAGTATTAATCATGTGTAGGTCTTTTTTCCCTAGCTCTAGCGCAGCAGGTCACATTTTCATTTATATTGGATTAATTGAAACAAAAATTGGTACATGCATCTCAACAACTATTGGATGGATTGCTAAGCTGTTTACTATACACAATTATGCCCCCCTCCAGAAGGAATAGGAATAGAATAGGGATCCACAACATGGGTGATCTTTAATACATTGTCTAATGACTGAATATTTGCAAAAGCAATGACATTCCCATGAGCCTGCTACTTTGTGTTTGTTGCTAACTATCAAATGTATGTATTCTAAATAAACTAAGAATCACCTTATACTGTTCCCAAGTCCTGAAGAAGTTTACAGAGCCATCCTGTCTCCTCTGGATGACCGTCCACCCTCCCTCATCTCGACTCTGCTCACACCAGGCCTGCAGCAGGCGGTTGGCACTCTGTGGTCGGAGCAGGTAGATCCCGCTGGTGGTCTCCCCTGATTCCAGGACATGCTGGCAGTCCCGCCACGGCCCTGATTTATGAGAAAAGGATATGTAAGCATGTATGGGTCGAGAAGGAAATACAAATATTCAGATATATGTTGTCATATAATATTTGATTTTGAAATACTTTAAATAAGGTATTAATATAGCCAATCGCTCAGTTGGAGTGACTTTGTTTGGGGAGAAAGAAGTGAAATCCAGACATAATGGATCTCAATCTGTAATTTTTCCTTTCTTTTTTTAACAGTAAACCTTTGAAATAAGTAACTGGGGATTTGTCCTTCGTCAACGTTGTTGCTTTAAGACAGAGTTAAACTCAGTAGCGACAATTCTGTAAAACACAAGGGTGCCGGTTATAGATAGTTTACGGAATTGTGTTTATTTTAGCATCAGGAAGATCACAAAATACACGGCAACTCCAGCTTATCTTTTGACAGCTAAACCATTTTTCTCCCAACACATGCTTAGTGTCTAGTGTGACAGAGATAAGATAATCTGCCTGGCGAAAATGTATACATGGAGAAAAATCTCCCACACAAATGCCTAATTCCCAACAAGCATTAGTAGTCCATACCTAGTCACGTTTACATAAGATGTGACAATGTACGTCTTTGGTCTGTACTTTGAGCAAGAACTGAGGCACTCACAAAGTGGAGTCCCTTTGTTCTTGACTTATTACAAGCATTCCAGTCCAACTATACATTAGTCGTGTCATTTGAAGCTCCAACAAATGCTCTGGTTCACAAGCGTGTCTTCATTATAAAAGTCCTTCTGATAAGAGCTTCTAGCTGTTTTTGACATTGTTTAGGCATTCCCAGCGAGATAGGCCTCCTACCGTCGGGTCACTGACTCTTTCAGCGTCTGCTTATCTAAGCTGCTAAATAACTCCAGCAGAAGATTGATACGCTTAGAGTTTGAAGTCTGATCGAGTACTTCAGCTGTGAGTCGTGCTTTACATACCTGGTGTCTTTGTGACAGGAAAACTAATGAATGAAGGGTCTGTAGGAGTGTTGGCTGTAGTGGTGTTGAGGGATAAAACAGTTTTTTCCTGCTGTGGTGGAAGAGCACTTTGGTCCCTTTGAACATCATTGGTAATTTCTTTGGCTTCAGAGCTGTAATTACGATCCACATTAGGCTGACTTTTTGGTGGTTCACTTGTCACCTGTCATGACCAACACAACAACAAAATACCATTGTCAGTTCCAGTGGAGAAATCGAGTATAAATGTGCAAAAAGCAGACCACATTTTGTTCCCTACCAGAGGAGCCTGTGTGGTGTCCCTGCTCTGGCACTGCTTCTCCAGACGAGCAATGATTTGGTTCTGGGAGCTCATCATGGAGGTGAGGACTCCATATTTCTTCTCCAGTTCCATGTAGTTACTGGACACCTGCAGTGCCTGACATGTTGTAAGGATGAGTTTGATTACAATTAGGATGTTGCTTTGCTGTGACAAGGAGTGAGGTTATCTGCTTACCTGTGTTGTAGCATTTAGCAGGAGGGTCTCCACCCTTTGCTGCTCCAAAACTTGGTCTTTCTTGTGTATGACTTCATGAAGCAGCTGGGCGTAGAGCTGGGCAATGCGTGAATTCATGCTGCTACTTTCTTTTCGCAGGGCTCTTACCTCCATGGCAAGAGACCCCTCCTGCTCCAGTTTGCCCTGGAGCTTCTCCATCTGCTCCTGCTGCTGCTTGAGCTCAGCCCGCAGCGCTGCCACCTCCGACTGGTTGGTATAAGACGACTGTGTGTTCAAACACAGCGCACCTGTCAGTTTTTGCTGTGGGACAATGAAAGTGTAGGAGCAACGGCCTCCTTTTGTTTCTGAAGATCGCGAGGAACGTTTCTGAGCGTTCTCGCCATGAGTCCCCTCCTTACGTCCTCCGACCCCTGGTATGTCCAGACAGAGTGTTAAGAAAAGAGTCAAACCTATTGTCCATGTCCTCTCCATGAAGGTGATGGATTCTGTGGACACCCTGGAAGTGAAGGAGAGGACATGATTAGAATTTCCACTGCAGTAACAACACATGATTACATTACTTAAACTATGTCTTCATAGTGCTGTGGGTATTGACACCAGATGTTTCCTTGGAAAGTAGCACATTTCCCCCTGGCTGGAATTTATTAGCAGGTCAACAGTGAAAGGACAATAGTCAACATCAACCAGCCAGAGTCAACATACCTCCATCACACGGTCAACAGAAGAGTTAGCCCCACATCCAACCACATCCAACCACAACAACCACGGTCAACACCATAAACACATGAACCCAATTAGGTCAACAAGGATCACACACAAGAATCTCCAGTATACCTTTCTCACAGATATAGAAGTATACATCTACACTTCAAAATACTTTTGTTCAGAATCAACTCTCTGGTAGGATTTATCAAATCAATAAGTTATTTCGCCAAGTGAGACTTTGTATGCCAATGCATAACCAGTACAATTCAGTCTACATCCAAAGTATTACATTGACTTACCGTAGCAGAAGAAAAAGGCTTCAGGACGTCTTTGTTCTGCTCCAGTGTGTAGCTGCAGCTCCAAGGACGCACATATGTAAAAAAAGAGGCTAAAACTTTTTTTTAAATCACATGTTAAAGGGGTAACCAAGAGGCATATCAACAAGCAGCCCCTTCCAAAAGTTGTCTGCGGTGCGGTCCTGTGTGAAGTGTGTGAGCAGAGAAAATTAGGCTCACAAATGTATCTGAAGAAAAGAACAAGAATTGCACTCAAGTTTTGTCAGCAGCTAGACTGCCCCTTCTCTCTCAAGGATCTGTCTCAGGATCTC
Source organism: Trematomus bernacchii (assembly GCF_902827165.1). Taxonomy (NCBI): domain Eukaryota; kingdom Metazoa; phylum Chordata; class Actinopteri; order Perciformes; family Nototheniidae; genus Trematomus; species Trematomus bernacchii. Next base: position 16,668,396 of record NW_022987720.1, on the reverse strand, counting down.
TGAAGAAGAGACATCTAATTACAAACTATCCAAATGACGCCTCCCAGTATACCTGCTGTTTAGCTGGATGTCTCCTCCCTCTGCCATCAACCTGCTCTGCTGCCACAGACTATCCTTTAGGAGTTGAACTAGTGAGGTACTCAAATACACTTGTTTGAAGTAGGGATGCAAGTTATGATTCTCTATAAATAGTTTGTTAATTGTGTCTATAAAATGTCAGAAAGTAACGACAAATGCAGCAAAAAGTACTTAAAGTATTAATTAACGTTGTCACATTTTGTATTAGAAAATATCCCATGATATTCTCAATGATAAATGTATATCTATGCATCCTTTAATGTCACGTTTGGTTGCGGTGGCACTTGTTTCCACTATTTTCTCTACTAGTAGCTTTTAGCACTTTAATCCATGATAATGCATCTTATTTAATAAAGTGATCATGTGTTTTATATGTAAAATCGTTGTCTGTAAAGTAACTGTTGCTGTAAGAAAAATGTATTTATTAGTCCAACAATTGCCTCCTAAATATAGTGAAGTATTAGTACAAAGTATAATAAAATGTAAATACTCAAGTAAATATATTGGAATTGTACTTTCAAGTCTGCAAAAATTAGCAATTTCTGTTTCAGCTTTCTTTGAACAAAAAAATCCAGAACTGTAAATACTTAAAAACATGGACCTGGCCTACAATCTCACGCCAAGCAATTGACCAACTTTTTTCCCCACTACCTACCTGTGTGAGTTGGCATTCTCTTCTCTGGTTTACATGAAAAGCAACAGGAGATCGCGCCTCTCTGTTGAACAGGATTTGCGAGTGGCCCTCTCCTCAGTACCACCAAGGATTACAAAAATCTGCGCACACCGCCAAGCATGTGTCTTACTAGCTTTTAAGTAGACAGAACATAATTTACAATAGCAATTATTTGAATGCTTATTGAAATGTAAGTTAGGTCTAATATTTCAATTTACAACTATTCACATTCATCTATTGCTAACTGCGTTGATGGTTGATCTAAATGTAGCCTTCAATTCACAATTAAACATTTTCTAAACTGCGTTGATGATTTGTCTGTATTCAGTTTTAGCATGCCAGTTCATTTTCATTCTCAATGCATCTTTTTTCTTTACAAGTTTAGTTGAAAACGTTTTATTTTCAACTCATTTCTGTTGTATGTCAATATAAATGTACTGTTGGGTGTGTTGCTACTTTAATGTGGCCCAATTGTACAATAATTAATTAAATGGATTCTTAAATTATTTTGTTAATAAATGATTAATTAAATAATATAATTGTCTGTCAAATTTTGTTTTGCATTAGTAAATAAAAACATTTTTTCACAGAGTGATAACAGTGATACTATGTGTTATAGAGGGTATTTTGCCCGGATATGATTATAGGTGTGCCTTGAGATGTTGGCTTGGTCTTTGGTGTGGCCAAAAAAAGTGTGAAAACCACTGACAGCAGCAAAAGGGAAATCCATTTCATGCAATAAATGTTGTGATCGGGGAGATTCAACTTTGTTGCACTGGTCACACCCAATACGTCATATGAAGGCACATACGGTTTTGGGTGGGGACACGATGTGAGTGAGATAGCAGCAGATACTTTTGACTTTTAAATTGCTAGGACAACTGTTAGGTGTTTGCATGTGAAGCTGGTGTTACACCATGTTCTTTGGCCAGCATTGTTGTCGGTAAACACTTGAAATACTGTCTTTGATATTACAGCAGTCTTGTAAGCTGTAATAGCTGTTACTAACAGAACTACAGACCTGTCAAAGATCCCTCAATGATGGGGTGGAAGTGTGAAACCTAAAATTAAATTCTTGTTTGTGGTAACACAGCAGCTGACAATGTAACCTTGCTGCCATCTTAAGGAGATAATTACAACTTGTGATTTCAATACCTCCTGTACTTAACAGTCTAAAATAAAACATAGCTTTTGTTTGACTTTGTTTAATTTTTACCTCCCTACTCTCTGTTGCCACTTTTAAATAAAGCTTCTACAGACAACTCTCCTTTCCTCTTAATACCTGGAATGTGTTCATACAATTCTTAATGGCTTATTAATAATAATAATGTTTAGGTCAGTGCTTATCTTGACAAAATCATGTGTTTGTGTCATCCTGCTTTTACAAGATTGTAGGATGTATGATTGCCTGAAATAAAGATGTACTGTTTAGCTATGTTGACTGCTAAAATTAAAACATTGATCCTGTTACCAATGGAAAATAAATGCATTCAAACGGCACAAAAAAAGAATACTAAATAAATGGAAAAACATAAACCTGAGGCATTAGTGACCTCCTCATCGCTGGTCGAGATGAAGCATGAAGGTGTCCCTCTAGTTATCATAATGAGGAACTGCATAATTAAAACACTTGCATTTAATTTAAACAATGCAGCAGGCAATCACAACTGAACAAAATTGATATTCATTTAGAAATATTAATTGTTTGCTGTTGCTTAAAATCTAAAACTCCAAATGTTTATTGGAAATTGCAAATGGCAAAACAAGTGGCTTACTTGGGATATTGCAATGAACGACAAAGGCACAATTATAAATATAAGCGGTCTTTTTGTTTTCATTGTACTTTTATTTTAAAACGTGTAAATTGCCTAGGTTATTATCATCTACCTTTCTGATCATGCTGAGGGACGCGGACCCTTTTTCTCTAGGAACTATTTCAAAACACGTGAGCAATCACCCCGGACACATTAGTACGTGACACACACCAGCAGAACCACCATGTGGAAGGCGTCGCGCTGTCTTCGCAGTTGAAGCCTCGATGGTTTAAATGGTTGTTGATTGCATTTTACGGTCATAATGAACGTACTTGTTTCGATATAATTAATATAGTGTTGCAACTATCTATGTTATTATTGTTAACTCAATATAACTGCTCTACATCTCGTTGAAAAATGGGGAAATCAAAGGTAAGTGACGGCCTGTGCGCATGGGTTAGCCTTAAGGAAAGATAGCTAAACTTGTATTTATATTTGAGTCTATTTAATGAATAAACATGTGATATATGTTATATGAGAAAGATAAACCTCAGTTTGTGGTGGATTTGTGTCACTGTTAGTAGAGCTAGTTAATCGTGTACGTTAGCTTACTTTTTAAAAATCTAATTAAAATGTAAACTCTAATCATAATTCAAAGCAAAATCAAACAATAATCTGTCAAGTGTCATTTAACTAAATGTATTCATTATAATTAATATATTGCTGTTGTGTTTTTTCAGACTAAGAACCAAAAGAAGTCCAGAGCCACAGCTAACCATGTGGCCGAGGAGATTTACGGATCTATCCCCCACTCCTTCGTGTTTAACCGGGGACAGATCGGGAAAAACGTGGGTCAGCTCATCGAGGATATGCGGAGAGTCATGGAGCCCTACACTGCGGAGTCACTGAAGGTCGGTGGGGTTTATTTGAGCATTTTAATGAAATATATATATATATATATGAGCTTTTTCTGATATTTTTAATCTGCAAGTATACTCTGCTCTTTCACTTCAACTATATCTAATGTTGTTTTTTCCTTTTACCAGGTTAGGAAAAAGAATGTGCTGAAAGACTTTGTGGCTATTGCAGGACCTCTGGGAGTAACACACTTCATGATATTCAGCAAAACTCCCACCTCTGTAAACCTGGTAAGATTAAATAAATAACCTATTTTTAAAAACAGCTCTCGGGTGCTGAAGAACTTTTTCAGTTTTGTCATGATTAGCCTGATCCCCATCCAACCATTTATTTTGTTGTGCTTTCAGAGACTGGCACGACTTCCGAAAGGTCCGATGCTTAATTTCAAAGTAGTCAAGGTAATTATATGAACTCATCGTTGAAATAGAAGTACAAAAGGAAAATGGGCTCAAATGATGACAATTTAGTATGTGACTGTAAGTGATGTTTTCAAAGTAAACGCACTGATGCGCCCAAACTGCCAATGTAATTTTTAACACTTAAATGTTTCCCTACATTTTTGAGGACTCTTTTCTTCTTTTTATAAAACTCTTTTCAGTACGCCCTTGTCAAAGATGTGGTTTCATCTCTGAAGAAGCACAGGATGCACGATCAGCAGTTCACACATCATCCTCTATTAATCCTCAACAACTTTGGATCTGATGGCATGCACGTTAAACTCATGGCCACCATGTTTCAGAACATGTTTCCTTCCATTAATGTGCACAAGGTATGTTTCTTTTTAACAATAATACTGCCTTTTTGTGGTTGACTCAAGATGTAAAGCCCTGTTGGCATCATGATGATTGTATAGTCTTCTGAGATTTCCTTTGAAGATGAATCAAAAGTAAACGCTATCTGATTACTAAATCTTTGAGCATTCAACATTGTAAAAATGTATCCATGACTTCTTGCAACCAAAAACAAAGATATTGTTGTTTTCCAGGTAAGCCTCAACAATATCAAGAGGTGTGTGCTGCTGAATTACAACCCAGAGACCCAGGAAATAGAATTCCGTCACTAGTAAGTACTTTTTGTTTTTGCCCTGTTTGCCCTAGCAAAGGGCTTGACAGCAGAGATGTTGGGCTCACATGATGACAGATTTCGACATGACTGTTCAGTGATGTATGTTCAAAGTAAACGCACTGACGGGCCTCAACACAATGACCATATTTATTTGATTTATTCAGTAATTGTTACTGACCCACATGATCACGTTTCCAACCTGCAGCAGCCTGAAGGTTGTCCCTGTGGGAATGAGCCGTGGAGTCAAAAAGCTGATGCAGGAGAGGTTCCCCAACATGGCCAAGTTTGAGGATATCAGTGAGCTGATGATGAAGTAAGGTCCTTTTCAAAATGCAAATGCTTAGTGAGATGTAGCTGTTCTAACACAGGGATTCAAGTTATTTGTTTCCTTCTGCAGAATTGATGATTTAAATCTGATCCAATATTGTGTTCTCTACAACTCTCAGGGGGGCAAACCTTTCAGAAAGTGAGGCAGAGCAAGACGGGGAGCACAACATAACTGAACTACCACAGGTCTACTCTGGCCGAGGCAACATGGCCTCCCAGCAGAGCGCGGTCCGTCTGACCGAGGTGAGCATCCTGAGGAAGTAAAGCTGTTAAAACCAATCTTGGTGCCTGAGTGGAACCTGAATTGTTGCACTGTGTTCTCCTCAGATTGGTCCTCGCATGACCCTGCAGCTGACGAAGATACAAGAAGGCATGGGAGATGGGAATGTCCTTTATCACACCATGAGTGAGTGCACTACTGTCCTTTTTATTCACCTTCCTTTGTGATATATTCAGATGCACATGATGACAAAATCATTATGAATTCTGTGATTTATCTCTAAAAGTAAACGCTTACTGATGCATCCAAAGTGTACACAGTATAATGTACACTGGGTATACATTGTCTTTTAATTTGAAGTTATTTTCTGTTTGCAAGTCTCCAAGACGGAAGAGGAGATACAGGAGATCCTGAAACGAAAGGAGGCCCAGCTTAAACAGAAGCAGGCCCGCAGGAAAAAGCAGGAGCAAGATGTTGCTCATAAGAATGAGAAACGAGAAGACCACAAGTAATATATTCTCTTTTTTTTTTAATGAGCATTTAAAATGGAGCTGACAACATGAGAATATGACCTTGTACATTTGTCAATGTTTAATCTGGTTAAAGTATTAAATGGAATTTCTTTACCTTCTAACAGGAAAAAGAGCCTGGAAGGCATCAAGAAGAAACGTGCTGAAGAGGAGGCCGAAGAGGACAGTGAGGTAGAGGATCCTGGAAATCAAGATGTCCGGCCGGCTGCTGTTGAATCTGATGATGAGGTGGAGTACTACAGACAGGCTGTAGGACAGGATCCCGATGAAGGTGAACATAATTGCTATCCTTTCAAGTTTAAACCATATGCTCCTGGGTCTTTTTTTGTTTATTTATTGACAATACTTTTTTTCATTTCAGACATGTTCCCAAGTACCAAGAGGAAGCATAGTTCAGAAAGGACTCATGGACCTGCAAAGAAGAGGAAAATGTCCCCCGGTAAATCGTTTGGAAAAGACAGAGATTCTAAATCACCCAAGAAAAACGGTCCAGGAGGATATCGGAGAGACGGGAACACTGGAAAGGGATGGAAGAAATCGGGGGACGGGGAGAAGCCATATGGAAAGAAAATGAGTCCTGGTGGAAAGTCATTCGGAGCAAAGAGAACTGGCGATAGGGAATCATTTGGTGGGAAGAAGAGATTTGAAGGGAACAAATCGTTTGGTGGAAACAAAAATAAGGACAGATCTTTCAATTCTAAAGGTCCAAAAAGCAGTTCGGCCTTTAGGAAGAAAGGTGCAGGAGCAAAGCAAGGCTTCAAACAGAGGAAGGGAAAAGGCTGAGCCCCTCCCTCTTCTTTCTGGACATTAAATATGTTTATAATGCTTGACCACCAGGTGGCAGCAGCGAGCCTCCAGTGCCTCAGCAGAGAGTGATGCTTGTGAGACTTTATTGCTGAAAATCAGCAGAGGAATGTTCTATATTTTTCACACTGTATAAATGAATATTGAAATTGTTCCTGTTCAATAAAATGTTAAAACGATTGACTTGGTGAATTGTACTCTTCAGGTGATCAGTGCCGTCATTTATTTTCCTTCAGGTTTGTGTAATAATTTGAGTGTCTAGTCCTTTCCATTCCATAAGGCAAGCAACGTTTTGTATTTATATACCACATTCAAACAAGGTAATTTAAAGAACAATACAACACAAATAAAAGCATAAGCACAGTGCAAAAGAAACTCATTGCAACATGTACTTTTTAAAAAGGCCAAGAGAATAAATAAAAGTAGACTCAATGGATATAAAATACTATAATTTTTTCTTTTTTATTATATCATAACTTAGTACTTTTTTTTTACATATGTAACATTAAGCTGTCTGGCTCTTTCCTGCTGTAACGATTCAAATTTCCCCTCTGGGACTAATAAAGGTATTCTGATTCTGATAATTAAAGTGCTGGGTAAGATATTAATTATAATGTGATAGATGCATGAGGTTTATCATTATTTTAAAAAAAATTCTTGATTTGATTTTTGATTTTATTAATCTGTGTGAATCTTTGCTGTCCTGTTTTTTCACGCTTACCCTGCTTTGTACAACTGCATTTCCCCACGGGGATTAATAAAGGTCCATTTTACCTTATTTTATTTGAAAAGGTCTCAGATTTAGCATTACAACTCGCGTTTATTGCAGAAACTCACAGGATTTTAAGAATGTGCCTTCAGGTTTTATACCTGATCTTCCGGGTCACTCGATTTATTCAGGATCCCTAAAGGTCGCACCCATTTACTTTCGCTGATTCTCCATCCGTGCCTTCATTTGAGGAATGAATTGTAAGTAGCTAAGCATTATATCTGATCAGTATGCTATAGGTTACAGTATGGGGGGGGGAATGGTATAGCACACCAGGCGTTTATCTTCTTTTGGATGTTTAAAACTAAACTGGTGTTATGTTAGTGCGTTTTTATGGAAAGCATTTAATAGGATATAGAAAATGACACGGTAATATGTAGCAGCTCACTTCAATGTATTTCAGAGTAAATGCAACTTATTCAAAGTGCGAGTTTGTCTCAAACCAAAGTACAAAATGGAACCGCGAAATGCGTACATGTCTTCAAATTATTTTATATCTCGCACGGATTTTACGTAGTCTATAAACTCTATTCACAGAACATGTAAATGACGGTTTAAAAAGCCTTCCTAGTTGAAAATATGTTTCAGCAACACGGAAGACAATTGAGTTGACCCTGTGCTGTTACAATTGCTCCAGCTCCTGGGGGCAGATGTACATTTTTTTTAGTCCGACTGATATTTAAAAAAAACGGGAGTGAGGCAGAGACTGGCAGCAGCCTCTATACAAAACACACAAATCCGTTTTTTGTATTATTATTTGACTTCACAATAAATATAGTGGCTCTTATCTACACAGATAAAAGTTAGCTACTTAAAAGAGGCATATCCATACTGTTCAAGAGGTTTTTGAATATAGTAACATAGTTTAAACAAGACAACTTATCTTTAACCAAATCAAAGTATTCAAACAAAGTGAATGCCGGTTTGTCTTTGAATAGTCCTTTTAGTAGAATGATTATGAAGAGTACTTTTGAGGTCCTTTTGTTAACATCTGATAATATGTATGAGTTATCTGTTCAAATATGAACATGGTTTCTAAAAAAGCACTTGATCACTCACACGAGTCACCTTAAAACTGTAAGCTATTTTTGCGAGTGTGTTTGGCAATTGCATCGGATGTGTGTCTTCAGTTTTACTTCTTCAAATTGCAGTGTGTGTAAGAGGAAGTGTCTTGAGGTTGCCCTTCGTGACAAACTCACATTTCTCACCATAGATTCAGATGCCTAAAGTGATTATGATGGTGATAACATTTTGTCAGTTTCATTACAGATACCACAAAGGGAATGAACTCTCATCTTATGAGCCACTTTACAGAGCGCTGCAAGTCGAATACTTTCGGTAAGATAAAGCTTTCATCATTTAAATGTCCTCTTTTCTAAATAGACATAGAGATATAGAGAACATTTAATATCGTAAAAATGGTTATCTGCATAGATGTCCTTACTTCTTATATTTAACTTCACAAATATGAAGTGCACTTAAACTTACAAAAAGAGAATATGAGTTATTGCAAGTCACTGAATAAACATTCTTCAATTTACAGCAATTGGATGGTACGATCTGTGTGAAAGAAGCTCGACAACAAAATAACCTTCAGCTGAGATCAAGATGGAGAACAACTTCTTTCACTGTGAGGTGTTTCAAGTGGCTCTGCTGCCCTCGATGTATGGGGTGGAGTTCATCGTGGCCCTGGCAGGAAACATATTTGCCCTGTGGCTGCTGGTGGTCAGAGAGAAAAAGAACTGGCACACCGGGGTGGTCCTGTCCTGTAACCTGGCCATCAGTGACCTGCTGTATGTCCTGACCTTGCCTTTGCTGATAGTCTACTACTCCCTGGGGAAACACTGGGTGTTCGGTGATGCCTTGTGTAAAATCGAGAGGTTTCTTTTCTCCTGTAACCTGTATGTAAGCATCTTTTTCATCATGGCGATAAGTGTGAACCGATGTGTGGCCATCGCTTGTCCCTTCTTCACCCGGTCCTATGTAGAGCCTGCCCAAGCCAAGGTCGTCAGTGTCATCATCTGGATTGTTGTGGGAGTCATTTCCTGCCCTGAGTTGAAATTTGCCTCAGTTCACTTCAATGAGCACAATGGCAACACTCTGTGTGTGTCCTCCTACAAGAATGAAAGTCCTTACTTATACTACAAAATATTCCTTGCTGTGTTTGGTTGTGTTCTTCCCTTTGTTGTTACTTTCACTTCCTACTGTGTGTTTATTTCAGTGATTTGGAAAAATGTCAGTATAACCACCCTGGAGAAACGCAAGATAGGCCTGTTGGTCGGATCAGTGATTGTGCTGTATGCCATTTCATTTGTGCCTTACCACATCCTTCAGATCTATCACTTGTATCAGAAAATCAATGAACAAACTGATTGTCGGGTGTACTACATGTATCAGGTGTCCAAGGGACTTGCAACTCTGAACATGTGTATCCATCCCATCCTATACATGGCTTTGTTTGACAGTATAAGAGTAGCATGTTGTGGGAAGAGCTCAGAGGAAAAACAGCTGGAGGTGATAAGAAAGTAGAGCTGCTGATGCTTGATAATCCACACAATTTCATGCTGTAAAACTTGCTTTTATTTTGTGCGTTGTTAATGCTGACATTTATTTTTATATTAACTTTGAAACAAAAATAAATAATCTGAAATAAAGAATGACTTGTTGTTGTAGGGTGCCTTGTTTTTTAGTCAAGTCAGCGTTGTTGGTAGCAGTACGTTTCATTACAGAGCAAGCTCCCCACTTTTACATGATTGAACAGTGGACCTTTTGATAAATAAAGTTTAAAAATCAGTGTAATAAATTAAATCAAACCAGTTATCTCTGTGATTAATTCTTCAAAATGTTTAATGAAGCAATGTCGATTTATGATATCCTAATCACATAATTGATATTATTAGTATAAAGTATTCAGATAGCCACAACCCAAAAAAAAAACATAATACACAGAATCGTAGGAACATAAGACATATCAGCGGAAATAGTTTTTCTTTATCTCCCTGAAAATGTGAGCTGAAATCCTATAATAAAACACTTCTCAAATAAAACAGTTGTTTGGTGTCTGAGTGGAGCTCAGGGTTACTGTCCCTATTCCTTTCTATAGTCCTACCTATATCAAACATATTTACGATGTCAAACATCTTCATCAAATTATAAATCTGAAAGAAAATATTACATGATGATTACACATTACTTTCTGTCAGCCCTACAACAGGACTCTTATTGTGAAGCTTAAATGTAACAGACGCGGTCCTTTTATTGTGAAGTTTAACCGGAAGTGTTTGGATTGGCGGCGCGACTACGCTCCTCGGCTAGCACTCCTCCGCTCTTTACGGTCCTGAAGCTAAGCTAGCCGAGAGGATGCCGTCGATGGAATACGACGAGTGAGTGCTATTATAAACATTTCATCATTTCTACTTGTGCGAGAGGTCTTTATCGATAAATCTAATGTTGCTTGTCAATCTGTACTTTCCAGTTCCAAGCCCAGCTGGGCAGACCAAGTGGAGGAGGAAGTAGATGAAGGTAAGGAGCTAACATTAGTTAGCTTAGTTTGCTAAAACTAGCTCCTCTCTTGTAGTTCTGTGACCGGAGGAGGAGGAGGCCGGCTAGGCGGCTTCCACTTCCACGTGGTTGCTGGCTTTGATACTAGAGAAAAAATAAACGTACCTGTGTTGTCCGGGTATATTACGTTTGCACGGCTTGGTTATTACGTTTGCGTCACTGACATACAATAATGATAGTATCGATGAAATGTGTAACTACTAGTCGGCATATGCTAGACAGTGACGTAGGCAGTGTCATACACTGCTAACGGCAAGATGGCTAAAAGTTAGCAAGATAGCGTCTTCCAAGGCCTTTTGTAATATGTAAACATCTATGAAATAAACATACTAACCCTGACTAATGTCACTGTCTTTATAAGGATACGCATTTTCCATTTGGTTGTAAAGCAAGTCCTAGATTAGTTCAGAGCTTGAGATGTGATGAAGAGATGTGTTGTCTGCATAGGACAGTGAAGTGTCGCCAAATAAACGTTTTGTTCATTTTGTAGTGGACCAACACATGCAAAGCCTCTTACAAGAGTGCATCGTTTACTTTTCCCTCTGGCTTGTCTAACTTGACTGTATATTCTTTTATCAGGCACACTACCCCCTCCCAAGGAAATCATCAAAGGAAATATTAAGACCATCACGGAATATAAAATAGATGATGATGGGAAGAAGTTTAAGGTAAGTTGAGCTTCACTAAGGTATATATTCTTGCATCTGTCTAGATTGTTCATAATGCTGTAGTGCTTTGGCAGCATAACAGGCTTAGAAATGATCTTGGTTTTCAGTGTGCTTTGACATCTGCTATAAGACCTTATGGTACAGAGGAGTTTATTTTCAATAAAAAATTATTAGTATGGTTGTAGACTAATTCATGAAAATGCTGTTAAAATAAGCTGTACTGTGATAATCAAGTAGTCATCTAACTACACGTTGGTTCTCTTCATACGTTACAAGAAATTGAATGTCAATTGGATAGAAATCGGCATGATAAATTGAGAACGTTTTTTTTGGGCACAGTTGTTAACTGCTTATTTTGATTATTTTGAGCTGGAACAGTCATCACTATGAAAGTGATGATATATACTATACAAGCTTTAAACTGTAGTACCACAGTAGTTTCAACAGACATACAAACATTTTGCTTCTTTTACATATTAAATGGATTTAGCATTCCTTGCCTATTTGTCCCCAAGATTGTGCGGACCTTCAAGATCGAGACAAGGAAAGCCTCAAAAGCTGTTGCCAGGAGAAAGGTTTGCATTTAAGTCTATTTGCCTTCACTTCAAATTGATTTAGATTTTGGGTTAGGTCAGGGTCCATATCTGATATTGTTTTCTTGTTTCAGAACTGGAAGAAATTTGGCAACTCTGAGTTTGATGCAGCAGGTCCCAATGTTGCCACCACCACAGTCAGTGACGATGTCTTCATGGTGTTCATCTCCAGCAAAGAGGCGAGTATGCTTTGGGACTTTTAAAATGTTGTGCTGCTGCTTAGTGATGTGTTGAGGACCACATAAAACATGCTGAAATGCATTAATACGGTATTGATTTGTTATTTTCTTGGTTATGCTTGTTACTGAGTTTCTCATCTTACCTCTTGCAGGACTTAAATGCCCAAGACCAGGAAGAGGATCCCATGAACAAACTGAAAGGACAGAAGATTGTGTCTTGCCGTATTTGCAAAGGCGACCATTGGACCACCCGCTGTCCATACAAGGACACCCTGGGCCCCATGCAGAAGGAGCTGGCTGAGCAGCTTGGGCTTTCCACAGCAGACAAGGACAAGCCTGCTGGCTCTGGTACATCCACACGCTATTCAAATCATTCAAATTAAGATCTGTCATTCCTGATCCACTTGGTTTTTGGACCTTTCTAAAGTCATGACTAATATGGCCTGTTTCTCCGTTGCTCCACCAGGAGAGCCTGAGCCGGCACAGCCTGCGCAGAGCAAGACTGGGAAGTATGTCCCCCCGAGCCTGAGGGATGGAAGCACGCGGAGAGGGGAGTCCATGCAGCCCAACCGGAGGGGAGGATGTACGTTAAATCAGACTTTCTATATGCCAATTCTTTACATAAATCATTTTTCATCAACAAAGCTTTGCCCAGTATTGATGCTGTATTTCTGCCCCCAACAGCTGATGACAATGCCACTATTCGTGTGACCAATCTGTCTGAGGACACCCGCGAGACGGACTTGCAGGAGCTCTTCAGACCATTTGGCTCCATCTCCAGGATCTATCTGGCCAAGGACAAGAATACTGGGCAGTCCAAGGTCAGTGCTGAGCCTCAACAACACAAACACACCTGCTATTTACAAAAACAATCGGAGGAAGCGAAGTAGCAACACTGTAGAGACTATTTTGACTGTAGTGGTTACTCAAAGTATGTACTATTGAGTTTTCGCACAGATGACAATGACCATTTTAAACATTTCTATTTTTATATAGAAAACACTACATTTACAAGTGCAACTGTACTAAGAAATAATCACACAAAATTGAATTTAGGAAACAAATGGACTAACTAGTTGAGCAATAAAAGCGGTAGAACCTTTTTTTTTTTTTATAAATGTATCTCTGTTTTCTGCATGTAAGCTGGATGTATATAGTCTTTTATATAGTCTTATAGTCTCATACTTAATTATATGACCTAAACATGATAGTGGTCAGAAACACAGCCGGTTACAGTTGTACCATCCATCAACCGCCCACTTTGTTCTCTGCAGGGATTCGCCTTCATCAGTTTCCACCGCCGGGAGGATGCAGCGAGAGCCATCGCAGGAGTGTCAGGATTTGGATACGATCATCTTATTCTCAATGTTGAATGGGCCAAGTAAGTAACTTCAGTTTTGTCAAATAAGTGTTACATGTGTTTTTTTTTTAAATTCTTGCTAACAACCTTATTTATTTCTCTCTGCAGACCGTCAAACAACTGAGGAATCCATCAGAATATATTCCAGGATGACGCCAGCTTTTATGGTTTTGGTAAAACATGGCTGTTACCTAAATAAAGAGAATCACAATTGTCATCACCATTTCCTTGTTATTGTTTTCTTCTAGTGTGCGCATTTGTAAGCAGACTTTACTCTTACTGAACTTTCACTTATAGTTGGAGATTAAGTAGACCCAACTGAGAACTGGCAAAAGCAGAGTGTTTCATACACTCTTTTTAAAGGAAAGGGAACACAGATTCTTACCACTCAAGCCACACTTAAAGGGATGCATCTGCTTTTTGTTCTGCATTGTAATACAACTTCAACTCTGAATATAGCATGTATTAAACCTCAATCAGTAGAACTTTGGGTGAGCAGTTATTGAAAGAGTGATCTGAAGCCATATCAGTACAGTATTCTGACTGGTGTTTCATTAAATATTCAACCAGCTAAGACCAGACAAAACACTTAGGTAAATCAAATCTTTAAAATGTAGGTAGCATTTTCTTTGAAACATTGCCTATTGTGACATACAGGTATTTAAGACTAACAGACTGCAGCATTGTATTTATACGTAAACTATTAGTCTTAGCCGTTTTCCGCTCAAGTACTACCTGCTCGTATTTACATTACTTCAATAACACTTTAAACGGGTGTCATAACTCAATTTCATTGCAGGCCACATCAGCATTTCTGGCAGTGGCTCAGTCAGTAGGGGCTTGGACTGTGAGCCGTAGGGTCGCTGGTTCAAGTCCCAGAACAGACCTAAATATGGAGTGTGGGCTGCTACTTGGAGAGGTCCCAGTTCACCTCCTGCCCTGCCGTGGTGCCCTTGAGCAAGGCACCTGACACGCCGCCAGTTCCCCGGGCGCTGTGCAATAGCTGCCCACTGCTCCTAGTACTAGACTCCTGGCACGAGGATGGGTTAAATGCAGAGAACTCATTTCACTGTGTGCTATGCATGTGACCATTAAAGAGGGTTTCATCCCTCCTTTTCTTCTTCATTATGGATGCACTCAAAGGGCCGGTTGTAACTTTAAGACTATAAATATATATAAAATGTATTGGATTATCGGATAGGGTAAACACTTAATTAACTACGTCTGAAAGGAGAAGTCTAGGGAAAATAATTGCAACTCTTCAGTGCGCATGTCACAAAATGAGATGCATTATGGGACATTCTGTAAAGCCGCATCTAACCGTATAATAAACATTCTATTTTTTGCGGGCCACATACAATTTATTTGGCCTGCGGGCCTCGAGTTTGACACTCCTGCTTTAAAGGATTAATCCTTGGATATACTCGAACAATTTTTTTCTTCAATGGGAGAGAAAACAAAAAATATGGTTGTTTCAAAAGGTTGACATTTTCTATTATTGATGCCTTGTGTTCTGCAAACTGCTCAAACTTTTACATTTTGTTAATCCATATATCCACTGTATGCCCACAGTTTGAAGCTTAGATTATAAAGAATCATTAGGCTGTGATTAACTCGGGTCACAACTCAATTTTTGCAGGAGTTAAAGTTTAAAAACGAAATGTTCTTGCTACTTTGGGGACCAACATCACACATGAAAACAGATGGAGTTATTAAATCCACATGTCTAAGCTTCCAAATCACAGCCAATTGATGCACTTTGTAGGCGAGTAGGTACTGTGAAACCCGTCTTAGGATATTTTTGAAGTGAGAGGTCAAGCAGTGTTTGTAAATGTGGCTAATCAGCTCTTCCCAGTTCACTCTAGCTGGAGGGCAGCCTCTTAAAGACAGCAAGGCCAGACGGGGCTCACGTACTCATGCAAGTCACAAGTACATTTCATAAGAGCTTTATTTGAAATATTACACATATAAAAACTACATACAATTTGGTCCCACATGAAGTGTACCTTTCTCAACACGATGATTAAAAGCACAGTTTAAAACAAACATGGAATGGCACTGCACTGAATGTTCATGGCGGCCACTTAGTGACGCAGTTAAAAGCCAGATTATTTAAAACAAATGATTCCCGGACACGCAGCATCAGGTTTGTTGAGCAGATCTCGCTTGAAATGGAACCAGGGACTAATCAGAGGCCTCCATCTTCTCTTGTTTGACAGTCTCTGCAGAGAAGGAAAGGTGATAAGGATGTATGCATCTTCACTTGTAAGGTCAATCATGGAAAGTTACATTCAAATGGATGGCTCACCTGATGCTTGTTCTTCCTTCAATCTCTGCATGACACACTTCTTAAGCTCCAGGCCGATGGCCCTGGAGAGGGGGGGGGGCACTGCATTTCCAACCTGGCAGAAACAAGAACAACATTTGGCATTCTGTTGTAGTTTTGTTACTAGCGACATGATAAATGCAATTCCAAAATGTCCTGCACGCGTCTCCTTGGTCTACTCTAGACTAACTCAGAATAATTACTGACCCACAGCATTTGGGGGTCCTTTAACCAGACCTTAAGCCCTGATGAACAGCAGGACATCCTAAAACTGAGCTGCCGGTGTCATTTAGGAACCAAAGGATAAAAAGGAAGACCATTTCCCAACTGCCTGCTTTAAAGGAAAGTTACCTGTCTGTGTTTGTCCAGGGTGCTTCCAAAGAAGCGGTAGGTGTCGGGGAATCCCTGAGAGCGAGCACACTCCCTCACACTGACCACTCGGTGCTGCTCAGGGTGCAGGACGCGGCCCTGAAAACAAACACGCATACATTAGGATGCAACTACAGGATCTCCGATTCAGGGCTTGAGACAAATGCACCGACGTCCTTTTGTAAAATGTCCATAATTGTAAAAATGTTAAGCAATTTCTGATATCTGGGTAACCCAGACAACTCTTAATTTGACAGAATTCAGTTTATCCAATCTACACAAAAGGCAGGATGTTTCAAGGGAGTGTATTTATAAATGATTTTATTTATAGAAAGTTGAGGTACCTGCTTGCCCATGGGTTCAGGGTTGGTAACCGTGGTGCTGAAGAAGCCGTCCCACTCCAACCTGCCGTAGAGTCCGGCCCAGTGATTGTGGCGGTTCCCGGTGTGGGGGAGACACCAGGGGATCAGGGTGTTAAACTGCCGGTCTGCAGGGTCGCAGGGGGTCCCTACAATGATAAACATGATCAGAGATGCCTCCACACTGCAAATGTAATCATTAATAAAGTAGTGAACTCAACCTCCATACCTGTTGAACACGCGCAGACCCCTCTGAGGGCACCGGTGCTGCTGCGGCCGTTCTTTTTATCGGGGTGCGCGAAACGCAGTTTCTTGGAAATGGTGCCATCTCTCAGACGGACCTCCATGTTGGGCAGGTCCCTCCAATCAGAGCCCGGCGCCAACGGGATGTGACGCATTCGCCCTTCAACCAGAGCACTCATGTCCTGACGACAAAGAGCTCTTGTTACAAACATAGCTTTGACATGCATTTACAGAAGTAGGATAACGTTACAATCCAACATTGACATCACGTTAAGATGAATATTTATATAAAGTGAGAGACGGCTCACCTTGCAGATATGATCTCTGAGGATTGGCTGGTACTGTGTGCCTCTGATCTGCCTCTGGAACCAGGACTGAGGCTCTCCGTTGTAGGAAATCTCCAACGATGCTGCACCATTGCGGATCTCTGGCAGGTCCGACATGGTGTCTCTGACGGTGATGGTTCTGTAGATTCCTCCATTACCTCTGTAGACAGAACATTACATTTAAATGTATGATCTAGAATTACAGACTAATGAATAGTACTGTCGGGGAAGTTTTCATTACCTTGTGACATTACTGACGTATTTCTTTTCGTCCACCACCACGTTGAGAGAGCACGCTCTAGGAGCGAACACATGCAGCGGCTCAGGGAAGCGAGGCAGCTTCTCTCCAGGAGCCGCAGCCAGGACGATGGCCCTGCGGCGGGTCTGAGCAACGCCGTACTGACCGGCCTAAGGGGGGGGGGGGCAGCGTTCAGCACGTTAGTGATGGAGCAGACTTCTGCAGTCATAAACATTGGCATACAGGACTATCTTTTTCATTAATCTGGGTGGGAGAGTCATTGGTTAGTCTGCTTCTATATGACATCACATATACACAGTACGATCCGCCATCAGCCAGTCAAGTTGGGTCGGTCCAAAATGTGATTACTTTACAATTAGACCATTGTGTGTAATGGTCATAATTAGGGATGCGCCGATCGATATCGGCCGATACTCACTCTCTGCCGATCGATCGGTGCTCTCTAAATATGCCGATCGCATGACGGACCGGTGAGGGGAGCGAAACACAAACTAAGAGTTAGACCTAACACACTTAGCTATTTTATCTACCTCTGGAACAAGCTAAACTAGTTATAAATATATTTATTCTTCACTGTCGGGTCACTCATTACTGGATCAGTGAGCTGCAGGAGATACTGACAGGCTGTCAGGAGAGAGAGAGGGGGAGAGAGGAAAAGAGAGCGCTTACGCTCATTTCTCCCGTGTTATTATCCAAAGTTAATGTAAACTTGAATAATGTACTGTATTTGAATGTAATAATTATGTTGGTTGTTGTTTGTGGAAGCGCCAGTGAATGAGCCCCATTAACTGAGTTTTAAGCATCACTTGAAATGGAAGATCCCCATAGGCCCCGCCCACTCGATCGGTATCGGCCGATACTGATTCCAGCGATCGGCCCCAAAATTGGCGATCGGAGCATCCCTAGTTACAATTAGCATCTGATTTCTTTGAGTTATGGCCAAAGATGTTTTGGGAGGTCACAGTTGCATTGAATTTAAAGATGGACAAAGGGGAGGTTTGTACACATTTGAAGAAATTCCCTGTTGGCTTCTACTCAGAATATGAAATAGTCAAATACATTGGGAGTTATGAGGCACTGTGCTGATATGCTTTGCTGGGAGGTTTACCATGTTAGAGGGAAAGCCATCCCCGCAAATGCCAAGAGTCAGAAGCACAATTTATTTTGAATGTCATTAAGTCCAGACCGGAAGGAAAAGCGTCCCTATAGTCAGACCCACCTGAAGGACACCAAAAGTACACTGGTAGCCCATGCGCACAAGACAGCGTAGAGTCAGCTTCAGAACCATGGAGCTTTTAAAGGAGACGAAGTTCCTCACATTCTCAAGCAGGAAGAACTTGGGTCTGTAGTAATCACAGTAGCTGCAAGAAAGGAAAACACATGTTCAAAAGGTGCACTTACAGAATACAATACTGCAGTGAACTTCATGTCAACAATAAATCTCAAACGGTCAAGATGAGAATGTGGTCCGACACTGACCTGATATAGGAGACCACGAGCGAGTTCTTGAACTTGGAATAAGTGCGAGAGTTGAAGCGGTTCATCCCGCTGAAGCCTTGGCAGGGAGGGCCTCCACACAGCATCTCCACGTCTCCTTTCTGGGGTAGTTTCTGGCCGAGAGAATTGGTCTTCTCACCAGACATGACCAGCTTCAGCAGGACGTTGCAGTCCTCAGTGAACACTGTGGTGCCGGGGTTGTTGAGCCTGAAGGCCTGAGCGGCGGGCTCCCACATCTCTACGGCCCACAGAGTCTCATTCATACCTGAAACAAACCAGCAGTCTTGTTTTCAGCATTACATTGAAGGATAGAATGACAGTTGTCCATTATTCTATGCATGTCATTTTGTGGATTGGAAAACAACATTCATGGGTGGCACAGATCCAGTACTTACCAGCCTGGTGGAAGCCTTCAGAAAGGCCTCCGCAGCCGGAGAAGACGTCCAGCGTGCGGTACTTGGGTGCTTTAAGTGACTCTGCGTCATTCTGAGAGTCCTGAGGCTCCTGTGCCGCTGCAGCCTTTCCTTTGCCTTTACCTATAAAGATGAGCATTTTCAGTGAGCCTGAAAACAATATGAAGATCAAGGAATCTTTATTTATATCAGGGATTTTCACCTTTGCCCTTGCCCTTCCCTTTGCCTTTAGTGACAGCCGAGCGAGCATGATTTGGAGGGTCTTCAAAACCTTTTGTTTTTGCGTTATAGGCCTGGGAGAGAGGTACATGTATAAGATCAGACACATCATTGAAAGCTGTTTTCATATAAGATCATTACAGTGCAGCATATACAGTGAATTCATGCTATGTTAATTGCATATTGTAGCTTTACGTTTCATCCCTATGCAGTGTTAACACCAACATGCTAGCAGTAAGGAGTTAAAAGATATGCCAACTTTAACAAATGGAAAACAGATACAAATATGACCAAATGTACCTCTAAGAAGTAGAAGCGGTCAGGTCCACCACTGGAATAGTCCTGGACTGACTCATTTAGGTCTTCTGAATATTCTACTTGACAGCGGCCGAGCACCTCAGTCATGCTGACCGTCACCTCTTCATCACACCAGTACAGCTGATTGATGTCTGTGTGGTAACTGGCTTTGACTCCTTTGTGAGTGTTCTCAGGCCTGGGAGAGGATTCAAAAGCTAGTTCATTCTGAGCAATCTTTCGTTACATATATAAAAAAAAAAAAAACCTGAATCAAAACTAATTTAGTTGCAATTTGTTTTACCTGTAAAACTTGTAGAGCCGCAGTTTGACCTCTGAGGCATCGGCTTTCCCGTTGCTACGCCTGTGACAGAGGATCTCCTTGATGCGACCGATGCGGAAAGGCTCTGGAGCGTCCTGGTTGGATCCCTTGATGTAGTCGGAGGACTTCCTGTAATATTCTGGATACAGGTCCTCGTCCACATCCTGTTTCCTATGGGAGCGCTTCACGGGACTGGCTGGCTTCACACTGAGTCGAGAACAGAGGCAGCGAGTCTCATATACAGGTTTGTAATTGTACAAGTTTGAGTATATTAAACATTTGGATTGCCTTCACTCACCTGAAATTAAAAGCGTCAGGATGCAGGTAGACGCCGTCTCCCACCTTGAACTGATCCCCCTTATAGCAGGCCAGGGCATAACAAACCTTGGAGTCATGGTCCTTGTCCAGCAGGGGTTCAAACGCACGAGGGATCTTCTGTTCCTTTTGCTCGTTAATCCTAGCACAGCTGTGACAGAACCTAAGAGCGAGGGTGACAAATCCACAACGAAGGGTAAAAAAAAAAACCATGACTGAAAATAAATAACACGTGCAAATACATGTGGCTGGTGCTTACCCGAACTTGCAATCTTCTGTTGGATTGGTCTTGGGAGGAGACTCAAAGCGAGCGTAGTCTGTGTCATACCAGAACTGATAGAAGAAACTCTTCCCGTCATCCTCTATCACCTTGATTTCCTCATCCATCCCACCCTGATCAAATAAATAAATACGTGAGCATGAGAACAAATTACAAATGTTCGTGCTGTGAAGTTAACGTACCTCCATAAACCAGTTGTCAGACGGGGCCCTGTACATGACGTTAACTTTGCCTTGCACATAGTTGAGCTGCATGTCCTCACACTCGTCCACAAGCATGAGCTCCAGCGGGTCAGAAGACTCTCCCAGCACGGTTTGAGTCCCACGAAGGAACCAGTGGGCATGGAACATCTTCCCAGTGTGGTCCTCCCACAGTGATGCAATCCTGACATTAAACACAACATTAGATGCATACGAGCCAAAGTTACAAAACCTTATCATTGTCCATCAAGTCTAAAAATGTCTTACCTTGCCAGATAGAGGGGCACTGAGGGGTCTTCTGAGGAAACGGAGACACAGTCGCCCACTTCCAGCTCTTCATCATTCACACAGACCTTCCTGTAGTACTTCTTCTTTCCCTCGGTCTGAAGGGGGTTGGAGAAAAATACATTTAATATAAAACCACACAGCAAACAAATACTTAGTTACTTTGTACTTAGAAGTAACACACCTGCGCTGGCTCTCCGATCCACGACAGCTTGCACTGGGCCTGCTTCTTCCTCTTGACTTTAGTAACCTTTTTGGCCTTCACAGGAAACTCTTCCTCTTCAATGGTCTCATCATCCTCAGCCTCCTTTACGGCAAGGTTTGGGCATCTAACAGAGGGACACATGTCAACAAGAGGAATTAAGGACTAAAGTTGTCCCATGTCCTTGTCACAGTCCAAAGCAGGGGTGCACATTATACACATCAAGCAACTTAAAGTAGCCTTTAAGGGTAGGCTTTGGCTGAAACCACTTCTCAAACATTCTGAAGTTGCATATTAAGGATGTTTGGACTTATCGGCTCAGAAGACAATCTTACCGTCTCTGCTTACAAGCCTGCTTGCTTTTGCCACTTCCACCAAATTTGATCATGTCCTTGCAAGCTGGACACTTTCCACAGTCAGGAGATTGGCATACCTGAAGGCATACACAACATGTTTTAATTACAACTGCCAAGTACACAAGAAGCATCAGACAATGTTAGTTTAGTTCTACAAAAAGAAGCAGCCCCACTGTTCAGACACTACTCACCTCACAGACGCCACAGCGCTGTCTCTTGGCCCCACCATTTTCTTTATCATTCTGCTCTATCTGATCAGAGAAGAAGGTATCAAAGATCTGGTACACCAGCGT
This sequence comes from Trematomus bernacchii, assembly GCF_902827165.1. Classification (NCBI taxonomy): domain Eukaryota; kingdom Metazoa; phylum Chordata; class Actinopteri; order Perciformes; family Nototheniidae; genus Trematomus; species Trematomus bernacchii. The sequence continues at coordinate 16,646,339 of NW_022987720.1, read as the reverse complement.
GGTAGTGGTCGCCTTAGTTGGTCCCTTGTCTTTCTCGATCTTTGTAGGGTGACGAATGGACTGTCTTCTGGCAGCTCTCCTGTCAATAGAATATGTTCAGAGGAATGTGTTCAGAGGAAAAGGTCTGTTGGGCTGGGCATAAACACCTGATGATATGTGGAGCGATGGCAACAATGAAGCCCCTGGCTGTCAACACACCACAGCATCAGGCCATGCAACGTAAGAGACAAGCAAACAAAACACACACATTAAAGATGAACGCAGAGTTCCCGTTAGATGCAACTGGCCTCGGCCTGCACAGAAAACACCACTTAAGACTAAAGGTTCAAAGTGTGCATTGATGGTGACCAACATGTTTTCCCACACAAGTTAACCTGTGAGTCTGATTATTATTATTTTATCTCCCATTGTAAAGCGTCCTTGGGTTTCTTGAAAGGCGCTATAAAAATCGAAATTATTAAAAGCTTTGCAAAAGACTTATGAAGATTCTCTGAGGGCATAATAGGATTAGTGAACCCATGTGGTCCAAATAGTGTTTGAGTTCTCTTACTAAAGGCATATAGGATGCCCAGGTGTAACTTAATAATTGACTGTAATAGATCCGGGGCAGAACACCCTAAACCCAAAGAGTAAGCAAATCAGAATAAGCATCCAATAGAGCCAACATCCTTACAGCATGGTTTGAGTTACTGAGTAATAAAAAGCCCATCCTCAACTTTGCAATAGATTTCCATTTGAGCAGGAAGACCCCTTAGTACACAATGCTTAAGTTAGAAGTTTGACTGACTTTCCTTTAAGGAGCTCAAGGTTAAATTGAAAAACGACTTTCCGTGTATAACAATTTCTTGACAAACTGTGTTAAGTCTTATAATTCCTTTTTTTTTTTTTTTTTTTTTTATAAATACATTTCACCAGAACCATAAGGGTTGCATGACTTCAATGTAAAAAATAAAAGCAATTTTACTAACAGTACGAAGACAGCTTTGTTTTATACAAAACACAGAAATAACTTTTGTGAGCTTCTCTTCAAAGCCTACAGACACATCTTTTTCAATTAGTTTCTTAATCAGTGGTAACTAAGTGAAGATCAATCTTGGACACTTATCATATAGTGAGAATTCAAATAAAGCAGTTCAACTAAAAATAAAAGTCAACGTCTAGCGTGAACGCTGTAGTTATTTGATCCATATAGCTTCTAAATGCATTACAGTAAACAGTAAACACACCACGGTACAAGCTAAGGATGCATGTGGAAGGCCTACCTACCAGTACAGCAGCATGCTGCATTAGGAAATGTCAAAGGAATGTTAGACATAAGGGATAACGAGGAGTGAGGAGCAGAAATACAGGAATATAAGCAAAATATTAAGTGAATAACCTCAATACGTTGAAGCACTCTTGTTACCATATGCCTACTTTTTACAGTTACCATAAGCCTACTTTTATGAAACATGTCAGTACAAATGTTAAGGAACCAGTTCATAATAATTCTCAAGACATACCTCTTTCCCAGAGTGACTCCGGCGAGTTTAATCAGGTCCCTCATGCAGGGAGTAACTATGATTGGCTGCTCATCAGTGTCCCCGGCCTCATCGTAGCTCTCCACCTGCTCCACCACAAACTGGGCGTGGCGCAGCAGCGTGTCCTCTGTGAAGCGGTTGAAGTTCAGCCCCGCAGGAGGCACGGTGGTCTGAGGGCAGGAAACAAAAGTTGACGATTTTCCTTCCAAGAACGAATGTTCTATCAATCGGGAAATATTGGCTTAACTCCTGCATTCTTTTTTTATAGTGCCCCGATATGAGCAAAAAATGTTTTGAGTATTGTTATTATTTAGCCTGCAAATTGTCAACATTGTCCATTGACATGTCAGATGCTCCAAACCGCAATATTTTACATTAGAAGAATCAATTGAACAATTAGTTTATTAAAAAAAAAGTATTAAAAAAAAAGCTTTCTGTCACCATCGATGGGATATAGGAATCATAAAAATAGAAAAGTGAAACACAATCAGATTTCTTAATAAATTGCATTGTTGCATCACATTAATCACAGATCCAAGAATAAAAAGGACCATGATGAATATTGCAGCTTGTCCTAATTCACAAATACATTATTTTGTAGGAAAAAGTCTTCACCTCAATCTTGTTGAGAAGGTCCTCATAACTAGCATCACGATTCTTCTGAAGGAACTCCACTACTATCTTGCTCATATAGATCTTCTCCTGCATCACAGCAAATATGGGAGCATACTCCTCACTGGACTGCATCAGGATGTAATCGGCAAAAGCTAGATAATGAACATAGATACCATTAGTACTTCATACAGGGTGAAATCAATTAAACGTTGGAACGGGAAACTTAGCTACCTGTAGTAAAACCAATTAAGGCTTTTTCTCCACCATCAAAACCAGTGATCCACCAGGCATTGATGGGTCCAAGCTTCTTGGAAGGAACCCCGCCTGAGATGAAACCAAAAAGATAAGTTACCATCTGGTTGATTGTAATGGCTAAAAGAAAAATAAATATTTACAAGATCTTGAAATGTGGGATTTACCATCCAAGCAAGGGTTGTCATCATAGATGGGTTTGACCACACAGCTGAAGTAGAGCTCCACGTTCTTCTCAATCAGGCCAGAGTCAAACGGACAAAGGTGGCCCCGCTTGTCATAAATGCTGCAAGACGTAAAAAAAGGTTACACTACAACTTACTCGGGGGCTGCAATACAAAAACATGTGACTGTACAAAATGAGTAGGGACATGCGTGTGTTCCTCTGAACTAGATCAACATGCAAAAGTGTCACTGGTGAAGAATGGCTGACCTGAAGTTTGTGATCCTGTGCTGTGGCAGATCATCATAGCTCTCAAATCCATCCTCATTCGAGTCAAACAGGGAGAGGCGCTCATCTGTTAACATTTCTGGTTCATCCAGCTGAAAAAGAGCACAAACATTTCAGGTTTCACATTAGTTTGATCAATTTAGGTAATAACATTAAAGTACCGTAATTTTCGGACTATAAGCCGCGACTTTTCCCATTTTTCGACCCTGCGGCTTATATAACGGTGCGGCTAATCTATGGATTTTTACAGCTCCGACGACTTGCTCTGAAAACACGGAGGAGCAAAACAACAAACGAGTGAAACAAAGCGTATATTAAAGCCCGGGAAATATACCCGTTTTGACGCTGTTTCAGGAGCGCCTCTAACATTGTTTTGAAGGCCTGTTGCTAGCGGGGGATGCTAGCGGGGGATCCTCGGGCTAGCCCTGTAGACACCGGGCCGAGAGAGCGCAAGGGACCGGGACAGGAGCTCCGCGGGATAACGACCAGGTTTGACTGACCCTGCCAGTCCTATCTTATAACACAAAGAAGACGTAACCTCTCCTAAGTTTGAAAGTTGAAAAGTTTGTGTGTCTGAAACGCTATGTGATACAGTACAGTTTACACAGCACAGTACATGTTCTGTAGCTACTATTGCACTAAATGGTAACACTTGAATACGTTATGCAAATATGCAACTTGTTTGTTGAAATGTTAATAAATGAGAGCTTCCTCAAACAGCCATCTCTTTCCCAACAATCCCCTCTGTGCACGAACCCTTAGATATGGTAATTAAACATTAAAACACCTGCGGCTTATAGTCCAGTGCGGCTTATACATGTACACATCATTCAATTTAGCTGCTGCGGCTTATATTCAGGTGCGCTTTATAGTGCGAAAATTACGGTAATGGAGGGTTTCATTAAAAAATAAAAGTTACACAGGAAGTAACAAACAAATTCTCACCGCATTATCAGGATCCCCCTGAAAGAACTTAAGGTCAGAGTCATCCAAGTATTGTCTGCAGTCTGTACATTTGGGGGGTGGCGTCTGTTTGAAAAAAAAAAATACATTAGAGAGGTTTGACAGTACTGAAGATTAAAGTTTACATAAACTGTAACAGCTATGACACCGAGCAAAATTAAAACGTGTCATTACCTTTGCAGCAGAAACTGGCTTAGTCGTTTCACTCGTCGAATTTTCTGGAGCAGATCTGAATCAAAGAGAAATATTAGTATGTTCCATTAGTGTGGGCCCAATAGCCATCATTCATTTTCAGGGATCTTAACGCTTACTTTTCAACTGATTCCACCTTTAGACGTTTCTCCTCCTGGACCTACAAGAGATTTAGAAGGTCAGTGTTATATACGAGACAAGTGGAGAAAAACACGTTTGAAAATCACTAGTAGACAAAAATGCTTCACCTCCTCAACATCCTCTTCCATTTCCACTTTCGTAACTTCCTTTTGTCCATTTGTAGATTTTTGTTCATTAGTAGCTTCGACATTCAAGTCTTCAGACTTGCGCTTCTGACTGCAAGACATTCACAGAATACAGATGTATGAAAAGTTTGTTTACATTTTTTTCTACACTTGCTGAAGTTGTGAACAAAGCACGAGACGACAGAAATCATATACGCACACTTTAGAGAACATTGACAGGATGGTTGGCTGTTTTCCAGAGTTTCTTGTAACCCTGGAGCTGGCTGGAGACTCTTTAAAAATAAAAAATAAAAACAAGATTGAGTTTTTCCTTTAATATCTTAACATAATTTCCATCTTATATTGCAGCCATTATAGGACAAATGTTAAAAGGAATTCTAAAACGTACTTTTAGTGTCAGAATTTGCTTTGCTCTTACGGCCTCCCTTCCCTTTGGAGGCAGTTGGAGACTTGACAGCCTCCTCTTCCTCCTGTACATCCATGGTTACATCTTCAGTGTTCTCATCTTTTTGGGAACCATTTGATGAGCCATTCGCCTTTCCATTCTGCTCCACGTCATCCACATGCGAGCCCTTTTCAAGATGAAGCTCTTTTCCCAGCAAGGCCTTTACTTTAGAGATGTAGATCTCCTGAGGAAAGAACATTGCAATACATCACACAATTAGAAATGATAGGCAGTGACATTTCAGAATTGTAAATTATTTTGAAATGTTAAAGTCACTTACCATTGAGATTTCTGATTTGTTCATCTTGTCTTCCAGGCTGGTCAGTTGATCTTGAGCATCAACATGCAGGAAGTCCTGAACCAACTTGAGCTTCTCTTTCACATGATCCTGAGAGGCATTTTCAGAAGAAATAAAAGATCAAGTCAAAAATGACAACTTAAAATAAAACACTGAAGCTAAAAAAGACCCTTTAACTATTGCTGTTGACAAGTATAGTAGGTTCATGATACACATTGTAAAATCCTATCGTACAATATATGGCCTGTTTAGATTGTTATGTTGACTGAAATTGATGCTAAAATGTGTCACCTGGAGAATCAGACTGACTTCTTGTAGGCAGAAAAAAGTATTGCCCGTTCTCTTTATATATCCTTGGTGATATGCACCAAGCTATATATCGAAATGACAGTTAAATACATGTCTGTCAGCACATGTTTTGCATAACCACCTTAACTTGAGGTGACACTATCAAGACTCAAACTTCTGATTGTTCACACTTTTGAGAGCAATACGTTCTGAGATATATAATCTACTTAATTTGGTGTGTGTGTGTAGCCCTTGGAGTTTTGTCTAGTTAATTTCTTTGACGCTAAGCATCTGAGAAACTCAGTCATGCATTGCTAACAGAATATAATTGAATTAGACAATAAAATAGTGGAGTTTCCATTTAAGGCAGAATACTGTGAATCTACAGTCTTATTTAATCGTCTTTGGGGCTCAAAACGGAACGGAAGTCATTAACAAGACTAATTAGTGAGCATCTAGAATTACACTTTATTCATGCAAGCTTTCAAGAGCAGTAAGTAACATTAGAAACAGACATAACCTACCTCCTCCGAATCTCCATCCTCGCCCAGCACCTGCAGCCTGTGAACAACGAACCCAAAGCTTCGTTAGTGTCATTTTGAAACACATTTACTAACATGGTCGTGGTAATAAAGCCAGTGTGGCTGCAGCTAGCAGAAATAAAAAGGCAGCAAAACTTCCTGAGTGGCGCCAAACCTCACACGCTGCTCCGTCTATTGACAGCCTAAACATGCTAAGTGGCTAACAGGATGCTAACTCTGTATGCAGTACCAGCTCTAACTGTCAAGTGACAACAAGCTAACGCTAGGTGCAGATGCTAGGATAAGCAAAATAGTAGAGGAGCAACAACCAGAGCAAGTGTAGAGCAGAGAGTTATACGGGTTTTATGTAGCTTTGGGGTTTGGACAAGACAACAAGCTGCATGCATGCTACATCATCAAGACATTATTAGCAGAGAGGTTACAAACGTTAACGTACCTTTTCCTGACATCCTCTGGCAAAGACAGGGAAGTCCTGGATGGCATGGTACACAGCTAGGTTAACGTTTGAGATAAAACTATAAAACTGCTTTAAAAATCCGTTAAAACAATGTTAAAAACGCCGTTTGTAACTACAGCGCGTCTCCACAATGACTGTCTCTCGATTGCTGTCTCTTGCAATGGATGCTATAAAGCAATTCGGGCGCGCGGGCCGTCTTTTCGCGGGGAAACCCGGGTGTTGTGGACTGTTCCACTGCTGGTGGTATGGGTGAAACACTTACAATACGTTACGAAATATTTCCCTTCTGAATGCATTTTTGGGGTTTAAAACCCATTTCGTATAACATATATATTGTAATACAACATTTTGATTATCATGTAGTTGTAACAATAAATAAATATACGTTTCATGAGAACAACAACTATCTCGACTTACCTCTACTGTTTGCAAGATATTGTTGACAACTGACCAGGCGGAAGCAATCTGAATGTTGTTTACTAATGAGCTATGTTAGCAAAAATCCCTGCATTTCAAATGAGTTGTATGAGGGCTACTACACTTTTGAATGATAAAACGTAATACAAGACAATGTTTATCATCATATCGAGTTTTCGCCTTACGTGCTCGTTTACACCTGTAGATTTCTATGTTTATTGAACAACTAGAAGACGATGTTTTAGATAAGACAAGCTCACTACGATCATGGATTTATAAAGTGAACGACTACACTTTAATAAGCATATGTATGTACAATGTCAAAAGATTAACTAATCACTTGCTGCTGTTATGTATCATTCCCATTCAGAATCTGGCTGCAGCATTTTCTTTTTTTGTGTAGATTCAGATAAAAAATTAAGCAACTTTTGGGTCATTCCAGAATTGGAGGACATTTTCAGTCCCACCTATGGCATTTAAAATAATCCATGACCAAAAGGCTAAAACATGCACTTGATATACTTGTCCTTAGACAAAACGTAAATAAAGTTGAAGGAATAGTGGATTTAAAATCTTATTCAAAATATCAATAGGCTCTCAAGCACTCCCTAAACTGGCATTTTTCTCTTGTCCCTCCTTCTTGGTGACTAAAATATAACGTTTAAAATATACTTTTTATATTATATTATTATTTTATTATTCTGTTGCTACAATTTTGTTGATATATGTCTCCTGTAATGGTCAAAGAAGTTTGTAAAAGTATAAACACATTTCAAATAACATTAATTTTACACTAAAAGTGTGTCAACATGCGCACACCCTATACTGAAACCTATTTAGCCTGGCAGAGGAAGGAAAAAACTGTAAGTCAAATGACAGAGGACATTATATTATCAAGCCATGTGCTACTGACATGGGCAGACCAAAGGTAAGTCCTCTCTTTTACTTTTCATACAGTGCATCTGGAAAGTATTCATACCCCTTCACTTTTTCCACATTTTGTTATGTTACAGCCATATTTCAAAATTGATTAAATTCATTTGTTTTCTCAACATTCTAGACACAATACCCCATAATGACAAAGTGAAAAAAGTTTTAAAATAATTTTTGCAAATGAATAAAAAACTCAAATATCCCATAAACACAAGTATTCACACCCTTTACTCAATACGTTGTTGAAGCACCTTTGGCAGCAATTACAGCCTCAAGTCTTCTGAGTATGATGCTACAAGCTTGGCACACCTATCTTTGGGCAGTTTCTCCCATTCTTCTTTGCAGATTGTCTCAAGCTCCATAAGGTTGGATGGGGAGCGTCGGTGCACAGCCATTTTCAGATCTCTCCAGAGATGTTCAATCCGGTACAAGTCTCGGCTCTGGCTGGGACACTCAAGGACATTCACAGACTTGTCCTGAAACCACTCCTTTGTTATCTTGGCTGTGTGCTTAGGGTCGTTGTCCTGTTCGGGTTCTTGGTCACGTCTCTGACCAAGGCCCTTCTCCCCCGATGCTCAGTTTGGTTTGGGCAGCAAGCTCTAGGAAGAGCCCCAGTGGTTTCAAACATCTTCCATTTGCAAATGATGGAGACCACTGTGCTCGTTGGGACGTTCAATGCTGCAGACATTTTTCTGTACCCTTCCCCAGAACTGTGCCTTGATACAATCCTGTCTCTGAGGTCTACAGTCAATTCCTTGGACCTCATGACTTGGTTTGTGCTCTGATGTGCATTGTCAACTGTGGGACCTCATATAGACAGGTGTGTTCCTTTCCAAGTCATGTCCAATCTATTTAATTTACCACAAGTGGACTCCAATCAAGTTATAGAAACATTTCAAGGATCATCAGTGGAAACGGGATGCACTTGAGCTCAATTTTCAGTGTCATAGCAAAGGGTGTGAATACTTATGTACATGTGATATTTCAATTGATTGTTTTTAAAACGTTTTCACTTTGTCATTATGGGGTATTATGTGTGGGATATTGAGAAAAAAATGAATTTAATCCATTTAGAAATAAGGCTGTAACATAACAAAATGTGAAAAAAGTCAAGGGGAATGAATACTTTCCGGATGCACTGTATGTTTCTTATCTTTTTAGTCTTGACTGAGTGTGGCACTATAACCAACCAAACCCATTATTCATATTATCAGAAAAAAGACAATTTAATCTCAAATCTATTTTTATTTAATTATCTAAGTTTGTCCTTGTCTTGAAGGTAGCATGACATTCTACAGCTAGCATTTATTTCTAAGGTAAAAGCTAACATAAGCAATGGTATGCAACCCTGTTACTATAATTAGATTAATAATTACAGTTGCACGGTTGTATTTTTTGCAGTTCAATTTATTATGTTTATTCATATTAAATGTTTATGTATCATTTAGCATAATCTAAATGTTTCAAATGAATTACTATATTTTCCCAGAATATGAACTTGTGCTGCCTTTTGTATTGGCACCAGGGAGCCTAAACATGTTAAGGTTTCAATAATTAACACATTTTCTTAACAACTAACTCAAAATGAACACAATTTTGTTTCAATTATAGTTTGAAGATGTTAATGGACATTTTTTTAATTAGTTCAAAAAAATCTAATAAGAAGTGTACCTTTGATGCCTGAGTTGACCAAATAATTTATTTTTATGGTTTACTAGCTGTTTTTATCAAATACATAACAGAACATTCGAAAATAAAAGGTTCATTTTTTCAAAAGTTTTGATGTCTAAATGTTCTCCAACTCTGGAACATCCCTTTTATGCTTTTATTGGGTAGACATCTAGTTAAAGAATATATGGAGGAAACATCCTTCATTATTACCAGCTATATACCCATTTCACCACAAGGTGGTGCTATGTCACTGATAGTCTTTTCAGATTGTAAACCCTCTTGCTGTCAAATTGTAAATGCACATTCAACCTGGCCAAGTTTCTTTTCTTCAGATAAATTATCTATATAGAACTATTTTAATTGAAAAGTGATCAATTTTAATTTTGCAGACAGTTTAGGCAGTTTGATGTGTATATTATATACAAAAACTCGTTCAGATGATATACGTGTTGTTTTTTGTAAATGTTTTGTATATGAAGTATTCCAAGCCATGCACTGTTTTCAAAGACAAGCTCACATATGTCTTGCTTGTTGCTGATTTAATTTTTTTGTGTATACAACTTCACCTACAGGTTTCTGAGCGTGATGTCATATCCTGCATGGGCACTGTAAATGCTTGGCCGGCTTCCCAGCAGTGCAGCCTCCTGGGGCTGATTCAGCCAAAGTTCCCACCCAGGAATCCTGGACGTCTGACAGGAAACAACCCAACTCTCCCAAGACCACTATAAGTCAGTCTCTCCCCTCACTAAAAGTCTCCCCCTTACCCCAAAATCTCTCCCGGGGCCTTTTTCTGTGCTTCTCTCAGACAAACCATCTTACAAATAGACATATTTTTCACCACACCCCATATTCACCCTCTCTGCCCTCTGCCCAGCTTCCCATCATAGCCCTCTCTTGTATTAGCCTTTAGCGATTGAACATTTTTATTAGGCAAGACAGCCAATTTCAGACTTTCATGTTGAAGCTAGTGTTTTCCTAACCTTGTTAGAGCATGTTTGGATTAAATGCTGCATTTTAAATAAGTTTCAGATGAAGGCACAATAGGGAACATCTCAGGACCTGCAGATAAGCTGCAGCTGCAATTAAATTGTTTACAGCTAAGAATTAAAGTCAAACACACAAACTGGATTTATTTAATTTCATTTATTTTATAAAAAAACGGAATGCAATTAACAAAAAGTTTATGTACCTACATTAGTGTTTCAGATTGTACCGATTTAACACAGGCAGCGTGCTACTGGACACAAAAGGCTATTGCACACAAGACATTTCATACAACACACATCATACATATACAAAAATACATACATACTTACATACAAACATACATAGTTATTCATGTATTTATTATAAACATCATAGAGTCAAGCAACACAATGAAGTGATAGGTACACAGATTTAAAAAACCTCTCCATCTGAAAAAAACTAACTGGGGGAAAGCAAACATCACTGAAGCTGCCAAAGTGCTTTTCACCATTTCTACTTGGTTGTCTAAATGTAAAAGTCCATATATAAAACACTGGGGGAGAGAATAGTTTTTAATTGTGTGGCTACAGGAAGACGGTTAGTGTAGCCCTGAACAACAGGAACCGGAAAATGAAAAACAGGACTTCCTGTGGTTGAAGGAAGTTACATGTTGTAGGATGTCAGAGGATGAGGATGAAGGTGACCTCCCATGAGGGTAGATCCCCCCTCCATGCATTTGTAACCGGATCTTCTCCCATTTTTTTTTACGGAAGGCTTTGGAAATATGAGACGTGTTTACCTCTTTAGCTGCACAAGACATATGGCTAGCAAATTAAACAATGATGTTTACAACACATTTTTTGTTCATGGTGCTATTTAAGACTTCACAGTGAGTGACCTACCCTGTTCATTCCACTCTCTGCTAGTCATGACTTGGTAATTCAAAATAATGATCAATAATACTGTCAACAATGGAGCGCCTGCCCCAAACACTTCATACATACATTCAGCCAAATTCCCTAAGAAGAAGGCACAAACAGACACAGCACATTGCTGCTATGTTGCTACAACACTGTCAGGACATTGGTCCAGTTAGTCCAGCCGCTGTCGGACAGCTGTCATTGAGTAAGATTCATCAGTGCCAACTCACTTCAGGAAATGTGCTTTCTGATTAGGCCTTCCTCTAAGGAAACTGTTAAGATACAAAAGACAACAGTAAAAGCAAGAGGTACAGATTATGAGGACATATGAGGGAAGGGGTGTTAGTGATGGAAGCTGGAGCTGGAATATGTCATACATACATTAGCACTTACAAATAAGTTCGAATTTCATGCATTAAATGTAAGCAGATTATGTAAGTTTGTCGTAGTTAATCAAATGTTAAAGCAAGGTTATATAGGGGATATATAGCCCTGGTTTTGGTGAGGGAGCACTCGTGTTAATTTGGCTCCTTTGGAGTGCAGTGCTGAGTCAAGTTGATTACTGTCTCCAGCTTTGTAAAGAATAGAAGATGGATCTCTGGGCCTAATCTTTACATATATTAACAGAGGAAAGTCATTTGGTAACCTTTCACTGAGGACAACAATATCTGACGTAATCTACAAAGTGCAACTTTGCAAGCTTTGCATTCATGAAGTTCCTGAAACAACCAAAACAACTCACCATAACTTTGATGTTGCATGTTATGTGTCTATTTTTGGCTTTTAATAGGGGTTAACATGTGTAGAAAAAAAGTTGACAGTCATATACAACAAAATGCTTTGCAACAAGTTTGAGTACCCATGAAAAAGCTATTTTCACATTTCTGATAGTTCTCCCCACTGAATTGTCTCCCTCTTGAAGCATTGTGTTTTTACACCGGCTGCCACCAAGTTAATGCTGATTGTAATAAGGAAACGTCTACATTGTAGCTTTCCCAGGCATCAACGTACACAGTTTGGTCGCTTCTTTATTTACGTCTCTTGATCACATCACAGCCTTTCTTTTTGATCTCATATAAACACACCTGCTTCCTTACACTCACATTCCCTCAACCACTCTGATGTGGTGCAGCTTCTCAGACACAGGTGGTACAATCTTTCATGATTGGTGTGTTCTGGTGTTCGTATTTGTTGGTGCAGTGTTCCAGAGAGCTGGAGCTCTTTAGAGGAACCAGACAACGGTCAGATGGCCGCCCACTCTGCAGCACCCCCCAGCAGCACAACACACGCAGGAACTCCTTTCTCATGTCCTTGCTGCGCAGTGTGTAGATCACAGGGTTAAGCGCTGAGTTCAGAGTGGCAAAACCAAAAAAGATGTCTGCTTTGGAGAGGATCGGGCAGAACTGTATCCTGCAGGATGAATCCAGGAGGAGGATGGTAAAAGCGGGCAACCAGCACATGATGAAGACACCCAGCACTATAGTGACAGTTTTCAAAAGAGCATAGGCCGGGGAGTTGGTTGCTTCATGGTGGCTTGATCGTACAATCAAATAGATCCTCACATAGAGGATGACAATAGAAAGTAGTATGAGGCTGAAAATGGTGACAACGAAGAGGATGTATTTCTTGGAGTAGAGTGGCAATACAGCTGAGCATTCAGGGAGGTTGTTGATGCAGTTCCAGCCCATGATGGGAAGTCCTCCGAGCAGGATGGAGGTGAACCAACAAGCTCCTATCAGAAGGAACATACGGCACGTTTTGGTGGAGCCGTACACCTTCACCTTTGTAATGGCAATATAGCGCTCCGTAGCTATCGCCAGCAAACTGAAGACCGAAGCTGCCAAAGCGATAAACGCCGTTCCCTCCCGGATGAACCACTGCACAGGCATCAGGTCGAAGGTCTTGGACCCTGACAGGAAAATGTTGGCTATGTAGGCCGAGCCTGCCAGCAGGTCAGAGAATGCCAGGTTACCGATGAAGAAAAACATTGCAGAGTGAAACTTCTTGTTGCGGAAGACAGCAATAAGGACCAGCAGATTCTCCAGTATGATGATGGTGCAGAGGACCACGATGACAATGTTGAGGGTGGTCAGCTCCTTTTTCTTCTCAATACGTGTATTGAGCTCCTGAGCAGTCATGTTCTTAGCAAAGGCATAGTAGGAGTGGATCAGGCTCTGATTGTAGTATTGGGAATACTTGCTCTTCATGGTGACAGGGTGGCACAGCACAGCAGCTTTACGGCAAATATTCATTCACACAGTGGAGATGTGCAGAGTGTCTAAGACGATAATCATTGCCTTTAAGGAAAGGACAGGAAGAGGGCCCGGGCTGGGAGGGGCACTGCCTGACCCACGTCACATCTATGAACCTCTATGTGGGTCACCTGCAGAAACACAGAGAAGAAGAGAAAGCCTGGGTTACTTACAAGGGAATTGTTTTTGCACAAATGAAATAAAGTGTAACTAAGCAAACATTCACATTTTAGCAAAGCAATGTACTTGCCAAGGCAAAGTCCTCGAGCAAAACAAAGTAGCCAGGCAACAACCTGCACCTCAGTCTGCACAGTGGAAACTTAACATTTCAAGTCCAAAAGTTGAGAACCCCCTTTATTATCAAATGTCCTTGATTTGATCCATAAGATAAACAGATTTTAAAATAAGTAGCTCGTATTTATATTAAACTCAAGACCAACAACCACATGACAAATGAGTGGCCGACACACTGTGAACAAACTGTTCATTTGTTCTCAAACTGAACACCCACACAGACAGTTGCAGCTTGTTGCAGTCCAAAAGGAATGGAAAGTAATAATCCAGTGATTCACAAGGGAGTCATATCTTATCATAAAAACATACTTTTTAGGGAAACTTAAGTTCACTTAATATTACATGCGTAGATCTTCTTATTTTGGTGAAGCTGTGCAGGCAAAGATCATCTTCAGGTGGAAGAATACATACTCTGTGAGTGCTGGTGCTTGGACAAAGGGCTCGCAGTCTGATAGGGGACATTCCACTAACCCTGTCCGAGCACTCTGCTGTCAACACATGGCATTGTTGTGGGAGCAGACCATTCCACTCCAGTGAGCTACCTCTTGAAACTTCAGCATAGCTTGTGGATCAGCTAGACCTCTCCATCCCGACCCGCCCCTTCCAACCAGTTCGCACAAGCTAACAGCAATTCAAGAAGATACCTGAGAAGTATAGGTGGGAGTTTTCCAGACTTCTTGAGAAAAAGCTTTGTCAGACTTGATTGCAATGACATTTATTTAAGTTTTATTTTTCATTAAAAGGTTACATACACACACAGTGACACGACGCCGTACACTGCTTTGTTTCAACATGCCGTTATAGCCTGAAGAAAACATAAACAAGTTAAGTGAGAAAACAATGTAGAAATCCTTGGACCCACAAAAGCGTTCGGGTTTATAATGACGCATTCAAACAAATTAATTAAACCTTGTGAAACGTTAATGTGGCTTCAAATTACTCTGAGAGCTCTTTTTTAAGTAGAGCCCTATAAACAAACCAAAATAAAAATGGGCTGGTTGGAGGCTCTGTAAATGTAATTAAAGGTGGAGCTGCTGTCTTAAACCTGTCAAAAGCAACACGATCCCTCTGCAGGCCAGCAGCTAGGTAACTCTACACTGATGCTTCCACTGCTTCTCTTCTGCAGCTAGCTCTTAATTGGAAACCTTTAGTGGAAACTGGGGCTGAACCTCGTCTCTGTTCTGCTGGGCTTTGGCTCAAACCCCTGAGAGACTGAGAGATGGAGAGGGAGCGACACAAAGCCAGACAGAAAGCATGCATGTGGAACGGCATCTGGACACAAAGGCTGGAATCTGAGACATCACTATGACGTCCACACACACCAACTCATCCATGTCACGTGTTGAACTGCACACAACTTTACTCTACACATGCACAGATAGCTTTCTTCAAACACACCGACTAATTGTGACAGACATATAGAGTAATGCAGCAAATCCTTCACCTTCATACAGGCAGGTTCAACACACAGCTGCAATTGGTTGCCGTTATTAACCAGCACACTGTTTCCTCAAGCAGGAACAAAGAACAATAGTCTCCTTCAGTGTAGATAGCATTGCCCTTCAGCCTTAATAATGGGACAGCACACTTCCATTTGGCTGCTGTAACTGTATCATAGCCGAAATGTATTTAAAGTCCAGCACTTCCTAATCAGAACTGCTGTATCAGGGCAGCTCGTCTCCCCCTCCCCTCTTTTTCAGGTCCGTAAATTGACACAAATATGAGGCTTGAGCCTGAGCACATGTGCCAGCCGCACCAGTGTAATTACATTTGGTTACATTACTGCAGCCTATAATGATTTTATTAATGGAAAAGTCAGCTTATATAGACCAGCTCGATATCTCCACAGTCTCCAGTCTGCTAAGATGAAAACACACTGGTTTTTGCTTCACCTTGGTTTTCCTCTCAGCCACATTTGCCACATATAGCGTGGACACTTTTCATATGTGATGCGGTGACAGCTCGAGGTTGTCCTGTCACGTTATAGGAGTCTGTCATCACAGGGATTTCACTTTGTGTGTAAAACCTGACGGGCAGATTTGCCTACAGCACCGCCTCGTCGCAGCCCCGCCCCTCTACCTGCCGTGTGCCATTCAGATGTTTCCACGGTGATTGGCTGATAGGAGCACAGACTTCCTGCTATGTAACCCCTCCCGACCGACCGACAAGTCGTCAAAGTTGTGCCCTGAGTTCGACCCAGACATCCCTGTCACACTTCAACAATAGACATAACACACTGTATCTACCAATTGCTTTCCTTACTAACACAATGGGGTAGAAACAACAACACAAACTCCTAAAGGCAATACTTCAGTTTATCACCACAATAATAACAACAGTTTGAAAGTAATTTTACAAGTACATTTTTTAAATATTCCTTGTATCCTATGAGCTGTTGACATTTAAGAACACATTTAAAATGATAAACAAAATATTATAGAATCTCAATCCTACAACCTCAAATATAGTTATTATACCAGACATTATTAATGAACTGCATACACTTTTGCGATGTATGCATTTTGCCTTAAATATGTATCCAACTGTAACTTAGATATAATTAATCTGTAGGTCACATTCTAGTCTACTACTATTATAGGATTAAAATGTTTTACTTTGGGACATTAGAGACTAGTACCGAGTTAATAGTTCTTTCATTATGACTTCATGTAAATACACTGAAGTTGTTTCAGTTTTTCAATTTAGAATAGTCTAGACTATTTTCATAAGAACACATATGATGGAACATTTTGAGAATCATTTCTTTTATAAACAACTGTCAAAGTACTATGATGAAGGTGAAGGTTTAGAGAGGCTACAGAAAGAACAACAGCATAATATCCTGTCTGGATTTCACAGTGAAGCTCAGACACAGGAAGAAAAGGTGATGAAAGAAATAACTGAGAAGGAAGTCAAACAAGACACCTGAGACAGGATATCCTATCAGAAAGCTTATGTGAGGCTTATCATCACCAGAACAGCATATCTTGCTCTTTATTTGAGAAATTGTGCTAAAGATCTTGTGTACTGCATGTCAATATAAACACATGCTTCCAAACTGTTGTTTAGGTTTTCAGAGCCATGCCTACTTATCACAACCAAACAAACATGAAAACATGTATTAATTATACTGTGGAACTACAGCTGCAAAAAGCTAAATGTATTTTTCTAATGTCCAAAGGAAGATTTAAAAAGGAGCTACTGAAAGATGACTCTGGTTTTCCTCCTAATCGTAGCAAGAGACAGCGTTCCCCTCTCCATCAGGGCACTGACGGCTTCACAAAAGCCTCAGGTGTTTTTCCCAGAAACACCTGATAAGCCCCAATTAGCAGAGCGTCTGCTCACAAAAAACCAAGGCCACACCGCCCCATTGCACCACCTGCTACCTGTCACACTACTTAAACCTGGCTCTACTTTCTCTGGGGGAAAGCACTCAAACCAAAAACAGAGCTCCTAACCCTTGACACAGCTTGAATGTCCAGGCTCACTCACATGTCCAATCTCCAGCAGACTAGATAAGAGTGGTGACTGAATGTTGTGTTTGGACAGTTTTTATTCACAGTTTATTAAACTGTTTGTTTACCTAGTAGACCCACTTAGCGTGTTACTTTGTTGAGCCGTGTGGTCTGAAACATCCTGTAACACATCATTCTCCATCTGCCCTTCACACTTACATGTCTCTGTGGTGGCAACAAACGCCAGACCAGTATTTTTTCACAGCACACAATCAACTGTTAATCCAACAGCATGAGACTATTTGATCTTCTTTCTTTGGACTATACAAATACAAATTGAACATTTTCCATTTGAAGGAGATTTAATGACTTCATGTGCCCTCTACAAGACACCAGGCTTTTTCTCCTGGAATAGACCCTAACTCAGCCACAAGGTGATCCATCATCCATACACAGCAAGCATCTGTTCTTTCCTGTTCAGTTTCACAGCCGTTTATGGTGGTATCAGTATATATATATATCTCTGAGAGTACTTTTCTAAAAATGTAAACAGAATATGTCTACACCTACCTTATCCCCTTTGCTTGTCGTGTCCAGCTTCTGTCTACCATCTAACAACTAGCACTAAGGAAGTCATTTAAGTTTTCCAGGGCAATAGCAGATGTGTGAAAGTCACAGGACTGTTATAAATAAACTCATATCATGTTTTAGGGAAAAAAGAGTGTTTACTCTGAAACAGGATTTCATGACTAATCCGAAGGCGTCTTTTTGTGCTGACGTAAATCAAAAGGTGTCAAAAATGTGGCTTCATACAGCAGAATAATTGTCGCTACTCTGAGAATAATTCCATATTCAAAGCACATCGATGTACTTTCAAGTGTTTATACTGGGGAGAAAACACATCTAACTATTACCACCACAAAGTTTCACCACTGTTACCACATAAGCTTTAAGAAAATGACTTATACCGAAAGATGCACACACAGTCATTTCCTACACTTCTTGTGTTAATTAAACTTTATCAGTGATTACGTTGTCTTTACACTGCCAGCACACAAGCCATTGCACACATGGGCCCATTATGGCAAGCCTTGTTTTTTTTCTGTTGCATCGAGTAGCTGCATGCAGTCACTGTGCAACCACAGAAAACACAGGGATAGGCTGTGTCTGCTGGCAGGTGGCTGCTCTGCTGCTCCATCCATCACTGAGCCCCGCGGCTCTGTGAGTGAAATCTTTTCACATCAGCACAGCAACACTATTGATTGCCCACAGTCAATTTCTAGGAAAAAGCAATAATGTTTCCAGTATCTCGCTAACTGGGATAAAGAGGATTCATGTTGCCGCTGTGACATGACTGGTCCTTCATACAACCTTGGTCACAGCACAGACTAAATACACCCAGTGACTCTTTAAAGTGGGAAGCAGTGTCTCTTCTGTAAGGTCAAAATAAACCCAGAACAGTCCTTACATCCATGTCTCCCTGATCTTATCTTTAGCCGTCGCCGTTATCTTCGTTACGTGCCACTCTGCCGACAAGCTCTGATAACAAAAATGTCCAAAACAGCGAAGTGAGGAGGCACAGCTGACATTGAAGAGAACATAGAAAACACATGTTTGAGGTCAAACACCAAAGCATCAGCAACCTCACCTAGTTGTTAAGTATAAGCTACAGTATGTAAAGTACAAATGCATTCACTTTAAGAAATCACGACTGAATGCCACTGCAACAATTCTTTGTTTTGTTTGCAAGACACTCAATATTGAAACTCACACTATGTACAGCTGCTTAGTGACAGTCAGTAAACGCCGGTCGTAAAATTCCCCAGAGACAGAAAGTCTGACACATTATGGCTGTGATTTCAATGGAGCCTAGTACTATAGGGGACAAAAGTGTGGGCGGAAGTTGATGGAGTAAATGAAACCATCAGAAAATGAAAACGCTGGGTTTTAAGGGGGAAGTACAGACAAGAAAGAGGAGAGCATGTTTCAGTGTTACAGTGCAACTTGCACGGTCTAGAGGAACAGACTGAGAGATATGAGAAGGGGTCTGTGATATCTCACAGCATCTAGCTTTGAAAGGAACTCAGGAAACAGCAACTTCTACAGAGGAAATGAAAATTGGCAAAGAAATGTCTGTAAAAGCCAAATAATGTTGCAGACGAACACAAATCTCCTCCTTTTTCATGATAAAAAAAATTAGAGAAGTAACACAAGCTTACGTTAGAGAGGACAAAACAGTTCCCTTTTAACAATGGAATAAACGGTTCCCTCTGTGTTTGAGGTGTAATTCAGCTCTGAAAACAAACCTTCTCTCTTTGTCCGTTATTATGCTAACATTATTCATAAAACTGTATATAAGCTGCTAGATATTAGGGGAGTGGGTGTCCTCAATACATGGGGTTTCAGCTTTTAATTAGGGATTACCCTTTCGCTCGTCAGACAGTTTGACAGTTTGGGTACAGCCTCTTCTGAGGGGTCCACTCTGTCAACATAGTTCAGTCAAGAACAATAAGGAACAAAAAGTGTTTTTTTCCTTTTCTGCTCAAAAGTGACTTGTCCTGTTTTCTGTTCCTCTCCTCAGTCCGTTCATCACTTTCACAGCAGCTGAACATGTGCTGAGGCTCTCAGGCCCCACTCACACGGGACCGTTTGCGTTTATGCACAGTATGCGTATTCAAAAAAGTCTTCCGTTCACATGCATTCGTTTCATTTAACGTGTCTGTTCAAACGAGGCCGCTGGAAACGCTGTAGTACATATGCCGGGACTGTAAGTGGCGCTGTAACTTCCGCCAAAATACACCAAAAGCCGCGAAGAAGAGCAGCCCGAGCAGCCCCGGCAATGTTGCCATGGCTACCCTTCTGTTTAAGCCCCGCGGTGTATTTAGCAACATGTAGTTCATGTAATTCTCCATGTCCACTTGTTGCTGATGGTTGTGGTAGAGGAGCTGTAGATTTTGCACTAATATCTGTAGCATGGTCAGTAGCAGTAGCACTAGCAGTAGCTACTGACAGGAGGAAGTGTGTGTGGCGATTGCTGGTATTCAGCGGGATATAGTAATTTCCTCAGCATATGGATAAATGCAACGGGGAAGTTAACTGAAAGAAACCGAATCTGTGGATATTGCATCGACCGACCAAGAAGCACGTCTCTGTGGAGAGGACGGCTCAGAAAGAGAGATATTCTCTACAAACACCGGGTGAGATCGCACCTTTGTCAATATAATGGATCAATGCATGAAATCTGACTCTGTTTATTTTGTTTAAGGAGTATATTGGGCGTTAACAATTCTGGTTTGCCTTTTATAATATTATTTCATTCAAGAACCCCTTGTGCGTTTAATTAACACAGCTATTTTTGATAGTTGCTACAGCAGTGAGCAGGAGAGGTGGGGAGAGGTGGGGCTATCGCTATTTTTTCAGGAAATATTCGTATAGAGGTGATTACACGGACTCGGTTGACCCCCCAGAGCGTTTCGTTTGCAAATCTATCCACCTTGGGACCCGTTATCGTTTGTGGGGTCAGTTTCTATCGGCCTCGTGTAAATAATAGGGCTATACGCACGCGAAACTATGCAGATACAAGCAGTTTTCTCCTCGTGTAAACGGCGCCTCAGTGTGGCATTGAGAGGAGCTGGAGACAAAGAGTGGAGTAAAAAAGGGCATCATACACCCTCAGGAGCCATAACCCGCATGACCGGCAGACCCTCCACCCCCAGCAAAAACCCCCAAAGTCTGCTCCATTGGGGGTGGGGGATCTCCAAGGGTGGCGCCTGAGAGGCAATTACTGTAATACCTTCAAACTCTGACCATTCCTGTCAACTTCAGTCACTGTCTTCCAGATTATTCATGATTTTATATTGCTCTATTTTGCATATTTCCCTTTCATGCTGCTCCCTGATTTGCAGAGCCACATCTTCCTCAATCCAACACCCCCCCTCTCCTCTCATATTTTAAACTTCACCACAGAGATCAAAAGACAAGGCCACAAAGAGGCGATTAAATGCACATCAGGAAGGATTTATTTAGCACACATCTGGGGCAGACATGTTCTTATAGTCCCCTATTAAAGACTTCATTACAGCACATAGTGTGCAATTAGCTCTCGATTCAGGAAACTCTGGAGCTCTGCACTAAGAAACGACTTTCTTAGAACCGTCTGTGTCCTAAATCCTCTTGTAAGTGAACAAATGTGTATGGTGTTTTGCGTTACTAATAATCCTTAAAATAAGAAAAAGGAAATAATATCATTATCATCCTTCTCAAATAACCTTGTATGAAAATGAAAGTTTCGCGGAATTTGAAAACTGTCATGAGATTTGCTCAGCAAAAAGAAAAGCAATGCACATTTCTCAGAAATCAAGCTGCATATGGAACAGCAGTAAACCACACATGCTCGTATGTGAAATATTTTGTATATACACTTAGGATAGTGTTAACCACAGTGCGTTCTTTATACAGACACAGATCACGTGTCCTTGCTGATATATTGCAGTTAGAAGTTAGATGATGCCTACACAGGAAATATTGGTGAGTATTTTTTCCAGAGTAATACTATTTTGCTCTGAAATAGTGATATTTAATCATTTTGGAGTGTATTTATTACTCATAGCTTCTAGAGTGCGATCAAAAATGCAGAGTCAATTCTATTGGAGTTAAACCATGACCACGCTGTAACGGAGGTGATCTCTGGGGCCATTGATCTCGGTCTCCGTTACGGATTATATAGCTTCATTATTGGCGAAGTATATTCATTTGTTCCACGCTAAAACATTGCACAGGAAGCATGTGATTATATGTAATTTATGCATATATTTGTCACAATCTGTCTATGTTTTAGTTTGTCTGTCTCTGTTTCCTGTTGTAGTTTGAAAAGTGTTCCCCCTCCCGTCTTGTCTGTTGCTGATGATTGCGTTCACCTGGTGCCCTGTGTTTTCTCCTCCCTCCTCACCTGTGTCTTGTTGGTTTGATTAGTCCTGTGTGTATTTAGGTTCTGTTTTCCTGTTAGTGTGTGTGTGAGATCCTTGGTGCTGGTGACTGTGTTCACGTGAGACAGTCATATTGAGGCTGTGTATCATGTACCACAAAGAGGAATAAATGCCCACACCGGGTTGTATTTGAACTCTCTGCCTCTGCCTCCTTGCTTGGTTGGGCCGCTCAATGGTCAGCTTCACACACGCCCACTCATGTTCCTTAAGCACTTTGGTTTATTGACCTTTTTTATTGTAAAGATCATTATGGTTCATTTATTCTATTCTGAGTAAAATTACCTTCTATTGGGAGTAAAATTACCTTCTATTATGAGTAAAATGGCAGTAGAGTTGTTTTTAATATACACTACATAGAGTAAATAACCATTAAGCAGAGTCAAATCTAAGCACATAATAGAGTAAAATGAACTCTAAAAATACAACTCTGAACAAAGAGTACATTTTACTCTATATAGGTTGGGACCAAATGTAATATTTTTAGAGTAAAATTTTCTTCAATTTGAGTCAATTTTACTCAGAGAAATTTACTGTGTAGCTGTTCTGCATCAGAAACCTCTGGTCTGAATGATGGGGCAGGCTTGATTCAAGTTTCAGCCACTCTGCCCCTCTCACACCTTCCCATGTCCTTACAATGAGGTTCCCCCTAATGAATGGCTTTGAACACTCTTTTAAGATCTCTTTTGTCCTGGCTCCCTGCTCATATTCTATTCTGTTGCTAGACATTGAACTCCACCCCTTCTCATGTTCTGTTGCTGCGATGGGAAACTGCGAGGTTGCCCGTGTGAGAGATTGCTTGTGTGATTATTTGTTGCTTGGCAAATGACACATGACAACATATACCTATGCACAGTGGCGAGCTGTCAGGGCCCTCTAGGTATAAAAGTCACGGCTCGCCACTGCCTATGCAATTGTGAATGTTGATGGTGGGGAGGATTAGTTGTGGCTGTGACACTCATATTTGTTCCACTGACCTTTAGAGCATCACCACAGGACATCATGTCAAAATCAAATGCCAGGTGCAGGGTAGTCAAAGCAAAGCACAGCATCATGGAAATGGATACCATCTGCACAGGCTGACAAACAGAGGCACTGAGCCGCCCTGATTACTTCTGCCTAGTGCCTGCTGATAAAATGATAAATTGATGGAGGCCCTCCATCTCTCCTCATGGTCCAGCTAAGAAAAACAACTCCAGACTCCTCTGGCAAACACACATCCATTTAACACAACTCGGTTTTTGGAGAAAAAACATGGTTGCCTAGCGAGGGAACATTGTTGTGTCCACACATCTATAGTTGTTCCTCGATATTTTATACACTCTTAACAACTTCTTGCTTGCAACAGAACATTTATTTTTCTGAAAAACTCTCCTGGCATTCAAACTGTGTAAATTAAACTGTGAAAAAATATGTGTGCACGGCCAACACAACCTGTATTTAAAGACCAGTCAATGTCTGGGCAGAAAGAGACCCGGGGGTTTTTAACCTTACCGACTTTTAGAGGTATACTATGTCTGTTGTACATTCTTGTAACATCACAACATTTTTTTAAAGAACATGCCACCACTGTCAATAACTTGGCTTGGTCAGAAGTGGCGTGCCAAGTGATGATTTTCAAAAATAACCTACAGGACAGGAAGTGAGTATTGCTGTGGTTGTGCTTTTTGCGACTATAAGAGACAACAGCCACTTGACTTTGGCCTAGACAACGCTCATCTGAAATGGACATGTTTGAGCAGTTGTCACATTAGTTTTAAGTAAACAGATTCCACTTCCACTCAATCTGTCTGTTGCAATGGAGATGTCTGGCCTTTGTCACGACCCGACTGGAGGTTAATTCCATCGTGTATTTTAGCCCGGAAACACTGAGGCTGAGGCCTTCACAGGATAAACAATCTTAATAGGTATTTCTAACAAAACAAGCTATGACAGTTGAATGTTCAGTCATTAGAACATCTGAAAGAGCTCATTGGGAGGAGATCAACTTTCAGTTCCAAACAAAATTAATTGCTTGAACAGGTTCTTTATTGGCTTCATGGGACAATTCTAAATCCAAGAAAACTATCTCCAGCTTACTCCTGGATTTGGGGAGCTGGGTTGTGTGGAAGTAATCCTGTCGAGATTTCCAGCTGCACAAACAAAGCTGCCTGGATAACAAAGGCTTCCAAGAGAGAAGCAGAAACAGGAGGAGGAGGTTTTAAAAACACACACCATATTCATGTGTACCTGCTCCATAATGTTGCTAAAGGGAGAGTACAGAGTATGACCAGAAAGCAGGAAAACCACAACATGACCACACTGACCTGCCGCCTCAAAAGACAGTATATGGTTGCAACCCTTCAGTTCATAAATCACACTGCATAACACAAGGAGAGGTTGCAAAGTGATACATCCAACGCCACAGCAGTAACCAGAAACATTTGCTTCAATCTACTTGTCATTGTTTCTGAAATATATATATTGTTCCTACAATAGAAATGCCTGTCAGAGCTTTCCAAAAATCATTTACAGCATTTTTTCCAACAGGCAGCAGCTTGAAATATGACAGGAGAACAGACTTATCCCCACCCCAGGAAGCGTCAGGAAATCCTGGCATGCTGCTACAAGCATCAGTGCCTGGTCATGGGGGGTCTCATAGTTTGTTCAAGTCCTTCAAGTGGAGCAGGAATGTAACAGGGGACTTTAAAGCTAATGGATTATTTCATTAGGTGGAACCCTTTCCTAAAATAGTCCACACCGAGTTCCAGCTAATGTAAATGTTTATGTGATAATCAGAACAGTACTGACAGCAACGGAGAAAGGTTGTTTGGAAATAGAGAGACAAATAGTGCAAGTAAGTGCGCTTGTGCATTTCTATACCTGCCAGCAAAGACAGATCTTAGTGACATCATGATCTCAATTGTGTTTACAAAATGGGTAGAAAGCAGAGGACACCATATTTATTTCTCTGACTCAGACAC
Organism: Trematomus bernacchii; assembly: GCF_902827165.1. NCBI lineage: Eukaryota > Metazoa > Chordata > Actinopteri > Perciformes > Nototheniidae > Trematomus > Trematomus bernacchii. The sequence goes on along the minus strand of NW_022987720.1, from coordinate 16,621,197 downwards.
TCCCAGCTCTTGGATGTGAAAGCTCCATGCTGTCAGCTGTGTGTTGTGACTTGCACATTGGCAGCTTGCGAACAGAAGGCGTTTATTTAGCTCCAGCTGCCGCACCCAAAGAAAGTGTTTTTTCCAGCTAAAGGGGGAGTACCACCTTAACTCTGAAGCCTGCAGAACCCAGATGGCTCTCTGCAGAACTCTATTACCATCACAGAGAGACACGCAAAAGCGATATAAACACATGCATTTTCTCCTGAGATCTGCCAAGGATCCTATTCTTTCTTGAAAGTTATGTATCCTCTGACTGGTTTCATTTGGCCAGGTAAAAGTAAAGGTGCCTCCAGCAAGGCGCTCCACTGATCTTTCAGTGTTGTCACCATCTTGTTGAATAAAGTGGTAAGAGTAAACAACAAAAGAGAAGTCAGTGTCCCTTAGGAAAACTCTTCTCGCTGTTTCATTTCGCAGGCCGCTCTCAGGCCTGAGCTGAAACCCGAGCATCCTTCAGGCATCGACACCAGCCACCCACCACCCATCCCCGCCTGCAACCCCCTAGTGTCCCACTCCATAAAAAACGTCCCGCAAATCCAGTTCCCACCGCTGAATGACCATTCATTTATTTATCCACCCATGCACTTATACATCTATTTATTTATTCAACTCATCTATGTGTCTTAATTTCTCACGCTTCCCCAGGCAGACCCTATTGAGGAGGGTCCGATTACAGCAGGAAAACAGAACCATGGGTCAGCAACACACAAGTCATGATGTCATGGGCTGCTGGACTTTAGACGATTTTAAGGTATAGACTGTTAAGACTAATGCTCCATTTCTGTTAAAGACTGTGTGTGCCCTAAGCTATATTATTGGCCATTGTCTGGCCAATAAGTTGCCGCTGCTCACAGCACCCTGGGGCGACTTGCCCAGGCCAAAGATGGTAAAGTGTGTGAAGTAACCTGGCAACAGTCAGGCCTGATGGGTTGGCAGGTTTTGTCCTGGTGCAATGAGCCATGTGGTCACATTGGATGCACACAGACGACCGTCCGGCTGTATCATGGCCTGTCTAAAGCCGTCCAAGGCATGCTGGGAAAAGCACCTGAGTCCATGAGTCTTTGTGCCCCCCCCAAACAAACCAAGCTGCTCTTACACACAACACCAGCATCAATGAACCTGCTGACAGGGCCTTCAACACTTGATAGTCCTCTGCTAATGCTGCTGAGCGAGCTTCCTCTTCATCCCTTACTACTGATGTTATCACAGTAAGATGTTTGCTTGTCTTTATTCAGGCTTTGTAGCATCTGTGTGCATTAGAGACTTTGGTTTCTTGCCGTGTAAGCTCAACTGGGCCTCAAGATAATGTCACCACAAGCCTTTCCAGTTTCAGACAGCCTGCTAATGAGCACAACACCGTGCAGACATAACCAGAGCATGACGGATGGGGGCTTTTATCTGGGCAATAAACATTAGTTCCTTCTCCTTATCACCTTATCTCACTGTGATTTGAGGATTCCCCCAGAACAGGATGCCTCATGGCTGGACTGCTGACACCTTTGCATCCCTCCCTGCAAGGCTCACTTTTTCAGACAGAAACAACATGCTGTTGGTCAGTGCAGCCTTTCAGTTGTGATAGATGGCCCACAATTACCGTGTCTATAACAATAAAAATGCTTGTTGTTGTGACAGTGTATTACAATTGATATACTTATGTTTTGATTATTATAAATGTCTGACAACAACGCACGGTAGTCAGTTAATACCTTGCTTGTGCTGCCTTCCTCTGGGGAGCACATCTCCAGCCCCAAGAGATTAACTTCGGTACATGGGGATAATGGGGGCTTTTGTCTTATTAATACATCCTTTCATTACAATGCCTTCTTTAGAGTGACGGATGAACAAGCCTCAACAACATCGGAGGGGTCAGAGAGAGGGGGTTTTGGGGGGGGAGGAGGGGGTCACAGCAGGCTCGCAACGGCTCCAAGAAAAGGCGTTTGTGAATGTGTGTGTGTGTGTGCGTGTGTGTGCGTGTGTGTGTGCGTGTGTGTGTGTGTGTGTGTGTGTGTGTGTGTGTGTGTGTGTGTGTGTGTGTGTGTGTGTGTGTGTGTGTGCAGGCCGGGATGCACGCAGCTCGTCTGAGCCTCCAACAACAGCTATACATGTACCATATGATGCATTCAACCCACCACCCCCCCTCCAATGTTTGATTGACAGCTGTAGCCCTGCGTGTTAATGTTTAACACCACACAGTGTTATTCATTAAAACACACACTGTGTTTAATTAACGAGAGAAGCTAAAAAACTCATGTGTTGCCTAATGTTAGTCATTCTGCTGTCATCGATGTTTATTAGTCAACGAAACATTTGGAGACGTTGAGTGACAAAAGAGACTGACTTCTCCAAAGTAAAAAAAAAACCTTGGAGTTTACATGTTAGAGATTTAAATAAACTAATTTCGCAAAACTATACATATTTTTTTACAGTAGCAGGCTACGAGAGACACATCAGATCCTTTTGTTAGGCTGCTGCAGCACATGCAGGCGATCTGTCACACTTAATATATTGTACTTACCCCATGAGAGATATAGATAGAGAGCAGCGAAAAGACGCTCCGACAAAAATAGTTGTCTCCAAATGTCCTCACATGCGGTCACCACTTTCCACTAATGCTGCTACAAAGTTCAGCTTTGCTCTGCTGCGGTGTCGAGAGTCAGCGATGACAATCAAAACTTTGGTGGAGCACTAGACGGCGTGTCTCGTCTAGTCTTTGGTAAATCCATACCGATCTATGGGCCACCACGGAAACTGTGCAAAAGATCTCGAAAGAGCGACGATTGCAAACAATAAAGCGGGGAGCGATGAGAGCCAAAGAAGACTTTTTTTTTAAATAGCACTTTCTCTTTTGTCGCTCTAATCCAGCAGTCCGTCTGATTGTCCTCCTGCTCTCTGGGAACAACAGCTCCACGGGGCTTTGGAGAGTCAGGGAGGCGCGCGCACAGTACGCACACAAACACACACCCACACCCACGCACACACACTCACACGAGAGAGAGAGTGTATAGAAACGTCATATGCCCATTACGAGTCTTGAATCTCAGTGTCGAAATACAACGATGGTTTGTGGAGAGTAATTAATATGGAAAATACCTTTTAAGCCTATTTCTGGACCTTTTCTCCACTCTGGAGCACACAAATGAAGTCCAGATGTTCCACTCCTTCACTTCCTCTCTCGAAGCAAATCCCAGCCCACACTTTTCAACTCATGTGGCTCATTTCCCATGAGAGAACCTTCATGGAATTAATAATAATAACTTTATTTATACAGCACCTTTTATGATAGGATGCAGCCCAAAGTGCTTAACAGAGCAAGATGAGATACAGAAAAATAAAAAAGACATAATAAATAAGAGTAAAACACATAATTAAAACAATCTACAGTGTTAAAGGAGAATGATATATAAACAAATGAGTATTTGACCTGCTTCTGTGGCACTGCCTTATTTGTTGTTTCTGGTGAGTCATTGCTGTGATTTTCACGTATATCCCTAAGGTCTGAGTATAAGTGTAATGAGGAGGAGTGAGGTGAAGGTAAGTCAGGACTTGTTAGTCATCAGGGCTGCACCTAGACACACAGCAGGGCAGGTGTTGCCTGGATACAGCCCCCAGAGGAGCGAATAATGTCTTCACAGTCATTATGCTGAAAGCCGAAGTCATCCCTAGTGGAGATGATGTAATGTGTCTGTGATACGAGGAAGGAGCTGTGTAATCTTGTTATAAGATTTATTAGATTGCTTACAAAACATCCAACAGCTCTCCAGCTTCTGTGCTAAAGATATGTGGATTTGCCTCAGGAATTGTAGTAAGGTTTTTCAGAAATACACAGTAACTGCTTACAAGAAAATATATAAACAGAAAATGAAGGACTTCTGTTGAGACAAAATACTAAAAGAGCTTAAGATTGGACACCTAGGCAAAACATTTTTAAGGTATTGTTTAATTTTATATTTTGGGCTATTTGCAAAACACACACTTAGTTGCTTACGTACTACGGTCTGGTTTCATTTCCATATTCAAACATGACATTTTAGAAATCTTGTGACAAAGGTATTTTTGTAGTTAGTCAACTGGAGAAGTTTCATGGTGACGTCAGTATTTTACTCATTCACCTCAGGTTTCTCTTCTTTTTAAGATATTCTTTCTCCTACTGTATAGTGACCAGATGGCAGATGGTTCTTCTTCAGACTCACGCATGGCAGTACTACCTGTCTGAATGACATCAGAGCAAATTACAAAGGGAAAGCACCTCACTACTCATCAAACAGTCTACCTACAGGAGTGAATGAAACATGCCCAATGGAAAGAAACCAGCAAATGAGTCTGGTCTGGTTTCCACCATACGGTTGAGCCACTTTGACTCATCTTGTTTCTGCTGATGTTTTACTGGGAGAAATACGTTCATGATTGTGCAATCCACTCTTACCGCACTCATCTCTGCCGCCCCCACAGTAGCTGGTATGTGGAAACTCACTCCAAAGAATACAAAAAGGGAACTTCATCAACTTTGAAATAACACCGTTAAAGATGGAGACAACCTTTACAGTTTAACGGTGCACCTTCAAAGCTTTTGTTGTTCACGCTCTGTATTCCGTGCTGAAGTGCTGGAAGGTTAAATGAGCAGTTTGTATAGGGTGTGTTAGTAGAAAGCCTTTATGGACTCTCACTGTCAGTTGGTTTATGATGGGACATTTTTAAAAGCTGCCCCACTGCTGTGTCTCTCACTAAGCCTTTAGGGGAGGGGTCAAGAGCTCTGACCTCACTTCCTGTTGGGGCTCCTCACAAGCATTCCATTGTCTGTGAGAATGCGCATGGGCTCGGGGGACTCTGCACATCTGGCAGCTGTTATTAGCAACCGCCTTTATCCGCCACACCACCCCCCCACCCCCCCCCCCACCCCCCAAGGAAGATTACTTCATGTGCTGGTGGATGTGCGCCCCAAAATGCACCTCAAAATAAACTTTCTGGGACAGTATTGTTTCACATGGAACAGCTGTGTTTTCTTTACAGGAATAAATCCAATTCAAATGTGTGCTTTGTTATGTATTTAGTGATTTTTAGCAATGTAAAAGCATTAATTAGACATTTTAGTTATTCACTCTTTTGCGAATATTTAGATGATTTGACAGAAACCTGTCCCTGAATAACACATTCAATCTCATCTGTTTATTCTGAACAAAGTTATGGGCCAAATTATTTATTGTCCAGCAATTTCCTCATATCAATCACAGGAATTGAACTACATTTAAATCGTGGCAGACATTGTGTTATCAGCTAATATTGTATTAAATAGCAGTAGATATAATATTGTATTGTGATGAAATGTGTGTTTTACACCCATACTGGCAACTGCTCCTGCCCATAACAAATACTCCCAGTGTAAAAGGGTAAATTTCTGTTTCACATGGGTAATCGTATACCAATATTTTTCTTTTTTTTTGTTAATTAGCCAGATTTAAAGGTTCTGGTAGGTGGATTAGTAACTACATTGGAAAAAACGTGACAGCAGTATCTGTTATGTTGTATCTGTTCTGTACAGGTCCTGTGATGTTTTTCTTGTTTCTTCTTTCGTCGGCACCTTGTCTCTCATTTTCGGATTCTCTACTATCGGCCCTTGTGTGTTGCCCGCCTGTGTGATGACATGCCCCGCCCTGGTGAGTTTCACCTGTCCCTCATTACCCTTCCCAGTGCACTGAGTCTGTGTAGCCCCTTTGTCTGAGCCAGTTTGTCTTGTCAGTTTCTGTCAGCATCCCATCCCTTGTTCCTCTGTAATAATCCTTTCTGACTCTGCTTCAGCGCAACGTTTTCTAACTCTTGGCCACATTGACTGATTACCTGTGTATCGAATTCTGCCTGATTAAAAGTCAAGACTAAACTTTTGTTCTTCTGGCTGTTCTAGTCCATAATAGACTACCTTTTCCATCAAACTCTTCGTTAGCATTGTCGCGTGCCACAATTGACAGACTGCAAATCTGACTCATTAAAGGAGCATTCAGACACGCTGCGGTCACCAGACCTAGGTTTGAACTCATCAGAAGTGGTACAGCAAGCAGGTTTTATACCAGAGATTGAGAAACATAAGTGCAGCATTAGAAAGTAGGTCAGACCGACAAAGACACAACACCGCATTGTTTTTTTTACACATCTCTGTAGACATTTTCTTCAAAGACCCAAAAAGGCAAAGCCGTCCTAGAAGAGCAGCTAAATATTCTATGTTCCTACTTTTAGATACAGGATTACACTGGGGATATCATTAACAGCAAACAGTTCTCAGGCTCTGTGGTGTGTATCTGATGGGGGACATTCCATCCCTTGTTTATCCACGTTTCCAGAGCACATCAAGCTGAACCACAGATGCAGCTGTTAATATGTATGCATCCGTAAGAGCTGATTTCCAGCAGCTAGCTCAATGAATACGTGTGAGTTTTCTTATGTACAAAAATCCATCAAGCCATACTAGGGGTGTGAAACTCAATTTCTTCTCAGGCTTCATTATGGTTGCACTCAATTGGCCGGTTCTAACGTTAAGACAATATATAATATATATTAAATAATAATGTATTATATTACATTATTGGCTGTGCATTGGATTATTATCAGTTCTGGTAAAAACTACGTCTGAAAGCAGAAGTCTAGGGCAAATAATTGAAAGCAAATATTCAACAATTACACCAATTGTATTGTATATTATATTCTTTGCAAGCTCTTGCAGGCTGGATTTGGTCCGCAGGCCTTGAGTTTGACACCCTTGCTATACAAGTCTGATGATAGCAAACTATTGTAATTGAAACATACCACATATAAAGTAAGTTGTAAAAGAAACACTTCCCATTTATAGAAAAAGCCTCCTCTTCTAGATCAAGTCTGTGTGGAAACCTTCCTCTTTCCTGCTCAGATGCTCTGAAGTTTGATCTGTATATGGAGCACTGCAAGTGTTCTGTATGAACGTCAAAGTTCACAGGACAAACGTGATCTGAGTGACATGCCTCTCAGATGACTCTACAAGTTAAATGGGAAGTATTGTGTACAGTTTGCATCTGATAAACACTTCTATTCTGAGTAAAGGCCTAAAAACCTTTATTTAAAAAAAAAAAAGCCTTTGATTAAACTTTTATTTATTTTGTTTGTTTTTATTATGTTTTGACCATACACTTCTTCACACAGATGACTCACAATTCACTGTACACTTTTTCGCAAAGTGTGAAAAGCTTTCCTTGCTCTACTGTATCTGATCATAATTACCACTTTGCATAAAAGAAGGGTAACACACAATGCAAATGCAACTTTAGTTTCAAGTTACACAAGTTAAAAAGATGATGACATTAAATTGTGCAGAAGTGAAGAATATAGAATATATAAAGATATATCTATATAAATAAAGATATATATATACTGTACATAGAGAGAGAACGATGTAAACAGGTGTAAAACAAAAAAGTCAAAGTAGGTCATGGTTCAGGACCTGCTATGCAAAACAAACTGCCTTGTTAGAACAATTAAAATGTATAATCCAGGGCGCTGTGCATACAATCGACACAGACAGCGCTTGTGGCAGTGGAGGTTTGGTTTCTCCTCTCAGCAGCGAACAGCACGAGTGCAGCCTGGAGTCAGGCTGGCTTATCTCTCGCTGCACCCCAAACAGGAGGCTTAAGTGCTGGCTGTGCCACATGTCTCTGCTGTTCACAGGTTTAGAAGAAATCTGTCCAGCGGTGTTATCTTACCGCTTATCTCTTGAGCATTAAGCAGCTTCTTTTTTTCCTGCACAAAAGATCTCAGATTCTTCTCACATCTGATCTGTCCTCTGCTCAGGAATAACGTCTGGATAACTGTCAGGTTACTTTATATCTTCTTTAACAATGGAAATCTAGGCCTCATGTTTAAGTGACAATAGCCAGTCATTTTGTGATCATTTGGCCTAAATTCCATTTATTTGTGTCTTTTGGTGTTGAAATCAATCCATGATGTCCGTTAAACAAAATATTTGTATATATTTTCCTCTGGTGGTTTTTGAAGATTTCATCACTCCAACCCTCCACTGTGGCGTCTCACAGGAGTATAGAGTTACCTTATTTTTACAATCAGGCCTCAAAAGACCATTCCCATGGTCCACTTCTGCACCCGTCTGTGTACCGGTTACAGTGCTGGAGTATTAATTCATTCGTATTGGGTGTCTGTTGTGTGCACCGTCCTCTGGTGCAAGAAGAGTTTGAGTGGATATTAAAAAGTAATGGGGACCCACATGGTTATCTGGGGTGGGGGGGAGTCATGACTTTAGTGGCTTCCTGCAGATTTAGACAATGTTTATAAAGCCTTGCTGGAAACCCTTAGCAAAACACATTCAAATCCTCGCACTCATTATTAGAGTATTTTCCGTTAAACATTAGAGCTGGGCTTGTGTGTTTTATATTGCAGCAGGAGCCGTTAGCCTACAGGAGAAGTGATGCCCCTCCTGTCAGCTCTGTGGTCCAACAGTCATTTGGTGGTTAGAGAGGTGTCTTTCCTGAGGCAAAGATACATACAAGCCAAAGTTTAACATTTAGCAGAGCCACAGATAAGATCTCTGATATGTAATCTTCAGAGGCATCACAAAGGGCACAGCTAAAAATCAGTTGTTATGATCTGAAAACATATGGCAGCCATCAGAGGCTCCTCTGGCATCGGCAAAAGAAACCCAATCCTGACATGTCTTGCTAATTCATTGACCAGAAAGTAAGTTCAAAAGGTCAGTCATAGGTTTGCATGTGCGTGTGTGCGTGCGTGCGTGCGTGCGTGTGTGTGTGTGTGTGTGTGTGTGTGTGTGTGTGTGTGTGTGTGTGTGTGTGTGTATGTGTGTGTGTGTGTGTGTGTGTGTGTGTGTGTGTGTGTGTGTGTGTGTGGTTAAGAATCAGTCATGTTTTCTCAGTTTACATTGACACGGTGATGGTCATGAGTTGCAGTTTACAACTCTGTCACGTCTGTAGTAGCTTTATAACATCTGCTCTCGTTCTTTGACCTCAGTGCTGTTCAGAGTGCTACGTGCCTGTCGAGGTGAGTGAGGATTACAGTGCCCAGATGTTGCAAAGGAATTACTCAGAACAACAGCGAAAACAAACATGTCCTTGTGAGTCTGCTCATGCAGAACGTTTCTGAAGATTTTCACAAAGGAGGGCTGTGGTTAAAGGAGTTAAGAAAGGAAATAGAAAAGGGATAGATGTGTGTAAGCAGAGGAGGGAAGGAAGTGAAATGAAGTTGGTCAACAGAGGGTAAAATAAGCTTTCAGTAACCAGGTCAAGCGTGCACCTATTGGAATCTTGCCTGAAGAAGCGTGCATGTTGTACGGCGGAGACAGGGAAGCTGGGCTCAATGTGTTGATCTCTGTTTGTTTTAGCTTGAGGCAGAACGTCCTTTTTTCTGTTTGTAAAGGTGTGTTTACAATAGAGTGTTTGTGCAAACACATGCGTCAAAGGTGCACATTTCTCTCCTCAAGCAGAACTTATCTTCTTTTTCCCAAAGGGGAAGCGGGCACTTGACTGCCGGGGTCATTGCTGGGGGTCATCAGATAAGAAGGATCAGGGTCAGACCATTACTTGAATCCAGCTGTTTGTGCCGGCCTCTCTCATGACCCGCACCCCTCTGAATGCCCTCACAGAGCTCAGATATGTTGTCAAAGTAGTGAGGAATAGCAGATAATAGTATATAGTAAAAGAGAGGAAAGACAAAGAGTGTGAGGAGAAATGGCAGGAAGGCAGCAGGGGTCTAAATCTCACACTCTGCTGACACAGCCTGGAGCACGTCTGTCTGCTGCGCTGATCACGGACTGGATGTGGCCCAGACAGTCACATGGAAAGAACTAAATGACTATGACTGTCTGATTATCATTTGTAAATATTCCATTAATTTTGTTGTTACTAGAATAACAAAACAACTTACCCTTTTTAAATGTACTACTACAGTCATGCTTTATGAGATACATTGGTAATTCTCATTATATTAATCAATAAATGGTAAACCAATAGTAAAACAAACTTTAAAAAAGGTTAAAAGTTATTTACTGTTAACAGACAAGCAATGTTCATTTATAGTGTTTACTAATTATTTGTAATGGTTAATTATTTTGTCAGTAGGGGCTTGGACTGTGAGCCGTAGAGTCGCCGGTTCAAGTCCCCGACCAGACCTAAATATAGAGTGTGGACTGCTACTTGGAGAGGTGTGCTCTGCATGTGTGACCATTAAAGAGGGTTTCATCCCTCTGATTCTATTCTACTCAAATACTAAAATAACATAAATTATCATCTTAAATAGGTGACTCATCTACTCATAATGTAGTTACATAACAGCACTATAATTGTATGCCAAATTAAATATTTCCTTATCAGATTATCAAATTATTCCTAAACCTTTAAATGAATTGTTTATCAAAAATCTATGGCACAACAAGGTGGATGGAAAGTATTGATAGTTATGTTTATAGTTGCTTTAAAAAAAGAACCATTTAACAATGTATTATAATTATCAATTGTAACTTTGTAACAGCCTTCCAACTAATGTATAAAGATGTGGACAAACCAATGTTTAACCAAAAACATAACTAAACACATTTCTGTTCTTCCCACGTAATTGTTATTGATGTTTTACAAACAAGTTCTTAAGGGTTTGCAAATGATTATTATTATTATTATTAATGAGAAAATAATATTACAAATCAAATGTTATAATCATAGACTGTTATAATGTGTGCAACCAAAAAACTGGTAAAATAACATGAGTTACAGCATCACTGATAATTACTAATGATGACATTATCAAAATAGCTATTATCTGAAGTTGAATAAACAATTTGCCTTTATTAATGGTTATCATAAAGATGTAGCTATTATTTTCCAACTAACAGATACATAAGGTAGGTTATTACTGTAAATGCTAAGAATTAAGTAGTTTGATTTTGATTTTGTTTTATGTGTATTTCATTGCGTCCCTCTCACTCACCTTTGCACTGGAGACAGACCTGCCCAGTTTATTGACTGCACGGTGCTGTTTCCTCCCCTGTGGTCAAGCTTCTTACGCCACCCGGGAAGTGGTGCTTTGATCGGCACACTGCACACATTCTTCCCATCATCCTCTCACTTCCCTCCCCGGTGTTTATTATTGGCTGCAGCTGGAACACCTCCAGTCGCTCAGACCTCACCCCACCAAGGTTGTGCTGACTAAAGCCACACCACACAAAGCACGAACAGCGCACATCTATTTGACTTTAACTCACGTAAGCATTGTAGCAGCAAGAAGAAATGTGTCTGCACAGGTTCAGATCAAATGTGTCTAACGTCCCTGAGTTGGTGTTCATTATCTATTTGGCTGAATAATAATGCTCAATACATTGCATGTAATGGGAGATGATTTATTCTCCTTTCATGTCTGTTGAATAATATTGTATTAAGCTGCAGCAACTCATTCGGTTTTCTATGACCTCTGACCCCTCTGTATTTGAAAGATGACAGTGATAAGCAGATGTGGGGCCGAGTCTTTGAACTTAAGTCCCATAAAGTCCCAAGTCCTAAACTTTGTATCCCGAGTCCTAAACAAGTCATAATGTTCCCTTCACCAAATAAAATGCCATTTTCAAGTCAGATGCTCAAATTCCAAGTGTGTCACAGGCAACTGCTGTTAACCCAAGTCGAGTCTAGTCGAGTTTGACAGGAACCCTTTTCTGTTCAATAAATTCATTCAGTTTATAAACGTGCACACAATGATTGCCTTAATTTATCACCGGGTTGTTTTTTTATAGTGCAAAAGAAAGAAAGAGAGAGAGAGAACTTTATAAAGTGATTAAACCATTATGGCATACAGGCTCTTCACACATACAAGGGCTCAGTGGTACAAAAACAAACAGAGTTTGATGACCTAGTCACTTTATATGAGTCATCTCACATCTCTTCTATTTTTTAACCATTGAGTTTTTTTTAGACATTGACAATCCTCTGTTAAAGAACTGCTCTGTCAAATTAAAAGTCCTGCACACAGTCAAGGTTGCTATAAAGCATTTGGACGGCAGTTGTTTGCACTTAAAATGACTTTTTAAGGCAAGACACAACTAAAAGTGTTACTTTAGAAACTACAACCTCCCCAATACTTTCTCCAAGGGGGATCAGGTTAAAAGGTGGAGAAGGAAAATAACAACTTGGCCAAGAGAGACTGGTAATATTGATACAGCTGCACAATGACCTCACTGGCCACATCCAATCAAGTTAAAAATTATTTATCACCCACAGCCCAATCTTCAATAACCTCAACGATTAAAGAAAAGTTACCAGATACCATGAAGAAGGAACCAAATTGCAAGTTAACCCTTTTGTTCACATTAAAAGCACCGCTGTAGAAACACAATATAAACAGTCCTTTAAAAGATAATTAAGTGCAGCTCCAGATTCCACAGACTTGCTCAAGAGCTGGCAACCCACATACAATATCCCATCACTCGATAATCACCACGCTTCGTTAATGACATCCTGCCGTCACTTTTTCCCCCGCGGAAGCCCAGGATGAGCCATGATGACTAAAGCGTGTTGCCCTCTATTAGATTTCACACTGAATGCATTTGGAAGAGCCCTAACGTGAGTGAAGCCGTCGGCCCTAGATACACACATCTGTAAGTGAATGAGGTTTTTACATGATGACTGTTAGCTCATGCTGCTGCTTGCCAGCTGGGTTGGTCACGCCATTAGAGCATGGTGTAACAGAACGAATCATTATCTGGCAGACTGCAGGGTTGATAGGGGATAGCTTTCACTGTGAAGAACATACATAACAATTGTGTTCGTTTTTAGGCAGTTGGTGGTTGATGATGGGAAACATAAAGCCAGAGTTGTGCATGTGTGACTGAGTGTCAAGTGTTCTTCCCTAAAATGCTGAATTTGGCAACATTGCAGCTGCCACAGAGACTGCTCCATAAAACTGACTAATATTGCTGCTGGATAACAAAAAAAGAAATGTGGCTTTAATTAACAGCTCACACGAATTCTTCTATGGCAGTAATCTCACTAACCTAAAACAGATTGAATTAGACATTCTTCCCTCTGGTAAAGAAGCAACAGGACCACAGTTTTTACTAGATTTGAATAGTGTAACTAATCCAGACCCAAGATGGTTCTCTGATGCTGTAGCCACACACACCCACACAATCAGTGTCAGGGATGTTTTGGAAATACTTTCGTCTATTTTTATTTATAAATCCTATTTCTACAATGTGCTTTCATTTATAGTCGAGGTGTCAGCTTTGAAATGATGATGATCTCATTTTTCACTCTGCTCAAATAAATGTGCATTGCTCCCAGTGGAAAAGAGCAGGAGGCCTCAATGCACTAAATGTGGGACTTTCATTGCTGTTTTAAAGAATTTCAGTTCTTCTTTAACCCGGGCCGAATGTTTGTCACGTAATGATCTGCGGCGCTGACCTCTACCAGTTCCAATAACACGGCTAAAATTGTAGCTCTCCAATTTAGAGAACAGCCCTTTAACCTCTAGGCCTAACGTCAAAGCGACTCGCAAAAGGAAAAGACAGAATGCTCTCCAGCTTGGCTCTTTCTGGAGGTGAATTGATTTAACGGCCTGAGTGAAATATTGCTCTCATCTTGGCCTCGGACCACTCTTGCCCCCTCACCCCTTCCTCAGCCAACCCCCGGCCCGCCAGAACAGCCCCGAATTCCTGGAAAAGAAGCAGTGAAGTTCTGGCTCCATAAATCACAGCTCCACTCCCCAGCCGCTCCCTGCAGAGCGCCGAGGGAGAAACATCATCCCCTTCCCTTTCCCCCGACCCCCCTTAGAACCCCCCCTTCTCTGACTGTTAATGCTGCGTAGAGTCGCGGATGAGAACTTCCTCACCATTTTACCGCAACATCAACAGGTCTGTGTTTTATTTTGAGTCGCTCACTGTGCACTCAGATCTTTACGACCTCGTCTGTCACACCACAGTGGCGTCAAAGTCATGTGGCTTCAATCAGTCTCCATGCTTTATTTACCTGTTAGTGTTTCTGCATGTGGTCATGGTGTTGTAAGGCCTTTTATTGCCCACAATCCACTACGGTGCCGGTCAAGTCTGACTGACTTCTATCTCTTAACTGCTTTTTTATAGTGAGCACAGCGGCTAAACAACAAAAGGTCCCTGCAGGGGTGTGTGCTGGAGGGAAGCTCATGTTGCAAAAGTTGTACAAATAACTGACAGAGCTGCAATATTTATGTTGAAAAAATGTTCCATGACACAACACACTAATCTAAACAAATGTGTTACACAAGCATTGTTCAACCCCTTCTTGTGGAAAAGCTTTTTATTGATTGGCCTGTGTTTATGCCGAAAAAGGAGCGTGTGACTGCAGTGCTGTAGCCCAACCAATGTGAGCCATAGACCTGTCTCTGCATGCCCATTAGACGCATGGAGCTGATTAATAACCAGGGTTTGGTTCACACATGAATGACACAGCATCACATGGCTGGGTTTCTGGGACAGTAGAGCCGAGGGGTTCTGACAGGAACTCTTGACACAGCTCTCATGAATAGCACGTAAACAGAGAACATCCGTAAACAGTTTAGAAGACCCGTTTGGACTTTGTTCCAGAGGGGTGAGTGGTTGGGTGGGAAGAAGTATACGAGGGAGAGTGAAGCACTGCAGCTGATACTCCCTCCATGGCGGTTGGGAGGAGCAACATCTAGCTGTTCTCCTTTGGGACGTTCTGCCTGTACAAACAAACCGACCCCGGGCCTCTGGTCTAATGGGAACCAGACCTGCTCAAGGACCAAACCCCTTTCCCTTCTCCTCTTCTCCCCTCCCTCTCTGTATGACCAATGCTCTGCCGACACACACTCCAGCTGAAGGACGCACTTCAATTATCCCAAACAGACCTGAAAATATTCCCCAGTTTTCCCACACAGCAATGGTTCATGACGTTCCTACATCAACGCTGGCCCTCTTGACCTTCGAGACTTCAGACTAGTGCGACCGGCACTTATTTCCACAGCTACACTTTCTCTCCCTTTCACATACTCTAACACTTCTCAACACTTCCATTCTATTTCCCTCCATCTAAGCATCACACAACAATGACTTCCAATGACTCATATCAATACTTACACTTTTTATTTTCCAGTTTCAACCATATCTTGTACATACAGTATCATATTCTATTTACATGTATATAGACTTTTTGCACTACTTTTTATTTTGTATTTAGTATTTTATTATATATGTTGGATTGTTGGAGGAGCTCAGGTCATAAGATTTTCATTGCCATTTCTACAGCTTTGTGCATATGACAGTAAAACCTTTAAATCTTGAATTTGAATCTTGAATATCTCTGATTAAATTTGACCCAGTTTTTTTATGACAGTAAGATATATTCCAGGCAGAATAATCAGATCTCCAGTGAATGACTTCAGGCCTGGAGGCACCATGGTGAGCTGCTGGTTGCTGAGTGAGAGCAGCTCATCCCTGGCTACAAAGTCTGAATGTTCTCATTGTGAGGGATCAGAGTTTATCAGTGAATGTCCTCCCAGTCTCACTGCTGTCTCTATCTGAATGTTCTGTTTCACTAAAGTATGAATATTGGCACAGAGTCAGAAGGAGAGGAGAAAAGGCTCTTAAAACACATAACGCCTCCACGTTGACTGCACGTCTGATGCAGAGAGGGCTGATTGTGATACGGCCTGGTGACAGCAGGCCTCACAGACATGTGGTGCTGTTTAAATTGTCACTTTATCGCAGCATTCCCCTTCCTGAACGAGAAGTCTGAGATAAAGAAATACATGTCAACGCTTCCTTCTGTTACTCGTCTTCGGGTGTGTTAGAAGTGCACAAAAACTGTTCAAGGCCAGAAAAGCTCATTATTTGTGCGTGCTGGAATCAGCGATTGAATCACTGATGCCAAGTGCCTGGAAGTACGGCAGATTTGTACGGCAGATTTGTTGAAGAGAACAGTAGATATGACTGTTCATTTCTGTCTCCCTCCCACACATCTGGGCACAAAACCGTCAATGTTCCCATTGGCAACAATCTGTGATGAGCTGAGCTGCTGTGTCCCCCCCCCCTCCACTGCATGCACACACACAGACACAGACACACACACGCACGCACGCACGCACGCACGCACGCACGCACGCACGCACGCACGCACGCACGCACGCACGCACGCACGCACGCACGCACGCACGCACACACACACACACACACACACACACACACACCCACACACGATTTTTGCCAGGCCTTGTGTGCTCCTCTTGGGTTCTCTGTAATTCGCTTGGCCTTTTTGCTTGAGTCTTTGTGCAGTGCACCTCGGGAGTGGCCAAGCTCAGACGCAATTCTCTGAAACTAAAGTGTTTTCATGCAGAGTCAGCACAAATTGAGACCTGCCGGTAACAAACATGTTGCAACTCACTTAACTCACTCCCTGAAAGAGGTTAGGAGAGGTAGGTGTGTTTGGGATGTGAAACAAATGAGTCAGAAAGTGTTGTTTACAACTTTGAGTTCTGGATCATATTAGGTATGTGGACTAATGTACTGTTTATATGATCTTCTTGTTGTTTTTGGAGTGGCCGTTTGTGATCCTGCGTGTGTGCATGATATTGCTCCAGGGTACATTTAATTGGTGCTTCATTGATCTGCTGCAAACATGTACTCACACGTATAACAGTTCTGTGAAATGGAAATGGATCAATACAGTAGCACAAGAAACTCTCCGAACAATACGTTCAGCAGTATGCCAGAACAATAAACTGAATTTGTATTTCTTCACACGATGTAACACTGTAATCAAATGTGGCTTTGCTTGTCTTTACAATCTCAATTAAGATATATCTAGATCTTGCTACATAACCACAAAGACATAAAATGTGCTATGCTATCCTTGCTTCGATAAGGCCAGATGGGCGTGTCCAGCCAGGAGTTGTTAGTTTATATTCCCCATGATGTCATTTGTTGAGGCAACAGAAGTTTGGCAGGAAGGGACGGACAAACAGTCAAGGTCATTGGCCCACCACTGGGAAAAGCCACCAATCAGTTTGTCTGTCCCTGATGTTTCAAATTAATGATTATTCTCTGACGTATGGGGGAACAGAGCAGTCTTTGTCTATTAATTGTCATATATAAACATACACATACAAAACGTAATTCGTCATTTGTTAAAAGCTACTTCCTCTTGCTCCTTTCTTTTCAAAACTCATCTCTTCCTCCACATTGTTCCACTGCCACGCTGCATCTGTTTGGAGCTGAGGAAGTAAAGACACCTGGATCCAGCTGGTTTCCCACTGAGATTGTTCTCCTTCCAGAGGAACTTAAACCAAAGTCCATGGTCATGTGTTGAGAATGATGATGTGGCATGGTCTGATAGTGAGAAACTCGTAAGCGTGGGGACTCCACACCCCCGTGGCCCCCCCCCAACGCTATCCCCTCTCCTGAATCCAATACGCAGAGATGTGTGGGATTACTCTCACAGGAGGAACTTGAACCCTCTGACTTCCTGCTCGCTGATGAGGTCACTGGTCTCAGTGGGAGTGTCTGTGAAATGTCTGCTCAAAAACAGACGACTGACAGCAGGGCATGGTGGGAGAGGGAGCAAGGACGAAAAGGTGGAATAGGACATTTAGCGGGGTTCGAGGGGGTAAATGAGGAGGGGGAAAGGACCATCCAGAACCTGTCTCTAGTGAGCCTCAGGCAGTTGGCCAAGCTCAGCATGTGTTCGTGTTATGGAGAGGACTCAGCTCTCTCTTAAAAAATTACAAAAGAGGTGGGGGTGTTGAAAGCTCCACAGCCAGGAAAATCTCACAAAATGGCTGAGAATGTTCCCGTCTGACTTAACTCTCTGTTTTTCATTATTCAGTAATTGCTATTAGATGCAGTGACTGGACCTGAAATCTGACTGTAAATCTTTGGGTTCGTCTAGAGCACATGTGTCAAACTCAAGGCCCGGGGGCCAAATCAGGCCCTTGGTGGATTTAATTTCGGCTATCAGGATCATTTCTAATGACTATTAGATCTGGCCCGCCGGTATATTGCACGCACACCTTCACTCAATCCTGAGCTCAGAGCCTGACCCCAAACATTGATGAACTTGCACCCAAGATGAGATGCTAAGTATCTGGCTTGAACTAGCATCACAGAGCAGCAAACTGAGTTTCCATGGATGTTTCCTTCTGCACTTTTTCTCTCACGACAACAGGGCATGTTTGTTTTTTTCTTTGAGGGAAATAGTTTTGTTGACGCTGTTGTTGGCCTGTGGAGAAATGTAATCATAAGAAATGACTCGGGAAAAGCTGGAGATAGAGCCATAAGAAATTAATGCAACTGATTATTTAATGTTTAATGTTGTTTTTATAGGCAATAATTTAAGCTTTGTTAGTTCCAGGTTTAATATGTGCAATAAGTTCATTTCAATAAGTTTTGCAATAAACATTGAACCAGTCCGGCCCTCGACTAGTACCCATTTTTTTATTTTGGCCCACTGTGTATTTGAGTTTGACACCCCTAGCCTAGAGGCTGCCTTCATTCATGACCAACAAAATGAGGCCTTCAGCAAGTCATATGATTGAGCGCTTAGAACTATCACGCTGTCACAACAAAGTACTATCGCACAAAAGGGAAGAGTGTTACACTGTATATGGTATAAAGCGCATCGATGCGGTATATCACATGCTGCTCCCTGTCAGACTGTCAGATGGCCTGGCTCCCGGCTGATGTCACAGCCCATTGATTAAAGAGGGTTCTGCCTTTGGTCCCAGTGAAGGTCAGGTTACCATGAGGTAACTTCTGCCCTGTATAAGCAGCAGGACCTGAGCGGCTGTGAGGCTAATGAGGGGGGGCACCTGGTGCACGGTGCCTGAGGCTGCGGCCATAGGTAGGGTTTTGGTTAGGGGAAGGAAGGGAGGAGCAGGATGGTGATCGCACATACAAAGCCATCTTGTTATAGGCCAGGCTCAGATGGAGCTGCTCTGTTGCCAAGAGGGTCCAGAGCCCTACATCCTGCCGCCAAGTGAAAGACCCAGTCTTCAAACAAGTTGCACGAACAAAGAACCATACAGGCTGCTTGCATGAGGACCAATACATCACCCCTGCAGCAACCCCGAGAAAGAGTACTTCACTATCTGGCTTCATCTCTGTTTTGACTCCCAAATGCATTCAACTCCAAGTATTTCTCAAGAGGTCACAGTTCCATACCCTCACTCTCACAAAACAATGCAATTAAGTCAGTAAAACACACACAGCTTGATGAAAACACACACACTCACTCCCCCATCATCGTCTCCCTCCGTTTCACCCTTGGGCAGTGTAATGCTTTCCAGATGTTTATGTACTCCAGCCCTACCAAACCTTGGAAGTCCGTGCCCCTCTCTCATGGTGTTAATGGTGCCCAAGAGGCCTCAGAATGGGGGAGGGGAAGAGGGGGGCTTTCAAGCTCTTACCAAATCCTACAAAAGGACCTCTGCATCCTTTCCCTTTCACAGGGTAATCACTTATTTATCTCTTTGCGCTGATCAGCAGGGTTTCAAACGAAAAAGCTGCATGAGGAAAATAGGTGTGGTTGGAAAAGACATCCTGGTAAGTTTTGAGAAAAGAAGGTTTGTTTACAAGCAGGATAACAAAGTCCTCTGCAGCTGTTCTCCATCCAGATGGGTAATGGCGGTAAATACTATTAGGTTTCATTTGTCTGCATCCACGGGTGGGGCGTTCGGGTATCATGTGTCAGCAGCTCCTCGTCAACTTATTACAATCCTGCCAGTGTTTCTCTTATTTCCTTATCTCACTCTCGGCCCATTAGCTTATAGCGTAAAAAATCAATGGCTACTCCCAAGAGCTAGTTTATATTACCATCTCCCCTCCTCCTGACCCTCACCAACAGATTGTGTGTCACAGTCTGAGATTTATGTTCATGTTCCAGACTTAGCTCTATTAAAGTGTAAAAGGCCAATCATTATGGCCCTATCTGTTTCTCAGTACGGACACTAAAACACCCTGGAACATTGGAGACAGCCACAATCCCCAAGGTCATGTTTTCCAAGTAATAATCTCCTCTTTAAAGTTGGCAATAGAGCTCATCTGGCTGCTGTGGAAACTTTTACAGGGGATTTTTATTTATGCACATTTCATATAGAGTTTAGTGGTGCATGATATGTAACCGTCAGTGATACAGGGCTGGCTTGGGGGTGTTGCTGTTATTTTGGCAATTTACAGCACAGAAAGGATAGACAATTCAACAGCTAATAGCATGGCAGGGGAAAGGGGACAAGAAGTGAAAAGACCAAGAACATTTTGTCTAGCCAATAGATCCACTGAGGCCATAGGTGAGCCCCACACTCAGAGTCAAAGAAGAGAGAGCGAGTAGGAAAAAGCTCCAGGCTGAGGAGCTCTGTGAGAAAGTGTCTCTCTGCAGCACATGTTGGAGACAGCCCAAAACAAACAAGTTAAAATTAAACCACAGAAAGACCGCCATTCTCTGTGTTTAAAGTTCTTACAAACAGAGGATTACCGTGTTATCGTTTCAAAGGTCTGAGAAATTGTCAGTTATGTGGTTTATCCCACCACAATACAACCAATAATTTCCATATAGCTACACTGCTAGCTGAGGGCACAGCTGGTGAACATAGTATGAATGAAGATTGTTACATAGAAGTTTAAAAGAAGGTTTTGGGAAATCTTCGCAGGTGCCATCACTAAGCTATTGATAGGATTTTAAAGAACTTTCACATTCATTTTCCTTGGAGAAGTTACAGCATTACTCATTCACACTTATTGCAATGGTATGCATAATATTTTCAGTGACATTATAAAACTACTTTTCTTTTCATTTTATTTTGCACACACGTAGGACTGCATAAAATCCAGAAAATGACAAAATAAGAAATGTAACAGGAGAGGTCAACATGACACAGGCTTATACAACAGACAGACCTCCCCTCAACCCAAGGAGAAAAACAAACAATAACAAAAAAGGGAAAAATAAAACTAACATGACATAAGTAATTCTACAAAAAATGTACGACAAGAAAAAGCACATAAAATAAGCAAAAACATTAACAAATCCGTAGAACAATCCAATTAAAATAGAATAGGAAAACAATGAGGTGGTAATGAGAAAGATAAACGAAAAATAATGAGACACATGTCAAGTTATAATAACACACCATCAATTAAATGTTCTGGCAATTGTATTTTTACATATGCTTAGGATAAATAGCTCTCAACAGCACTTACAGTAATAATAAGTGTAGCAGATGCTCCCTTTACGGCTACGCAGTTCTTAAAAAAAAGTACACAGTGTACTACATTGAATAAAAAAAGGTAAGTTATTTGAAGATAAAACAAAGCAAGAAGACCAACTTAGATTTGCAGAGTCTTGACCTGAATAAACGACGCCAGATGTTATAAACTCTGACTTTGAGTCACATCCTGCCAAATGTGCAGTTAAAGGTTAGTTTGTAAGACTGGCAGCTTTTGTTTAACAACAATTCTCGTAACTACAATTAATAGAACAAGGACACCTCTGAGCACAGTGGGGTCTCTTAACCCCAAAAGATTGATTCAAATTAAATCTGACTAACAGCAGTCCCACTTTTCAACTTCATTGGTTTTGACCTTGCTAATTAGGTTTCCCCAGGAGCTTTGTTATGGCCTCACAGTGAGTGTATGCGGTCGCTGTGGTTGCCAGTGCTGAGGTTTCCTAAATCCATATGATATCCAACTGTTTGCAGCAGCCCCCTCCTCCACCTCTACCAAAAGTCTGCCCCAAAAATCAAATGCATATGAAGGTTAAAGAGAGTGTGATGGAGCTTTGACTGTGGATTTTACACTGTGCTGCCATCTAGTGGGCACTAACAGTATTGAGGTGCAGTTTAGGGATTCATTGCTTTAAAAAACAACAAAGAAACAGTTAAAGTATAGTAACTTGAAAGCTTGAATTTCTGTTGCACACATTAACTTGACAGATCAAAAGCATCTTATATGTTTATATCTAAGCGAAGAGAATTTGCTTTTTGACTTACTTTAAGATCACTTTGTTGAATCCAACACGCGGGGGAGCCAGAGATCAGTAACTCATGCATTCGTTTCTGCTGTGCAAGCACTAATGTAATCCCCAACTGGACAGAAGAACAAAGAGCTATCAGATTAAACATTAACGTATGTTTTTCTCATTCTCCCTTGGGAAGTATTTAACATCATGAACAGATGTTGTTTGTAGGCATGGAGGATATCATGTATGGGGTTTGGAGAACTTCTCCTCAGAGCAATCACACCCAGATGATGTTAGGAGGGTCTTTGCCGTTCAACTGTAAAAATATTTACAGTTTATGACTCCCAAAATGCATGACATCATCGTTCACAATCCTTTTACACAGCACATGCCCCTCCTGAACCCATTTTTTCTGCTGATAAAAATAAATAAAAGGGGGCTATTGAAAATAAAAACGATTAGTTATTTACTATACTTTAGTCATCTAAAATGAATTGTCAAAGAGAATGAATGAGTGGGAAGAAACGGAAAGAGCTTCTGTCTTTAAGCTCTTTGTCTGTTCTCCCTCATGTAGCCCCTAAACATTCCCATATGGCAGATGTCAAGCTTTATGTTGCAGAGAAATGATCCTCTCTCTGGACGATCATGCTCAGATAGGATATTTAGACCCTCCCTAAACAAGAGGACCTGAAACCCTCCTGTCAGCAAGCATCTGTCCTTCTGAAAGGAGCCTAAGCAGAACCTGTCTTTTTTGCTTTTCTGAAATTCCTGCAAAGGAGCAGCTAGAGATGATAATTTCCTTACATAATTAACTCAGGTGATTCATAGTTTCCATTGAAATCTTTGCAGCATTGTACAAATCTAAAATGTGTTTTGTATTATCATCTCTACAGTTCAAATCAGGGGGCGACTTGGCAGATGTTAACTCTTCATCCCCCACCAACTGGGAGTTTCTGTGTGAATCTGAGGCTGGAAGGGGGAGATTGTTCTTGGAGAGACTTTGTTCTATGACTCAGCTGGACAGGAGTAAGCCTCTCTTTACGAAACAATATAACAAAACAATGAAATTACCATGAAAGGAGGTTTTCCGTCTCAGCTGAGACTTCCAACAACCATCAAGAGAAACACTCCTTCATTTCCAACTGAAGAGAGCTGTTGCATTTAAAAGGGGACAGGAGAAAGGAGCACACAAGAGTACAGCTGTGTAAAGGAAGGGGTGGGGGACATAAGAGAACATTTTATTTAGTACCGCCACTCTAGGCCTACTCCGCATTGGCTGGCAGGGATCCAAGTCTACTCAATGAACTCCAACTGTATTGTCTTTGTTAATAAGCAAAGTTGAAGGTAAACTGAGAATACTGGAACAGGCTCAGAATTTGATTATGTCTAGTAAACTGATACAATACAATCAGGAACTAGCACAGAGAGAGAACAGAGATCTGAAAGAGGAAGGGGATCCACTACACATGGTGATGAGTAAGCAGAACAGGAGGTCATCTGATAAGAAATAAGATCAGGGAAAGAGTCTTCCAGTCTCTGGCGAGGCTTCAACTCACGCATTGATTTAAACACTCTTCCTGTCTCTTGCAAACTCCTGAATTGTTTGTAGTAAATTGTATATTTCCTGTTTGTTATCTGGTTCCTGCATACAATACATGCACCCTTTCCTTTTCTATCACTATGTGTGTTATTATGTGTCTTGCTTTTTCCTCGTAGTTAATTGACTGAAAACGTTTTTGGAAGAGGAAACTGTTTGAGAGGCCAGTCTTTTTTGTGGATATAGGAGGCCTGCAAATAGACGACTGTGCTGACATTTGGTACAGACATTTAAGAATCCTGCTGAATATTTCTGTAGTGCTTCCAGAAGACCAAGACAAGTCGCCACTTAACCTGCAATATCTCAAAATCGACTTAATGGAATTTCTTATGAATAGTCATGGTTCCCACAAGGTGAATCCTAATGACTTTGGTGATCCCCTGACCTTTCCTCTACTGCCACCCTGAGGTTTACATTTGCTGTTTTGAGTAAAATGTCTCAACAACAGTGGAATGGATTGCCATACAATTTGCTACATTTATCTCCCCTTAAGGCTAAATTGCATTTGCTGATCCCCTGACTCTCTATGAAGCATCATAATCATGTCAACATTTTGTATCTACTTGTTGTAGGTTACCAAATTCTAAATCTGGAGTATTTTAGCACGATGATGTCAATAATTAACTTGAAGCGCCACTGTATCTAAGTACAGCCTTGTTGATGGCATTGCTTCAGAGGCTAACATTGTATTATTGTGTATAGAACGCATATTGCTATACCAGCCTGAGGTACATTTTACCCATATAAAGTATTGAATGCAGATATAGGTGTTGAAGTTGGCTTGCATCTGAAATGTTGCAACCTCTATAAATCTTTCTAAGAGAGTTTGCATGACATCAGCTATAAGGTACATGTTTGTCATTGCTTTCCCAAAAGCACACATGCATTCCAGAAATGGCCTCTGCTCAGTTTAATGATCAAGGGAAGAATGCAACCCTTGGCAGGGGAATTAATCTTACTCAATGTTGTGGTATGCAGCATCCTAGCTCTCTGTTAGTGCAGTTTGAGGTCCGCATAGAAAACAAGAAAAGAAAACTAACTCTAACTACAAAGATAAATGGCCTAAATTCTGTACCTGGTTAATAAAATGAAGTTTTACTTCCTGGGATCTTCTGAAAGTGGGGAGGTGTATTGTCTTGTGTGGATGAGTAAAGTGATTTTCTTTGGAATCCAGATGACTAAGCTTTGCCTGTGATTGCAGTATTCCCCGCAGGTAAGATTCAATTACTCTGTGTGAAGGACAGAACATTATCTAGTAAAAAGCTTTGAGAGGAAATCCTGCTTACAGTGTGTCCAGCCAGTTATTTTTTGCACAAGATAAAGAAACTGGCTACAAAATGCCAGCAGAGACACAAGGAATCTTAGGAGGACAGAGGGACCTCTGTTAGACTCATGCATTTTCCATGATCACATTACAGTAAGCTTTGCTTCAGTGAGTAAATGGACAACACTCATATTGTTGCATAGTGAAAGTTTCTGGGGTTGTTCTCTGTTTACACAAATCCACTGGTTGAATATTAAACAGCAACTCAGCATTAAGCACAGATAACGACAGGGTGAGAAAAAAGCATCTGGTAACCAACAATAAAGGTCACTTTATCAGTGTACCAACAGATTCTGGATGGTACTGGATCCGCATTCATTTTTTTACATATAGTCATGTGTTTTTCCTTGTCATATTTCCACAGCTATTTCCTTTTTGTTGCAGTAAAAAGTTTAAAGAGGTAACTTTGTCCCTTACATCCTTTATGTTTTTACTGGTATCCTGACAGCTCATTCCTTTGACTTACCCCCCACGTCATGTCAACAAAGAGCATTTAGATAGGCACTCTCCCAAGTTGGAGTAAAATGAAACTGTGTTTTTTTTCATGGGAATCATGTGGTTCTTTTCCTCTTTCTTCTTAAATGTTGATCCCATCACTTCCAGTTTCCTTTTAATACCATGGGAGCACTTCTCTGTTTGTCTTGTGGCAGAGAGACAGACTTGAGACAAAACAAAAGCAATGATAACTATCTTCTGTGGAAAGATCAGTCTTTTATCTATAGTCCATTGTTCTTTAGATTTCACAATGCTTTTATTTCCAACTCAAACTTAAGATGACCTTTTATGCTGCTGAAAACGGATCAATATTGTCACTTCATCACGTGTTTAGAAACCCTTCAGCTTGAGAAGAAACATCCCGTACTAAAGCTGCCATTTTACACACCATTAGCTATCTTGTGACTCACTTGTGTAAATATCTGAGTACCAGTAATCCAAATTAGCTGGAAACGCCGGCAAGGCTTTCTGAGGTTGTTCCCTGTATCACTGTGAACACCAACAGGAACATGAAACTGATAGCTATCCCATTGCAAGCTTTATAACATTTATTAGACAAACACACTTGAACATTAGAGTTCTGTTTGGCAGCACTCTTTGTTTCATTTTGAGTCCCTTTGTTTTATTTTGCTGGGAAAAAAACAAACCCTTGTCAAGAGATTAAAGCTAACTATTGGCATGTGTCCAATAACCATTTATTGGAATGCTGATACCCACCCCCTGGGTCTGATTTACTGGTTGCCCAAACCTCTGGGAGTGAGATCGCAGGACAGTGCATGTATTGCCAACACGTCGCTCGCTCCTGGACGCTTAGGGAGTGAGAGTGTGTTGGTATTGCCTGTGTTTAGTTTTTGAATAGGGAGGGTTTCAGCAACACGACTGGAATCTTAATGCTTGTTTTCTTAACTGAAGCGCCCTGCTTGTCTTTCACGACCTCCCCTGGTGAATATCTTCTCCTATCATCCCCTCCTGCTCCCATCTGATGGACTGCTCAAACAAACTTTGACCCTCGCTGGATTGAAAACGTCTTACTGTGTGCAGCTGTTTATTCTCAGCATTCCCACTTTCCCAATTTCAACTATACAAACACATTGTTCTGGTTCCAATTAATTATTTCTGTGGGTCACAAGGGCCAAGGGAGGATGTGATTACTCTACATGCTCTAAACCTCCCTACAAAATCTGTGTCGGCCTCTAGATTTGTTATTTACTGTTGAAGATTTGTCTTCTACAAATTCATCACACTTAATCATCATTAGCCTTACATCCTTCCCATCAGGGCAACCTTTTCCCCATTTCAAGGAACTCATATCCTGGAATATCCCGCAATTCTGAAATCTGAAACATCTAAAAACAGGATGTGACTGCATGCATGCTGTTTAGAATGGAAATTCCACTTATTGTTATTGCTTCTTGTGAAAGTGAAATAAACTATAATGTACTTATGAAACAAGCCAAGATATTAACACTGAGAAGAACATATTTAGTTTCGGAATCAAAAAGTATCCATAAATGATGTAAACATGTCAGATTTTGGTAAGAAAAACATTCTTTAACAATTCAAAATATGAATGACTTTGCTGGGAGGGCTGCAGAGATTCATTTTGTCTCGCATGTGGGTGTGAATCTCTGCTTTGGTGACCTTAAGGAGTTTGGGCATAATTAAACCTTTATGCGTACAAAAAATGTGGACAGTTTAGCTTGAACAAGAAGCAGCATTATGCTATTCCTGCCATCAAATCTGTTCCCTATGGCTCTTATTTCGAATTAAAGCAGCAGGATTTTTGCATTATTATTCAGGGGGACAGGGGGTCTTTGTTTATATATGTGAAATATGTAAACACAACAGTAAAACATTTCTATAATTTCAATTATAATTATTTGAAACCTATAAAAAAACAACACACACTCCAATCATTTAGTTATATGATCATTGAACAGAGATATTTTCCGTTTCAAACCTACTTACAAACAGATTTGCTGAGCCATTATGTATATTGGGAGTGTAAAGCAGCTCAAATGTATTATCCCCTGAAGCCTATTATGTTTTGTGCACTTTGAACTGCCATATTGTTCAAAGGTGCTACACAAAGAATCTTAAATGGTCTAAATCTTAATCCACCCAATCTCAATTTAATGTGATATTCTCAGATTGTGTCAATTGCATGTTATAAAATACAAACATCAATCTATGTAAATGTGCTAAAAAAAACTAGGCTAAGTAACATCGCCTGACTCCCACACACAAACCACCAGCGACCGTACAGAAATAGAGAGAGAGAGGGAGAGAGAGAGAGAGGGAGAGAGAGTATACCTACCAGTGTGCTGGCTGTGTTCCTCTCTCTGCTCTCTCCTCTGAATGTACTTCATTGGTTTATTACGGACCGGACACTGCAGCCCAGGAGAGAAGCCGAGCAGAGCTGGGATAAACGACAGAAGGGACATTGTTAAAATCCAATGACTAAACAACGGAAATGAGTGAGAGTACATCATTTATTCGAATCTTCGTGGGGGTCCTGCTCAGTGCGACAGGTAGGTCTTCACAATGCTCAGAAGGCTTTGTAATGTATGATATTGTTACCTTTATTTTTGTACTGTTATTAAACACAGGGAATATTTAATGGTTAACCATGAACTGTAGCTTGTATTCAATAGGCTCCGAAAACGTTGTATACAAGCAACTGCTATAATAAACCAAGCGCCAACAATAACATGTAAAATAGGTAAAAGTGTGAGGTGTAAGTGATGGGTGCACAACTTAGTTTTAACCAGAAGGGGGCGGTGTATATATAGAAAGGGACTGCCAGCGCATTGTGCACGGAGGGCAAACAAAGAGCTTCACATTGGGTTATTAGAAAATGGCTTTTAATCTGAGACTCTTTTAGAATAATACCTTTCAAAGAAAATTAAAAGCCTGTGACCAGCCGTCACAAACAAAGGTTCATGGAATATAAATATCTTAAAATCCGGCCCGTTACTTAATTTGTTCAAATGAAAAGTGTTTAGTAGGATAAGCCTATTTATGTAACAGTGTTGCTCAATGTACTGGCATTGACTAAAGCTGCACATCTCCAAGGAGAGCTGAAAAACAGCCGACATTTATTTCACAGTTCTGAATGTACACCAAAGTGAGATCTTGAAAAGATTTAGAAGAAGCTGAGGATACAGAGAGCTTGCCTCAATAATTAATTACCTGCATTTTAAATGGCTTAAGTCCACAAATACAATTTCTCTAACGTTTGGTGTTTGACAACTGTTAGTTTTTTGTTAATAAAGTTGTTTTAAAACAGTATTTAAAAGTAAAGGGCGTTTGGTGACTAATTGGGAAAGTTGGGGAAAGCATCGAGACAGGGACTTCCTGCCCATTCTTTGATGGCATCTGCTCAAACTAAAAGTGAAACTGCTTTTCATTCTACTTATTTCCAACTTCTAAACCTCCAAAGAAACAACGCCTTCTTGGATATCTAATCTGTATCCAGGATGTGTCAATAAACAGCCCTGCACTGTTTCCTATATCTTCTCATTCAATCACAGTTATTACTGGAGAAATCCACAGCGCCCAAAAACCTTGTTTGATAAATTCAAGTTAAGGGAAATGACTGGGTAATTGAAACACTTAAGTTTATTTTTTACCCCATTTAGCTGCTATTATTGACGTACATTATGCATGCACTCAAAAACCAACTAGGAAGCAGTTGTTGATGCATTTTAATCACCTTACATACAACACACAAAAGGAAAAAATGCAAGAAAATGTTTCTCTTGTGACAATTATGTGAATGTGCTACAATATGTCCCATGCTGCAGGTGTATTTACCTCCTGTCCCATTGAGTTGAGCCCCCCCAGTGTTGTGGTGAGATATGGAGACTCGGTGTCAGTCAACTGCAGCACATCGACGAGCCTGTTTGATGGAATTGGCTGGGAGGCTACACAAGGAGGCAAAAGTCTAAAGAATGTCACCCATATGGCCTGGACAGTGGAGAAGCTAACAGAATGGACCATTTCTCCCTCATGCTACATCAACCCGTTCCCGGAGAATTCCTTTCCCCAGTGCTCCAAGAACCCTAAAGTTGTACTTTACAGTAAGTCTTGCTCATTTTGAGTGAAATCAGAATGATACTCTGTCTGATACTATGTCTAAAAATGTATCTACTTTTTCTCCAGCATTCCCAGAAAACATCAGTCTCAGCTCCAGCAGTGGCCCACATATGCAGATGTCTGAAGGGGAGAAACATAACTTCACATGTGACATCCAGAATATAGCTCCTGTTCAAAATCTCACCGTAAAGTGGTACAAAGGAGATGAAATGGTCTATGAAGACACTTTTAAAGATCCCAGTAAGGGACCAGTGGATCAGTCATCTATATTTAGCTTCATACCGACCAGACAAGACAACGGAGTAACATTCAGATGCGAGGCACACTTGGACCTCCGACCTGAGGGTCCACAACTAAATGCATCTTCACAAGAGTATAATATTACAGTATTTTGTAAGTATATAATGCATACTCACTCACCAATCTGAAAGCCTATTTAAGTTATATAGGCTTTAAGAAAACTGTCAATTGTATTTTGTATTTAGATTGTTATTTCATGTGTTATCTCCATCAAGGTTTGTTTTTCTTCAGCCGGATTACAGAGACAGACCTGATTTACATGAATACAGTTGGAAGGGTGTATGGCATGGGCCAATAAAGAACCCATTACATTATTGTTAAGTAATTAAAATGCCCTTTGAGAGGTCTGCAAAAATAAAAGGGCACTTGAAGAGCCAATGCTAGGTCAATAAAGCAATAATTAGATCAACTGAAAATGTATAAGCAACTGTTTAAACTATTAATCCTGTCATTTGTCAAGAAGAAATACCAAACATTTGACCTATTGGACTACAAGACACTTTGTGATGTCACCTTGAGCTGTAGCAATTTGTGATTTTTCCCTTTTTAAATTTTACACACAAAAAATTATTCAACAAAATAATGACTAGATTAATCAAAAAGGAATATAATCACAAGTTACAGCCCTGAGTTATCTTACATGCATGTCTAAAAGGAGAAGTGTCATTTAAGCCTAAAATGATTTTTCTCTGTTAAATAAAAGTACAATAGTATAAATTCTTGTTGTTTTTGGTTCTGTATAGTTGGACCAGAGGTTCAATGTGCTGCTGTACTGGAAGGAGAAACATTGGAAAGAAGATGCTCTGTAACGGGATATCCTATACCGACGGTCACATGGTTGAAAAATGGAACATCCATAGAACCGACCGAGCCTTTGAGCAGGGAGAACGCAGGCATGTACGTCGCTGTAGCTAAAGGCGCTGAATCAACCACAACGCAACACCGGATTGATGTGTGGTGTGAGTATCACAGTCATCAGCACAAACAGCAACCACATGAGCATAAAGACAATATTAGTGGTGGGGTTACTGTATATTTACAACATTTTGCACATATATTTTACACAGATTCTGGGTTCTGCTTTTCCTGTTGTCAGGATTGTTCCTTTAATCTGTAGTAGTGTTTTACTTCAGTTTAAAAAGCAATACTACAGTATACAAATTATTCTACTGCAAGTGTCAAGGCTTCAAGTAACAGTAAAGACGTCTGTTCATCTTAATATACTTAGGTATAAAACTCAAAGTACTTTTCATGCAGAATGCCCAACTTGTTACATTATTATATTTTTTGGTTACTATTACATATCCCTTAATGTGTAAATAGACTTTTACTATTGTATCTGCTTGAGATGGCGGTCATTTTAACAACTTTAAACAACTCAACACACCGACAAGTAATTCAAATAAGAACAGATGAAAACTTTACAAAACTTTAAACTGCATGGAAAGTAATTCACATAAAAGTCTGTTTATATAAATGTCTGATAAATGTAGTGAACTATGAACACCACTTGCTAGCTGTTGTATTGTCAATCCACTGTATACTAAAGAACAAGTGTTTTTGTTACCAGATAAACCAGAGTTTAAGTGTCCGAGCAATTACACTGCACTGGAGGACGCTCCTCACAACCTCTCATGCACTGCTGAGGGCTTTCCTAAACCTGAGGTTATGTGGTTTAAAGATGAAGACGAGGTGACCCTTCCAGAAAGCTTGACAAGAAGTGATACAGGGCAGTATGTGATCACAGCTTCAAACAATCTGTCAAGTATCAACGTCACAGTGGAGATAAATGTCGTATGTAAGTTATTCTGATGAAAATCCTCAATATTTACTTTTCGTTTGAGCGTTTTTCTCTATGACTTATATTGTTTCACTGTTGTCTGTAGACCCACCATCCCAGATAGTCGAGCTTGAAGACTCAGAAGTTGATGTTGGTTCCGATGTGTGGTTGAAGTGCTCCTCAACGGGCAACCCACGACCAAACTATCTCTGGGATTATTATCAGACTGCCAATGTGGTGGAGGAAAATGAAGATGGAGTGTCCCTTCTGCACATCCATAACGCTACTGTATACAACAAGGGCTCCTACACATGTCACGCCTGGAATGACAGAGGAAATGTCTCTAAAACAGCCACAGTCACGGTAAAAGGTATGGGTCAATATTATGTATACTAGGCTGTCACAGTATCAGATTTCCCCTATGTGATTATGATGCCAAAATAATTCCCCAAAAATATATATTGGCCATATCTACAGAATTGTTCAAAAACTAAAATTCTGTCAGTCTAATTCATTTTTAACATTATTGTGCGTTTCTTGTCTTTTTGGCAAATAGTAACAATAATTTGTGAAGGGAAACAAAGAAAGAACAGAAATAAATAGCCTATCGGCTCTGAATAATTTGCACAATAAAAAGAATGCTGCTGAATAGGCGAATATAAGTAGTTTTTTTTTTAGCCAGGACTTCAAAGAGCTTACATGACAAACCAGTACACCACAAACATTTATTTTAAAGGAGAAAATCATGAAATAAACATGGAATAACACCGATCACATCACTAGAAATAATGTATAAAACAAGTTGAAATTGATTACAAGTTCACAGTACGAAACCACTTGAACTCACCAGACAGATTAGCTGAGCGAACACAATAGGGGCATTCCCAGTTCATGTTGGGAGGGTCCTACGAAACCACTTGAACTCACCAGACAGATTAGCTGAGCGAACACAATAGGGGCATTCCCAGTTCATGTTGGGAGGGTCCTCTTTAAGGCTACCAAGAGGAAGGAACTCCATTATTGCTGCATAACTTGTCCCCCTGTCAATCACAATGCAACAGCACCTATCCTCCTATCTTGATTTTTGAAGGCAACAATGGCTTGTTGGCTATCTTGTTATTGAGGCGGCTGTGTTGCTCAGTTTGCTGTTTGCTGAAGCTCAAAATATTGACATACAATAGATTTTCAATACTAACAGAGGAAGGGCAGAGACCAAAAATCCATTGCTTAAAATCTATTAAGCACCACAAACTTAGAGAGTACTTATGGAGCACTGCTTTGCACATGCATGCACTGTATTTTCATATTTGAAGACCGAGGAAAGCTGAGGACTTATCCAGTTCAGTACAACAGCCTTTGTACTTGAAATGTTGCTGTGATTATGGGATTTCCGTATGTCGATCTCCTTCATCCAGCCCTTAGGCACTTGACGGCTTCAAAGCCTTCACTGCCACTAGCTCTCCTGTCCCATTGTTGGACTGGTATTACAAAAAGAGACTCTGGATAACTAAATATTTCTAAAACTCAAACACATTTTTTTTAACACACTTAACTTAGTTGGGGAACATGGTAAAAATAATCGTTCATTAGTTGGCATGTCATAGTATGAAAATCACAGGTGTATTACAAAATTATGGCTGCCTTGGGGAGGCCCTTGGTATTGTGCATGCTGGTTCACTCACTGTAATATTAACGGGGACCCTTTTTGGAACTGAGTCATAATTATGGTTATCAAGTTCACCTGTGCTCAACATCCGATGATAAGTCAAAATGTCTGCTATGAAAAGGGTCCAAACAAACCCATGTTGGCCTAAAGTAGGCTACAGACACAGAGAGCAGCTATCAAGGCTCTCATTTTGTAATGTGTACAATTCATATTTATTGTTTTAAACCTATTGTCAATGTAAGCCTTTACGACATATTATTTACTAAACACTTTTAATTGAAC
This sequence comes from Trematomus bernacchii, assembly GCF_902827165.1. Taxonomy (NCBI): domain Eukaryota; kingdom Metazoa; phylum Chordata; class Actinopteri; order Perciformes; family Nototheniidae; genus Trematomus; species Trematomus bernacchii. The sequence continues at coordinate 16,587,654 of NW_022987720.1, read as the reverse complement.
CCAATGAACTCTAAAGGGACTCATTTGGATACATTCACCACTTTTATAACCATATTTTTATCATAATGCTAAAACAAGCTAACGCCTCACAGTAGCCAACTGGCACCGCTCATAGTTACATTTATAGACAGCGTGGGTGTGAGGGCTTGCAGTGTGTGTGTGTGTGTGTGTGTGTGTGTGTGTGTGTGTGTGTGTGTGTGTGTGTGTGCGTGCGTGCGTGCGTGTGTGTGTGCCCAGTGCTGGGGGAGGGCTGTTTCCCAATTTCCTCTGCCGTGATGTAGAGCTGGGAGCAGTGCCTACAATCATAGCTTAGCTTAGCTTTCTTCCAAAAAGTCAACAAGTAGCCTCCGGCTGGTCCCATGTAGCTGAGGGGAAGCAAGATACACCTCAGAGGCGCTCAGTCTAACGGAAGAGGGTCGACCGCAGCTGGAGAAACTTTATTCTAATGGAGGATTTAAACTTTCTTCGCCTACTTTCAGTCCTCTTGGCGTTAGAGCTGCTGTCGCTTTCTAACGGGACACCGAGTAAGTTGAGAGTGAAGTTATAGACCTCATGTTTTCTTTTGTGTCGAGATTAAAGTGGCTCCATTAGGCTGGTAGATTTATATGGAACGAAACGCGGGATTGTATTGGTCTATTTATGTAGAGTGCTGAGTGATGAGGAGCTAATTTAAAGCAACAGTAAATTTTAGCTAGTTAAAAAGAGACGGGCTATTCAGATTTTGTTGTTATGTATTATTTACATGTGCTTTGAATGGGAAAACATAATAATTGTGTGTGTTTGTGTGAAGGATTATGGAAAAACAAGTGCTTTAGGGGTGTAATAATTAGTTAGTATGAGTATGACCTTTTGTCCATCTAATCTAATGTGTCAAGCCTCCTCTCACATCCTGTGTATATTACAGTTAGCTGATAACATTGTATGTACATTTCCAACTTAGATTACAGTGAATTGCAAATGGGATTTGGGAATTTGACGCATATATCTTGAGATAATGATATAACATCCAACATAAAGAATGGAGGAAAGCAAGTGTAGACCGTTCCTATGGGAGGGGGGTATATCCTTCCTGAGCCTTTTCCTGTTTCCTCCTGAGACCCAGCTTTTGTTCGTCAGTCATTCCACAACATTTCAACACAACCCTTGATGAGGAAATGTTGTGTTAAGATAATGGATGTGTGTAGACTTTGAATAACATTTCATGCCCCTTCTACATTCCTCAGGTGCCGGGCAAGAATGCCCCATCGAAATAACTCCGGAGAGGATGGTGGTACAATACCAAGACACAGAGCAACGTGCGACATGCGATGCAACACCAACCGACCACCCTCATGTGAACGAAATCTACTGGCAGGTTCTGCCTGGTGTCAAAATTGACAACTCGAGTTGGTCTGTTGACACCCATAACGACTGGGACCCAAAGCCTGTTTGTACTGCAATATTTAAAGTACGAGGAATATGCCAGAAACATTTAAACTTCACCCTCTACAGTATGTATTTCTAACTTTTGGACTTTAATTTTCATCAACCTTTAACATGTTTCTAAAATGTCGGAAGAATCCTGATTTAAAATTGTGATTTCCTCTCTTCAGAAACACCAGACAGTGTCTCAGTTTCTACTGTGGATAACTTGAGCTCAGTGGTGGAGGACAAGGAGTTCCAGCTGCAGTGTGACATTACCAACGTTGCTCCTGCAGGGAACCTTGTCGTGCAGTGGTACCGAGGGAATAAAACCATATCAAAAGGTGAGGAATGCTCTTAGGAATGTTCACCCCAAAATCAAAATGTTACCAATTAGGATTATGTATTAATCTAGATTGTTTTGGGTGTTAGTTACAGAGTGTTAGAGATATTGGCACTCAGCGCCCGTAAATATTTTTGAAAATCTCAAGACATGACTTCCCTAAAATGACCCAGTTACTCAAGATAATCCACAGATCTTGTTCCGAAAGTGTTTCATGTAGGAACTGTTTTTTTCTACTGAACTACTCCCACAAACCGTATAACCATGCTAAAACAATTGACACCTACTCATGGATGAGAGATGTAAACATTATTGTGTATTTCTCTGCTTAACTCTAGCGTAAGTTAACACAGGTCAGCCATGAGTAGGTGTTTGCTTCCTTCTGCGCTGTAATGCAATAAAAAGAAAAAAAAAGTTCCTACATATACTTCTCACAACAAGGGACGGTGGGCAATCTAGATTGATAAATAGCATTACAGGTAACTTATTTACAATGGCAACCTGGCAGAAGACAATGCCTCTTGAGGGGAAGCTGTGTAGGGGCTTAAACAGACATGTGCCCACATGAAGTAATTATTCAGCATACATTAATATAACTTATTATGGAAGACAAATTAGGACTTGTATTTACAGGATTAATGACAACAGATCCTACACAGCCCCGAACATGTGTAATTAGCCTTCATATTCATTAGTTATCCTAATGATGATAGGCCTCATTTCCTTTTTTAATCAGATGTTGCTCATTAAACAACCAGCATTATTAGTGGAAAGGAAAGTGGTGTGGACTGTGAGGGACATTTGTAAAAGTGATCATGTTTTTATTAGACATGATATGACTAGTTTCTTACCAGTTTATCTCATTTTTGCATCTATGTTTGACTCATTTCATGATACTATCTGCAAACCACTTTTTATTTTGTTCTGTTTGTATGTTTCTACAACCTTAGGACAAAAACATTGCATCCATGTTCCATGTGCAAGGTTTAAGTGTTTGTTTAAGAGACTTTAATTGTGTAAATGTAAAATCAAACAACTTACTTTTAATTTCCCCCCCAATTGTCCAGGTTCACTGCGAGTGAGTGGCTGCCTGCCTGAGAACAACACAAATTGTGACATCAATGCTGTCCGGTCCCCGCTGAACGTGTCGTCTACCATCAGCTTCACTCTGGACAGAAATGACAAGAGCGCAGAGTTCAGATGTGAAGCGATATTGGATCTTGGAGCTGAAGGACCAAAGCCTCCTCCAAGCATGATGTCCAGTCCTCTGAACATCACTGTCTACTGTAAGATCACACTTACATTTGCTGCTCAGTAGATCATCATCACTGTAAGATCAAGTGATGATGGACATTCAATGATAATTACATACTTAAACTCATGAAGAGAGGTTGTCGGAGAGTGCTCTCAATACGAAATTCTATTTTCCTATTAAAGATTCAAACATCCTTAACTGATGTAGAAAAGAGCAGAGTGAAGAGAATGGAGACATTGTGATGCTTCTGCAGTGTGTATTGATGCATCATGCAAATATAGGCAGATGTTAATATTTGTAACTTTATTATTTTATTATTATTTAGTGGGGTTTTTTCCCTCTTATGTTATGTATTTTATTTTATCCTATTTTTGAGTTTTATGCCATGTTTACTATTATGATCCAGTTTTACATTTTCCATTGATTATGTTATTCTATCCTGTGTTAATTCAATGTTAATTCTGTCCATTTCCCCCTATTTTCAATACAACAAGTATTGTTGATTTCATGTTAATTTCCTTGAGGAAGAAATTGTAAAAGTGCACAATTATAATGTTTTTTGCCCTTTATTTCTCAACAGATAAGCCCAGCATTAATACCACAAAGCTTCCAAAGAGGATCCCAGTGTTCAGAGGTTATCCTGAAGAGCTTGTCTGTGAAGCCGAGGGTCACCCCCCTCCGGAGATCAAGTGGCTCTACAGCGCAGACAAAGTGCCCCACGAGTCTGGAGACACACTCATCGTGTATGAAGCCGGCCGCTACACATGCAACGCCACGAATGAAGTGGATTCCACCTCTCATGAGGTGGAAGTGATTTTAAAAGGTAAACTTGTAGTTAAACAGATCTCTTGCAAAGGGTTGAAGCAAGTAAATATAAAACGTTATATAAATTAAAAAACTAATATTCATGAGTTTCTGCTGCTCAAATCTTTATTTTACTCGATCAATTTTACAATTTTGCTCTAGACAGCCTTTATTCGCAAAATATATTTCATGAGTAGGGGTTAACCTTAAGGAGCAGAGCAAAAATACATAAAGGTTCAAGGACGATTTTGTCCACCTATTTAAATCCATAACAAAATGCCGCCGTGTGATCTTTTTGAGCGATTTGCCGGAGGAATGGATGGAGGTAAAGGTACGTTTGTTGGAAAGTTAAGCTTATTTTTTTACAATGACTTGCTTGCTGTTGTAATAGTTTATCATTATAGATGTTCCATGTTTTTGATTTTATAAACCCAATAAGCCTGTCTTCCTGTCTTGGCCTTAATCTTACGTTCAAATTGTAAGTTTATATTTAGAATTACACTTTTATTTTTCAGTTTTTCATCCTAATAGCAAAGTGCATCTTTATTTATCCTGCAGTAGAAACCATTATGATATTTCTGGCATAAAAGTTCACATAAATGTAATATGCATGTGTTGAAGCATGAAATATATCTGACACTTGTATTTTTAGCCGTTAATTCTAATATTCATAAATGTTAATATGTTGCCTGTTTGATTTCCTTACAGAGGACTACCTTCCGCTCATAGCTGGATTTGTGGCTGTCACAGTAGTTGCCATCTCCATCGTCTTCCTCTTCATCTACTCAATCTACTACAAGAACACCAAGATGCGTCGCTACAGTCTTAAAAATGCCAAACTTGACACTCAAAGTGGCAACGTAGCCCACTACGGATGTGACATGCAGTTTCCTATGACTAAACTATCTTAGCAGAACATCTATGGGTAGCACAGACTGAACAGCTGACCACTCTGAATGCATCTCTCTGCCACCAGAAACTAAAGTGTGAGTAAGCCTGAATACCACTCAGCCTGCAGGCTCACACTGGACAAGCCTGCATCTATTTTCCCACATACAATAGTATTTGACCATTTATGGAATAATCTAATCATACAAAATAATGAACCTTGGCTTGAGATGTAGACTTTTATATTTACTACTGGATTGTACCTTTTCACTGGAAAGGAAGAAGAGGAGCAAGGGCTCAAAATGCCAAGAAAACTGTTTTAATGTATTTTCACTATAGAACATATTAAGTATGATTATCAATGTTTTATGTCCACATTGGTTTCACCAACGCTTGTGCTTCTCATTATGCCCCCTTAATATTCACTCAAACTCAGATCTCTGTGTGAAATTGTTTTAAAAAACCAAACATGATTTTGTAAAGCACATAGGAAGTGATGACCCTGAAACTGCTGTGGTTTTCATTTCTACTAACAGGAAGTTTGCAGTGTTTTCGCCTCTCAGAAGGTGTGACATTGAATCAGCTCTTCTCACAGTATTGCTTGTACATACTATTCATTGACCCCATTGTCCCTTGACTATTCTTTGTAAGCCACTCTGCACTTCTTTCTGAGTGTGTATCCTTCTCTGTGCCAGGTGCTCCATTGTGCCTTATTGTGTCTGGCTTTGGCCTTATGGGACAAATTGTCTTGTGCCACAGTTTTAATGCTTTTGTATGAATGACTGCAGGCATTTATTGCCTATTACAATTTTAGATTCCGGATGTTTTATGTAAATGCAAAACAATTATATTTATTTATGAGAAACAGCTAAGGTAAAACAATGTAGTACTGAACATAGAGAACAGTCCGGTGTTTAAATGTAAATTCAATGTGAGGGACATGAAAAGATTTGTGAATAAAGCTGTAAATATTTGTGACTGATGTAAAACTGTATTTTAATAATAAAATGGCTTTTCAAACAGATTGTTTTGTTACCGAAACCTTGGATACATGCATGAATACATCTGATGTGTATAAATGTATGATATAAAGCTATATAACACTCTTTTTGTTGTGTCTTCAAGCAACAATTATATAGTGCAATACTGTTGTTTATATCCAAAACTGCAAATGTATCCGTGCCTGGTAAATCTATTTCAGAGTATAGACCCGTGAGAAATCCCACACTTTAAATGTCTTGTCTGTATATTTGGAAGGAGGAACAAACAATAAATCTAAAGAGTTAACATCTAATTAAAGCTAACCAAGAGGGGGCGTGCATATCCGTGTTCCTCCAGCAGCACTATCTATCCTGCAGACTGCTCTTCTAAAACTGGTCTGTCTCGCTAACTGGCTCCATACAAAGCACACACTTTCCAAGTCTGAACGTGTTGCTGGACCGACTCCACGGGAGGGTGCTGTTAACTGAAGCCAGCCGGTTTTACGAGCTGGATTGCAGCCTATATTTGCTGCCTTCTAATGCTGTAGGAAATATTGTTGTTATTCAAGAAACACTTCCTGTTTGAGAGGAGAGGTTTATCTGGAACGCGAATTTTCGGATGTTATTCAATTGATTAATACATCAGTCGATCAAGCAGACTAAACCAATCAATCATCCTTCCTTCAATCCTGCGTTCAGTCCCCGCCTATTGACTATTTACACTGATTACTTCCGACCAACACATGCTACTCTAGAGGCTAATATTTGGAAATTACGAGGAGCACGTCAATGCATCACACATGGATAATGTTACAGTAGGCTACCTTGGTGATTTACGATCATACAGTCTATGCTTACGATGTGATCTCATCTCACTCGGTCACTTACACGGTCACCAAGTGAAAGAGAAAGTAGCTTCGAGGGACTCGGATTTAATCAACTGTACTATTTTTTAATCTTATTTAGTCCTAAAAGTGCTTCTGGTTTGTACGACGGAGAAATCATGAAGTTGTTCCTCGTTTTAAGCGTCTTTATAGCGTGTACAGGTAAGTGTTTTGCATTGTATACAAAGTTAGAAGACCAACTTGTTTTTGTATTTTGCAGCGCCGACTCCACCGGCTGACCTCCGCCCATTGTTTGCTTTATCTTCTTGGCTGATCTGACTCAAATGGTTTGCTTTTTATCACAGGGGGTCGAAATTGAACCATTATCAGGGCAGCCATACATAAGACACGAATATGTGGCGTAAAATATATGACCTATTTTTGGTAAATAATATTATTCATGTATTTAATGTTTACACTTGGAATGATTTAAAAACGTTTTCAACTATCAGAACGATCAGGGCACCACGTATTGTTAATGTAAACACTTTTACAGTTAAAACGTGCTTTTTCTTGTAACAATTGTAAAAAAAAAATTCTTCACAATGTCATCTGTGATGTGAAGTCCTACTATTTTTCCAACAATGATCACTGCAACCTTTTCAAAGTGTCCCATCAGCTTTTGCTTGGTCAAAAACCTATCTTTTAAAAATAATGCTGTTTAAAACTCTACTTTTTTTACTGTGTATACTGTAAACTATATTTACCCTGTACTTTTAGGAAAGCCTGTGAGTTCCTCCTGTGAAATTGAATTCAGCCCTCCCAAAGTTGTGGTGAGATTTGGAGACCCCTTCTCGCTCATCTGCAGCTCAACATCCAACCAGATCGATTCAATGGGCTGGGAGGCTATTTACGGAACAGGTACAGGACTACAGGATGGGGTATCTTCTGTTGCCTTAAAAATAGACTCTGTGAAGGACTGGAAAATGGAACCTCAGTGCTTCGTTAATCTCGTAAATGGTGATCAGTGTTCAGAAACCCTAAACTTCACCGTTTACAGTAAGTAGCTTTTAACTTTCTGTTAATCAATAATGGTGTTTTTGATCATTCAGTACTTGTGATGTTGGATAGCTTTTTGACTATTTTGCCAATTTGTCACCTTTTTTTTTTTTAAAACAGAAATGCCGGACAGTGCCTTCATCTCTCAGCCAAGTCAAATGGACCCCATGGTCGAGGGTGAAAAGTATCGCTTGCAGTGTGACATTGTAGATGTTGCACCAATAAGACACCTCTTTGTGGACTGGCACATAGGAAATAGTATATTCCATTCTGACAGTGACTCATTTATCGGTGACACTGAATTTCCAGTCAATGCTTCATCTGTCTTAAATCTGATTGCTCAAAGAGGCTATAACGGAGCTCAGGTCTGGTGTGAAGCAAAGATGTTATTTTCGCCACCGGTACAAAGCCTTCCCAAGATCCAGTCCAAGCCTCAGAAACTAATTGTACTGTGTAAGTTTTTAATGCAATCTTGAATTAGCCATAACAGTTCTAGATGTTTTTTTAAAGAGAATATGGTGTTTGTTTTGCGTCTGAATTAATCTCTGTTTTTCTCTCTCTGTCTGTATTTTCAACACATTTTTTCTCAGACTCGCCAACCTTCACCAAGCCCGAAAATGAGACGTTTGAACTCTTAGCTAGGAATAAAATAATGTTGAATTGCACTGCTACAGGAAACCCAATGCCGGTATACAGCTGGGGATTCGCTCACCCAATACAACAGACGAAGAAGAATGACAGTCAGCTCATTTTGACCCCATCCATTCGGCTTCCAGGGACCTACAACTGCACAGCGTCCAATACCCAGGGCTCCAGCACCAAGTATTTCACAGTCATCGAAGCTCCAAGTAAGATATTTTTCCTAAAATGTTACAGCAACTCTATTATTGTCTTGCAGTTTTGATAATTCTATAATTGCTTAATGCTATTGTTTTCCATCAGGTAGTCACCCTGGAACCACTGCTGGAATTTTAATTGCTTTGTTCTTAGCAATAATCTTTATTTTGGGATGTGTAGTTTATCACAAACAGAGAAACTCTTCTGCTGCATGACCAGAGAGTCTGAACAGATGAGCTGAGACAGAATGTAACAAAAACTCCCGTCTCCCACAGGGAACCGCACTACCTTTGCAGCCTTGGTTGGAGGATTTGTGTTCCTGGGAGCCGTGCTCTTCATTGGCGGTCTTCTTTTTGTGAAACCTGATGGCACGTTTTCTTTCAGCAAAGTCGGCTATCTCTAAGGACAGCTTGCCTCATCAGGACCTGTATGAGGCCAACTTTTTTTGTATTCAATTTTGCATGGGTTTACCATGTAAGTAGTACATTTTTTACATTTGTTGGTGCTTGGATTAACATATTGTCATGTCTCTTAAAGGCCTAGAAGTATAATCAGTTTGCTCGGCTATTTTGTGGCGTCATTATCATGCTTGGGTGCTATAGCTTTGACATTGCATCGCTTCAGCTGTCTGTAAAGCTCAACTAATCAATATTGCTATATTAACAAACGGCACATTTACATGCGCTCAAGACATCAGGTTACTTGGAGAAACCAGGGATATATTTGGTACACATCTCCCCTTTCAGCTTCCCACTCTGCTGTCAGAGATACACTTTTCCTGTCTGAAGTCTGTGTCCTGCACGAAAGCTGACTCTAACCCAGGTTATTTACTAGGTGCATGCAACCGCAACGGAGCATTAACACCCAACTCTGCAGCTCTACAGAGCTTTTTAACTTCCTTAAGCTCTTTGTTTTGGTTTTGTGGCCTGAACATTTGCTGTATGTTTCTGTCTTAGTAACTCTCAGCCACCTTTTATCAGCAGGAAGGTTTTTCCAGCAACATTTCTGGTAAACCAACTGTATGCTACTTGTCTAACAACAAAGCAACAACATGGGGAAGGAATTTGAGCATGGAAGAGACAAAAGTTTTTCTAAGAAAGGAGTATAGACTGTATGTTGGAGACTTGCATAGAGCTGATAGAAGAATATATATTAGAAACACTATTACATGTATAAGGCCAAAGTGGGTGTGTCAAATTGTTATAGAGTTATTCTGCCTCCAAGTGGCCGCTTTGCCTTTTGGCAGTCAGGAGCTGCAGCCCTCATCTCTTATAACTTAAACAAAATGTCTAATGATAAGATTGCACAAATGGATACTACTGAATGGTACTGATTCAACAACCATTGTTGCCTTATTACAAGCATTATCGCTTGTTTTCTATCCTTTTTTTCAACTAACCAAAGCAAAAATTGAGTTGATCTATTCTCCATGATGTTTTTATCCACTCAGGTCAATGGTCACTACATACTTTCCAGACACTACAATTGTTACAGTAATTACTTTAGAGTGCGTACTGCAACTGGGCAGTTTTATTTTTATGAATAAATTGTGCTATTTCATGTTATGTAAAATATTTGTTACCAAATGTTTCTTTAAAATATGCGCTGGTCCAGCTCTGGAATGTTGGTTTATTTTTGCACTGAAAAGGCTGACCATGCAATTTCTGTAACTTTCCTTCAATTTTATATGAAAAGACATGCGGACAGATGCTTTTTAATAAAATTACGTGATTATGAGCCACTAAATCCTGTGTCAGATATACTATTTTTCTGATGTATCGGTTAGAAATAAAACAAAAGACTGTTCTTCATTGTTAACTGCTGTTATCAAAGACGAATTCTTTCAAAAAAGGGACGTTGTGAATGATCCAAGGGGTTTTAAAGGGAAAATAACTGATTATATGATCCAAAATGTTAATTTCCCCAAATCCTTAGGCAGAATACTAAATGAGGGATAGACGGAAATCCCCTGGATCTCTCTCTCTCTCTCTCTCTCTCTCTCTCTCTCTCTCTCTCTCTGTCTCTCTCTTTGGCTTACATTATGCAGTGATCAGGCTGCCATACTAATCAGTATTGCACAAAGTGAATGTAAAGGAGAGCATTTGTTATCCTGCCTACGGTTGCCAATATAAACCTATTTTTTTCTGAAGGCATGTTCCTTATGTTCAGTCCTTGTCATTTTCACTAAAGGTTTTGCAAGAAAGCACTGTTTGTGTATGCTCTGACTGTGTTGCTATAACAACCTGGCAGAGTGGATATTGCTGAATTTGTCAAGGAGTTAAAAAAAGGTTATGATAGAAACACAAGCTGAACATAATTCTCTAGAGAACTTGAAGAGAGAGCAGCATATTGAAAGTGAAGCATGAACTTTAATCTGTACATTGAGATTCCCAGCTGTGCTCTCACACCAAAGAGCATCCGATTACTTGCTCACTTGCACTGCAGTTGCGGTCAGAGCGGATATGCTGTGTTGCATTCTGGTCACAGTGTGAGGCTTACAAGCTACATGCTGTACCAATACTCCTGCCTGCTGGGATTTCACAAAGCATGGAGTTCAGAAGCAAGAGGATACAAGAATGCAAGCAGAACTGAAAACAGGCTGTTGTTCACAGCCAGTCATGATGGCCGAAACAACAGATCAAATCTCTGGTTGGAAAGCAGAACATGGTCACACCTAAGGCTGGAATGTAGAAAGTATAAAAACAAAACATCCCCCCTTGACCTAAATTAAATAAAGTTCAGATTCTTGTAAATATGTGTATGTGCATTATTTCAGTTTAAAGATATTGGGAAAGTTTGGTTGCTGGAATAGATTAATTGCTTTAACTAAAACATGCTATAAATGTATTACAATTATTATACATGCATTGAAGATGTATTGGTATATTTCAAAATTGACAACATTATGAACACCATAATGGGTTTTAAACGGATATTGTAAATTGATATATTCATCATAAATACTTTCAGCACAATATTATTCCCGGTGATGTAATATGAATGTCTAAGGTGGGACCTGCAATGTCCTGTTTATAATGCATTTTATATAAGAGCAGTGCAGTACAAAGGATTTCGCTGTGTTTTTCAGAGGCCTGCCACCTGTTAAATTTCCCTCTTTCCCTTTCACCCCCCCCCACCCCCCACCCCCAAAGTCAGCTGGGATGAAGGGGGCCCTTTTGTTCCAACATAGTTCCCTGCAGAGTTGCCAAGCTTGTACAAGTTGGAATTTTTCTCTCTCTCTCGTCCCTGAATCGACGGCTCAGTGCACAAGATAACATGGGAAACACATTTTTGAGATGGATTCTGACACTTTGCATGATTTACTCCGGTAAGATTTTTGTTGTTTTCTCACTTGTTGGGGTTATAGATGGCGTTCGGTGCGGAAATGTTCTGGAAAACGATGACATATAGTCTGTGATAAAAATGAATGTGAGACCGACAATCAGAGCAACAAAACGTTAAAGCATTGCTTTATTTATTCTTCGCGGAACCACTAATTATATTGTAATTAGGATTGTTGATCTCTGTAGCGTGAAAATATGCCTGTTAGTATTTATATTACTGCAGTATGTTTCACAAGTGCAATTATGACGGGCTGACAGTTAAGCTGTAGGCCTAATTCCTTATAGAGGGCCCACAAAGTAAACATGTTGTTGACATGGCATACAAATACATCATAATCAATGTAGTTCTATGTAATTATACACAGGCGATTGCGTTGATTTCCTGTGTTGTTGGTTGTTACACGGTAACATTACAGCCTGCATACGAAAAGAGGCCGAGTGCAACAAGTGAAAAGAAGCTGGGGGAGATGACAGGCTAAATAGACGGTGACTGCTGCTGTGTGTCCATTTGTGAAAAGTAACTAAGTCTGAGTATTTAGAAAATGTATGTAGCCTATGTTTTACTCCATTACATTTATTTGACAGCTAGATACTTTCCAGTAAAGATTATTAATATAAAGAAAATACATTTGATGCATTAATATTATAGGTTAAAGGTGGGGTATGTAATTTATTTCAGAAACACTTTTTGTTATATTCCATGGAATGCTCTTAACATCCTGATAGCAATGAATATATGAAATGCTTTGACAATAAATACATTAAAAAATGTAATCTGTGGAAGCCGTAGCGCTGTAAAATGCACGACCAATCATTTTAGCCGGCCCGGCTAAAATAACTGGATGGCCTACCTGCCTGTCAGCCTTCCATCTGTGCACAAACTTATCTCGTGCCCTCATTGGTCATGTGCGCGTTCGTGTGTGTTGGAGGAGGGGCTCTGTAAGGAAGTGGCAGATTTTTTCCGGTTGTGTATTATCAAATTCTAGCGCACTCGAGCTAGTTTCTCCAAAAGTACATACCCCACCTTTAAGCTACCCAGTCGTATAGTCATTCAAATAAGCTCCTCCTTTGCCAGCTGCAAAATGAATACAATGCATCAATAACTATACTCAATAATGGAATATTACTCTGGAATAGGCCATTCTGTTTTAAATGTGGTTACTCTGTAAGTTTGATGCTGATACTTCCACCCATTGTGTCCCAGTGTCAGGTGAAGGTTGCTCCCTCGTCCTGAAGCCCTCCAGGGTGGTGGTGGGCTTTGGGGAGCCGGTGTCGGTCAGCTGTGAAGCTACTCGCCCGGTTCGGGTCCTGGGCTGGGAGTCTGTCATCAGTGCTGCACACACTCAACAGGACCTGTCCGTCCAGTGGAAAGTAGACAGCCTCATTGATTGGATAGAGGAGCCTATCTGTTATGGTGTGTTTTTCACAGCTCCCAGACAGTGTGAGGAAAAACTCAACCTTGTCCTCTACAGTGAGTCAACCCTTTATTTAACACACAGTGTAGAAAATGATCTTATTGACTTACATGAACCTGTTTGACTTGAACTTTTTATTTATTTAGAAACCCCAGATAGTGTCTCCATCAGGCCTGTGAACCACTCTGGCCCCATGGTGGAGGGAAAAGAGTACCAGTTGCTCTGCGAGGTTCAAAACATTGCTCCGGTTCAATACCTCACCCTGAGGTGGTACAAGGGGCAGACTGAGGTATACAACCACTCCTTCACTGAACTCACATCATCCTCACCTGTCCAAGTGTCCTCTATCCTCATGGTCACACCAACAAAAGCCGAGAATGGAGCACAGTACAGGTGCGTAGCGGAGCTGGAGCTCGGACCAGAGGGACCACAGCCCCCCCCCACTGTGACCTCGGAGCCTCTCAATGCCTCTGTGTACTGTAAGTCCTGAGGCTTATCTGCAAAAACAGTTATCATCAAAGTCAACTTTATTGTCAATCTTTCAGTTTGTGTGTACAGAAAGAGAGATCGAAATACCGAATACAAAATACAAATATTTATAAAAATATGTATACAAATATGTATATACCTATAAATACACAACCAACAGACACATTTATACATTATGCACACATTAAGACATAAATAAAAGCACAACAATCAATTTATATACAAAATAACAGTCACTTCAAAATCTGTGAAAATGTACATTAGTGCAAGACTGTCATAGCAGCGGAAAAAGTGTCTACATGTATATTTATCATATTTTCAATGTTGTGTATATAATACAGTTACTAAAGTATTCTAACTTTTTCACGAGTATTTATATTTCCTGCGACTATACTGTATATTTCTACTACACTAGAATTTTGAGGGGCAACATTTTACATTTATAGGACAGCTTTGGAGATTTAGAAAAATTCTATTAAATAATGCAAAATAAAATCAACAAATCATCAATTTTGTAATATTACATGTTAAAAAAACACTCTTATGATCCTTTGGTGAAATTCGCAAGCTACCCTGTATACATACTTCAAATTCAATAGAATTGTATGTTCACTCAATTGAAAATGCTGAATTTAATCCTTGTGATCTTTGCTCTAGTTCCTCCTACTTTCCTCGATCCGGTACCAGCGGTCTTGGACCTTACAGTAGGTGCTGCAATGACCTTAAACTGCACCGCCACAGGGAACCCTACGCCTGTGTACAGCTGGCAATCCTCCAATCCCATTCCCGAGGGGATGGGCGATGAAGCAGCTCTTACCTCCTCCTCACTGCTGCCAGGGACCTACACCTGCACAGCCTCCAATACACTGGAGAAGAAGAGCAAGCAGTTCATCATCAAGGCCAAGACCAAAGGTATGAGGGGACTCTGAAGTGCACATGTAGTCTCTACACACTGCCTCTTAATCAGCATCTTCTCATGCTTTCACTTAGGTGTTTGAAACAGGAAATCCTGAGAAGGGCTCAGATGACAACAATGGACATACAAGGAGAATCCAACAATGGGGATTTTACTGCTGCTGCTTTGGAGATGGAAATGACCTTCATGACTCAACAGATATTTATGAGGATCTTGCTATCAGGCAGGATTAGATCTCAATTAAAAACAATATATTTGATATACTTTGTTCGGTAACTGTTGTTTAAACTGTCAGTATTTTAACATGAAAGTGTTCGTGAGATAGATTGGTTATTTAGGATATAGTTATGCTTTCAATGTGATATCCTTTCTCTAATTTATATATTTGCTAGATCTATTTTCGTATTAATGAAATTATCGTGTAATTTTACCAATGTGTAGCTACTCTTGATATAAAAATGATGACGACATTATTATTAATGTATGCTGGAAATTAATTAGGGAACGTTAAAGATCACCCGGCCATTACTGTAAATATGAATTGTTAATTTTTCTTATCTTTATGAATAAAAGTTAAATGAAAACATTTTTGATTTTCACTTTTTTAACACCTAGATTTACCTAGATTTAATATTATCAAAATTAATGTGTTACTGTTGGCTGTGGGTCAAGTGTCATAAGAACATACATAAAGTGATTTTGAATAAAAATTACCTTTAACAAGTCAAAAAACATAATGTTTAGAATCAGGCTACAAGAATATGGATATGACAGTAACAACCACAGAGCAATGAGTTTTATAGACACAATTATTATAATACAGGTTTAAATTGACATAATAAAAAGTATTTTCACAAATTGGTCAAAATCCTTCAGTTACATTTAATTTCCCTTGTTGCCATCATTATTATGATATGTATTATATGCCTTTTTTGTGTTAACGAACTAACCAAACACCACTTTACTTTGTGTAAAGTCTTTCAAATACGATATGTGAAAAATAAGCAAAGGTCTTCCCATAAATTCATAGAGGTAAGACTATTTTTCTGAAGAACAGAAATAGCAGTTTGTATTGTTTTAATGTCTGCATGTAATTCATTACGCACCACCAGGTGTCGCTGCTGCACTCTTTCACATCATAATTTGAAATTCTATCCAAACGTCACGTGATCAAAACATTGTCTCGCTGAAGGAAGTGCTATTAGTTTAGCGGCTAACACCAACATACGACCTTTAATCTAAATCGTCATCAAAATACGTCCTTGCAATCTACCCGGATTCAAGACAAGGTGGGGACAAGAATATACAACGAAACTGTTTTATATATCTATGAGTGATGTTCTGTCCTTTGTAATGCAGTGCCTGATGTATTTTAACATATTCTGAAATGGTCCCTTTTCGGTCCGCTTCAGGAGGTATGCCACAGAAAGATCCGTGTCAAAAGCAAGCATGTGCAATTCAACACTGTTTACAAGGTACACAAAACAGTCATTTGAATGCAATTATGTTTTGTTTAAATTAACCCCACAGTAACCTTTGCTAACTCCTCCTGCAGCTAACAAATACGTGGAGAGCATGTGTCAGGATGTGATCCGGGACATGCGGCGCTGCTGTGAGGCCCGAAACTCGATCTGCTGCTCCGGGTTCAAGGACTCAAAACCCACGGAAAAGCAAAGTAACACATAGCTCCCTGTGGGATGCTTTCGATGGGAATCATGGTGAAAAGTCACATTGTATCAATGTTTTATTTACTGTCACATTGTCTCTATCCTGCAACAGCGAAGTACAGTGACTTAAATAGTCTTTGAAGAATTGTGAAATGGCCTTTCTCGAAGCAAACATTTTGACATGTCTTTGCAGAAAGGCACTTGAGCCCTGGGGCTGGCACACCTACAGTAGGCTATATGGAGTGTAACCACTAGTACTGTTATTAAATTAAACCCGTGTTCAACCAGTCAGAATGTCCTACCTCTCTGGCACACCATAACTTGTGGAAATGTATAATGTACACTGTCAACTGACTATTTATTAAAAATAATTGTTTTCTGCAATTGTGTTCTGTGGCTTTTCATGTCATCAAATTCAAAGGAACACTGTTGTGCAATGTCAGCCCCTGAGCTACTGAAACATTCATAATGTGTCCTAGTGTCCTGTCTGTCTGTCTGTAACTTTGTGTGGTAGTGTTACCACTGACAGGTCTCTCTTGGAAATGAGACCTTGTGTCTCAATGAGATTTTACACCTGTATAAATAAAGGCTAAATAAAAAAATAATGCAGATGTGACTTTTTAAGGGCCTGCAATCACTCATGGTAAACCAATCAGTTGTGTTTGAATATAATGTTGACTGATTAGACCTATTGACTGTATATGAAGAGATTATACCTCTTCCCAGGATCGAATGTGTACAGACTACTTTACTGACACCTGCCTGACCCATTTTTTTGTAGTTAAATAGTACACTGACTCTGTTGACCTAACATAATTACCAGTATAACGCAGCACATCTATTGATTTTCAAGAATACAAAATAAACAAAATAAATTGGATGAATTACATGAAATTGTATTTTTAAAATACAAACAAAACAGACAGGCATAGGTTATTGGAGATGACATGTACAACATAAGTAGTAAATATAAAATAAGGAAACATCCATATGAGGCAGCATACTAATATATTATTATTATTATTAATAATAACAATTTGAATACTAAATATATATATATATAAAACAATAATATAACTTAGCACATCTTTAACGTAAGCAGAGGTCTCATCTATGATAATTGAAAATACAGTCGGGCCTCTGATAACACATCTTATTACTGGGAATAATTTACATCACCTAAATATACATTCAAATAAAAGTGGTGTTCTGTCAGAAATGTTGCAAAAATATTGTTGACGCTTTTTTTGCAGAACATAAGCAGTAACCATGTGCATGAAACACAGTTTATTTGAGTTTGATTAGCACTTAACTGTCAACAACAACAACAGTCGTCTTTTTTTTATTTTCCGGCGTCGTACGTGCGTATGACGCAGTGACGTAATGACGCAGTGACGCCAAACGGAAATGTGCAGCAACGATTCTTTCTAGAAATCTGTAGCAGTTTCTCGCTAGCCCGCCTTAGGTAGGTGTAGGTCCATCTAAGTTTTCCTTGGCCAGAAACAGCCAACCACTGCATCGACTACTAAAACATCTTAGTAAAAAGTGTTGAGTTGTTTGCTTCATCGGCTTTTATTAGATTGGAGATTGAGGATAGCTTAGTTTAGCCTCCTAACTTAGCCGAGTCATATCCGAAGCTAACGTTGTTTGGCTCGTACTGGTATAATGTCTAGGATAGACTACAGCGTGTGGGACCATATCGAGGTGTCAGACGATGAAGATGACACCCACCCGAACATCGACACACCCAGCCTCTTCAGATGGAGACACCAGGTACAGATTTAAACAATTGTATATTTACAGTACGTATTTACATGTATACGTCGTTTCATAACTGTCCTGTTCTCACTTTGGTGATGTATACGACTGCACATAACTTCAATAAATCATTGAGAGGGGTAAGGACCCAAACCAGATTTATTTTTGGCTAAACAGACTACAGCTTGCTTCACGTTTTTACATTGGCATTTGTTCTGCAACACTGACCCCCACTGTTATTGTAATATATTGTGGTCTTACCATTACTGCTGGTGCTAAAGTATCATATTACCCATTTTAATTAGTTTAAATGATCACAACACATTTTCTAGATAATGTGTGTATCTAATATTGTCACTATCAGTGGTATAAGTTGTCATCTCTGACCATTACTGATGGAGAAGCTGCCTCCAATGGCTTCAGCCAGTTCCCTAAAGACAACATGAAACCCTTGTACCTGTGCTGTGGACTTATGTATAACTGTTATCATTTCTGTTCTTCAGGCACGTGTGGAGCGAATGGAAGATTACCACAAAAAGGGTGACGACATAAGCAAGGCACTTAATGAGAGCCGTCGTAAGCTGGCAGAGGCACAAAAGAAAGTACAAGAGCTGTCCGCTTCATCAACCGATGATGCCAAAGCAGAGCTGAGCAAAGCCCAGGCCGAGGAGAAGAAACAGAAAAAAGAGGAGCGGGATATAGATAAGAAGCTAGCAGAACACAACCGGGAAGAGAAGAAGATGCCATGGAACGTCGACACGCTCAGCAAGGAGGGTTTCAGCAAGGTGAGGCAGATTTTGGATTTAGGATTGGCATCAGATAGTTATATTTTCACTACAAGTCCCTATTTCAACAAAATGATATGTGGTTAAGAAGATTGTAATAGTACAAAAGTAACAAACTAAATAATAAACTATATCAGCCTTTGGTAAGTTTATATTTATTAGAATATATTGAGTCGTGTTTTTCTGTCTTTAGTCTAATAATTATAAAAGTAACTTCTCAATAGCACTTTAACAGTACATTTGGTCGTATCTATCCTTTTTTCAGATAATTTAAAGATGATTTATTTGCATGGTCTATGCTAAAAAAATATATACACCCTTTTGCAACAATCTGGTTAATTATATCTTTATTTATCCATCCAAATAAAATTAAAAAAAATTATATAATACAATAAATTGGCTTCTGTCCTTATCAGAAACATAGTCTGTAATGATGATTTTCTGCCCCTGTTTGTCCTCCTCAGAGCGTCGTCAATGTCCTGCCTGATGCCACTGAAGAGACTGAAGAAGAGAAGGAGACAAAGCATAAAACCTTTGTGGAGAAAAACGAGAAGCAGATCAAGCATTTTGGTAATTCTTATTGATATCTATGCATCTTTCAGAGTGTTGGTATATAAAGAAAGTACAGCTGGCCTTTCATTGCTGTCTTTAAAATAAAGGTCCATCTTCTTCTTATCTTCTTCTTTACTACAGGCATGATGCGGCGTTGGGATGACAGCCAGAAATACCTCTCTGACAACTCTCATCTAGTGTGTGAAGAGACTGCCAACTACCTGGTCATCATGTGCATTGACCTTGAAGTTGAGGAGGTAAAAACTAACAAACAGAATGTTTTTTATTAACATTTAGCTCCATGGGAATTGGTACTTACAGTTTGTTTTATGGGCTGTAACATTGTGATACTTTAACATGCACCAGCAATAGTGTTTTGAAAATATGTACATTATTCTTAAATTCCTTTTTTTTTGTAGAAACACTCATTGATGGAGCAAGTGGCTCATCAGACCATTGTCATGCAGTTCATTTTGGAATTGGCAAAAAGCCTCAAGGTGGATCCCCGCGGCTGCTTTCGGCAATTCTTTGCCAAGATCAAGGTGAGTAACTGCCACAAAGTCCATAAAATAATTCATAGCTTTTTTGATAAAAAAAGTTCAAGGTACTATGGAGCTAAACTCAGACCCTAAACTAGGAACTAAAGTTTTTGACATCGGCAAATAAGTCAAGTGATGCTAAAAAAACAACAGTGTCTTAAACCCAATTTTATTATTTTACACATTATAGATGCCGTTAATAACTGTGTAATATATACCTGGCTGCTAAATCCTAAGAACTGTTACAGGATGTGTATTTTTTTAAATTATGTAACTTTTTATTTTTTATTATATCATAACTTAGTACTTTTTTAAATGCATGTCACATATTTAACATTACATTACTTTACCTGACGCTTTTATCCAAAGCGTCTTACAATTACCAATTACAGGGACATTCTACCTGGAGTAACTAAGGACTAAGTGCCTTACTCAAGGGCACACTAATGGTGGTGTTCCTGGCGGGATTTGAACTCACAACCTTCCGATCTTCAGCCCACCTCACTATCCATTAGACCACTGGTTCCCAAACTTTTTGTGCCCAAGGCACACCAAAGGACAAGTAAAAATCTCAAGGCACACCTATTGTGCAAAATAGCCCTTATAACCAGGGGTGCACATAACTGGTACGCAGGTACGCATGCGCGGCAACAATCTGAAATGCGTAACGTCACTTGTGTCACAACGCGCCTTTGCGTACCTGATAGGTCATCAAAACAAAACACATATTTCGCCTACACATGTTTCTTGTCAATACTCAGTGGAGTAAATTATTAGACATGTCCAAAAAAAACAAAGACATTAAGCAGCCACTTTGCCGTTTCGCTCCCTGCTAAAATCTTCAGACTTTCTATGACTGATTGAACTGGGTGCTGGCCGTGCCGCGCAGGACATAACCGACGGACCTGTGAAGCTTCACAGGAGGCAGAGGCTTAGATCACTGGACGACAGAGTTGGTCGCCGTGTGCACAGACGGAGCTGCTGTTAACGTCGGTGTGTACAACAGAATTGTACCAAAACTACGTCAACTGGCTGCGGTGGGAGACTCCCCTGTGCACATTCTGTGCCCCGCGCACACACTGGAGAACTGCGCAAAATCAGCTGATCACAACGTTCACGCTCTGTGGTCAAGCTGCTGCAGTTTTATTTACAACAAAGTGGAGTAAAACACACAGCTGCAAACTTACTCAGGCTGTTAATGGAAGAGTTTGAAATCAGACAGAGGTGGAAGAAGTGTTACTCAAGTAAAATTAGAAAAGTATTATCATCAAAATCTAGTTAAAGTAGCGACAGTAAAAGTAGTCATTTTGCAGATTGGTCCATTTCATAATAATGTATATGATATGTTTTATAATTATTGATCATTAAAGTGTTTAAAAATTAGTTTGAATGACTTTGTATACTGCAGGGTAGCTTGTGGATTTACTCCAGGTGGAACTAAAGTCTGATTTAACACTTGATTATATTTTCACATCATTCATCCACATCTGTAAAGTAACTAAAGGTATTAAATAAATGTAGTGGAAGAAAAGTACATGATTTACCTCTGAACTGTAGTGGAGTAGAAGTACAAAGTAGCATAAAATAGAAATACTCAAGTAAACTACAAGTATCTTAAATTGTACCTAAGTACAGTACTTGAATAAGTGTACTTTGTTACTTCCCACCTCTGAAATCAGATATGACTTCAAGTCATGTGATAATTTCTTAGTATGTGATCCTTCAACTTGGCCTCAGGAAATGCAAGGACTTCACAGTTTTGGCAACAAGTTTTGGAGAAAGCAAATCGGAGGCTTACAAAGAGACAGGGAGGTGCATCTTCATCATCTTCATCATCTAGCATGCAAGAAGTGTAAATAGAGGACAGTGAAGGAGACACTGAGGAGGACAGTGAGGAAGACTGCACTTATTAACACCACGCTTCATGTGGGGTGAGTACCAAACGCTGTCTCCTGGTACTCATCTGAGTAACTCACTCAAAAAGTTATGTGCACACCTGCTTATAACACGTAAATGGAATGCATTTATTAGATCAAATCATTTTATTGTATTCAAGAGTGTTTCACTTAAAGTCTACCTCGCACTCATATCATGTAAAATATCTGTAAATGTGCATAATTATTTACTAATGCCAAATAAAATGTGACAGACAACTATATTACTCATGAAATATTTCAGAAATTAATTTGAAACTTTATCAAATTAGGCTTCATCAAAGCAGCAACACACTCATTTAAACCAGACAGGTCACAAAATAAAAAATGAGGCAAAGGAAACTCAGCAGAAATTCAGCACAGAGAACTGTCAATGCAAGGAAGCTGCACACTCCATGGTCCTGAACTACAAATTATAAATGTAACATTTCAGCAATCGGCATTGAAACATGTGCTATTGTAAATATTTTGCCGACTTACAAATTAGTGAGATACATGTGCCTGTCGGGGCGCGCAGATTTTTTTAATCCTTGGTGGCACTGAGGAGAGGGCCACTCGAAAGTCCTGTTCAACAGAGAGCCGTGACCTCCTGTTGTTCTTCATGTAAACCAGAGTAGAGAACGCCAACTCACACAGGTAGGTAGTGGGAAAAAGAAGAAGTTGCTCAATCGCGTGGTGGGAGATGCTTGGGTACTCCGATGCAGAAGCCAACCAAAACTGATCCAGTGGGAGCTCACTAAATTTGAGTTTCAGTGTGCGGTCCACACGGAGCTCTGCGCACTCCTCTCTCTCTTTCATAGTGAGCTTTTCTGTTGGGAATTCCTGGTGGAATGGGTCTCGGATCCAGTCATAGTCCTCGATGTCAGCCACACGTGGAAAATAGCGGTCAAACCTCTCTTTTAAGGTCTGAAGGTGTTCGGCATATATAGCGCGCTCCCTAGCTGCCTGCGGCGCAGCTGATGCCAGCGGGAACATGTCCATGGAGCCCTGTTCCAAAGCCTCGCGCCACAGGATAAGTTTGCCCATAAACCCCCGAATCTTGTCTGTGGATGATAAAATGTTTTCATTCCTGCCCTGAAGCTTGGCGTTTAACTCGTTGAGATGCCCAAATATGTCTGCGAGGTAAGCCAGCCTGGCGCACCACCTCTCCGCCTCTGTATTATGAAATGAGTGCATACAAAGTACTGATATAGTAAATTAAAAAATAATTATTTTTGTGTAGTTGTATATTGCAATAATAACGTATGGTTGTCACAAAATCCCACGGCACACCCGGACTTGCCTCACGGCACACCGTTTGGGAACCACTCCATTAGACCACCACTATCCCTTATTCCCCATTAAGCTGTCTGTGGCTATTTTTCCTGCTGTAATTACGCACATTTTCCCTCCGTGGGACTGATAAAGGTATTCTGATTCTGATTTCATCATGGTTGAGAATTTCAACTCTGACCAGACCTACAGTAGTAGTGATGTCACAGTTACTGGAGTACACCTGTACTGTAACACTGCAGCGAGTTGAATCTTTAAACCACTGGAGGTCAGCAAAATCAAGACTTTCCATAGGTGTTAACATACTCTTTAGGTTCCTAACTTTATCAAAACATTCTTAGAAACACCAAAACCGAGGAAAATACCTGTTTTATGTTGAATTAAATGCTCATGTTTATGTCTGCCAACACACAAAACTATGTGTCCACTCACAGACAGCAGATCAGCAGTACCAGGAAGCTTTCAACGACGAGCTAGAGTCGTTCAAGGAGCGAGTTCGGGGCAGGGCAAAGATCCGCATCGAAAAGGCAATGAAAGAGTATGAGGAAGAGGAGCGGAAGAAACGCATGGGACCTGGAGGGCTAGATCCTGTGGAGGTGTACGAGTCACTGCCAGCTGTGAGTCCTTTTACAAAACGCATGTGCACTTTCTTCTCTTTTCTCTTTTCTGAAGTTTAAAATGCCTTACAAAACATGTTCTTAATTGCAGGAGATGCAGAAATGCTTTGATGATAAGGACATCCAAATGTTACAAGAGGCTATTAGCAAAATGGACCCAACGGTAGGTTTCTTATTTCATATTTCAGTTATGTAAATGTAAAGTTACCTGATTCACGTGTGTCTTCTTTGTCCTACTTTGGGTATGTTAATAAATGTGATTGTTTTATGTGCTTAGGAGGCGAAGGTTCAAATGAAGAGGTGCATAGAGTCCGGGCTCTGGGTCCCTAACTCCAAGATGGATGATGGGGATGAAAAAGAGGAAGATCCTACCTATGAAGAGGTGAAACAGGAGCTGGAAGAAACTAAGAAGGAATGACCAACAATGATTCTATGATGTGCTGTTTTTGCAAATGTACTTACCCACTGTATTGCGGCTCCACTTTGTGTATGACTAGTTGGCCAATCATGAAATAATGCATTAGCTTTTTTTTTTTTAAATATTAAGCTGAGACTAGCATTCACCTATCTGCACAACAACATTGCATCAGTAACTCCTGCTTGGAAAAGAAAGTGCTGCTTGTGTTTAGGTCTTTTTTTTGTTTAGACATAAGCTGTGTTCTTACATTTATTTGTGTACACCTATCAATTTGTGTGAGTGCCTGCCTGCTTCATTTGTGCTGTTGTATAGTTGAAAACCGTTCTATACATATTCAGGTTGTGCACTTAATGATGGATGGATTTTTTTTTTTTGTCATTTACACATTTAATGTTTTTTGTTAGACTTTCAGGGCTCAAGCAACCATGTATTCAGATGGTTATTTCCCCAAAAGTGACATTTTCTACAAACTTGCTTAACTAAAGGTTGAATTATATCCCAAAACTCAAGGCCAATGTGTTGTGGTTTTCTCTATAAATGCAAGGTCCGGGTGACATGCTTTTCCAATCATGAAGTAAGAGGTCGAAAATGAGAACCATAAAAGAATCACACAAATATTATCCATCTGCAAGACCTGTTGTCGTGGTAACGGCTGCTTTTTAATGTGGAGAGACTGCATCTTTGCATGGGTTTTCTAATAAAGCATTTGGTATTTACAAATGACATTTGCTCTACATAGAGATTGAATGGTACTGTAGCCAAATAGGGTGGGTATGCTATGCCCTTTAATACGTCACTATACACATTAAATGACAAACACTATTAATAACAGTACCGACAGTGCCAGGTACGTGTGGTTGGATTCTATATTTTTACTTTCAATGCTTTTATTTTGAAGGTGAGAGTGCAAAATTGGACATTTGCTGGATGTTAAAACTGGCAATATGAAAATCAATGAAGCATCATCTTGATCATCACTAATTAAGAATGCTCAATGCAAACTGACAAAATCCCTCCAAGCTTTAGGGTGAGACAAATGAATGTGATAAAGGATTGGAGCCACATACTTGTTGTACCTCCATTTAGCCTGACAGAAGGTTAAAGAACATAAGGCTATTGAAATGGACATGACACTGACTGGATGAAATAGCTAACTATGTAAAGGTGGGTGCAGAATGCAATCTCAACACCTGACATAAAACAAATGCACATGAAAAAAAGTGGCCAGTTGAAATTATTAAATAATGACAGAAGTACAATATTATAAACTGGTCATTTATAATAATTGTATTTGATACTTCAAGTCATTTTGAGCTTAATCATTTAGTATTTGTCTACTTGAGTATTGCTACTTTTACACATAAGAATGGTATACAATAGGAGTTCTATTTCCACCCGTGTGCTGCATACTTTGTTATATATCTAATCTATCTAAGAAGTTATACACGTCAATGTATACCTACACATTTCATCGCTTTAATTCTCGACGTTTTATTTTGAAAAGTCATGTATACGTGCGTGTGCGCGCATGCCTGGTGGAGGGAGTGACCGTATTGCGTTCAGGAACCAGCGGTCTGCCGAGTCAACACTTCGCAGTTCAACAGAAACTTGTGTGGGCGAAGGGGAAATACGCTCAGAAGATAATGAAACCCGACTGTCCCTTCTTCTCTTCTTTGGCTTTGAAATAAGTCTGTGAAAAGTTCGACGTTCAATGGTAAGATACTTCTTTTTTAGACCGGTTGTTTAGCTTTATGTCTCCAATTGTGTTTACATATTTCCTGGTCATAGATGTCGGATACACCGTGAAATGCTTCAGGACGCGTGATTATGAGCCACCGAATGACGCAATCTGTTATATCATAATGTATTCATATTAAAACAAAATAACTTGTATACCTGTTATGGTGCTGTACAGTGTTGTATAATGTAGACAAGTTAGACGAGTAATATTTCCTCGGTAGGCCTAGTGACACATTTCCTGACAACATATTCTAAGAAGTTATTTCTACATGTTGTGTCATTTGGGAAGAGCATGTTAGTTTTAAGTTTGTTTTTCAGTTTGAAACTAAAAATAGAGAAAAACGCAAGGTTGATATTTCTAAACGCCTGCAGGTCCTGCAGTTCTGCTGCAACTCTTTTACTACTTTTAAATCCAGGCTGAAGATTTTTCTTTTTGTCGTTGCTTTCATATCTTACACTGCATTTGAACCTTTATTCATGTATTTTATATATTAGCTTGTTTTATGTTTTTTTTATTTTATTATATTAGCTTTTGAATTACTGTTTTTAAAAATGCCATTTTGTAATGTGTTTCTGCTGCACTATTTCTTAAAGCTTAAAGCACTTTGCCTTGTGTTGAACGGTGCTATATAAATAAAGTAGCCTTGCCTTGCCTTGTTGACTCAAGCCTTCATAATGCCTTCGTGATTCCACCCAATGCAACAGTTGATGACAGGCAAATACTCTCCTTTACTTTGTGTTCGTTAGTGATTTGGCTGTCCCCATCATGTCCAAACGTGGGTCATCCAAGCATTCAATGCACGGGGCGTTCCCGAGCCTGTGTGACCCCCCTCAGGGTCCTGGTATCCATGTTTACATGTTCTGGTCAAAGGAAGGGGAAAGATATTTGTCCCATACAGATGGAGAAGTTACAGCAGAAGACCTGTGCATCTCAGCTGCGGAGGCTGTAGGTGAGAGTGACCGAATACACACATACAGACCAAAGTAAACGTTTATCTTCTTGTGGTATTTCATCCTGCTGGTGGCTAGTGTGTGTAACATCCCTGTGTTATTCCCCAGGTATAACTCCTCTATGCCATGTGTTGTTTGCGCTGTACAATCCACAATCAAGCTGCTGGTACAGTCCAAACCACACGTTTACTCCAGAGAACAGCCTTGTACTTCACTACTGTATAAGGTAAGTGTGTTTTTATAGCACTGTTATATACACACAGATGAAACATATTCACAATCTTTCTCTGTTTTCCTTGTATCTAGGTTCTACTTTCGGAACTGGCACGGACTCAGTGGGAAGGAGCCGAGTGTTTACCGTTATGCTCTCAGATCTGGGGCAGGTCAGGGAGGTTCTCCCTTGCTTGAAATCGCATCCTTACAATACCTGTTCTCCCAGGTTGGTAATTTGTGTGTATTATAGGAGGGCACAATTTTCACAGGTTCAACCTATTTAAGTACTTAACCTCTTTGCTTCTCCTGTCTCCAAAAGGCTAAATATGAATTTGTGAACGAAGTGGTACAGGTGGAAGACGTGGACTCAGAGGAGAAGTTGAATCGCTTCGAAAATGAGAGCTTGGGGATGGCTGTGCTTCAACTCTCACATCAGGCAATGCAAACAGGCTGCTCCTTGCAAGATGTTGCCCAACAAATCAGGTAATTACTTTGGAAGGATTGAACATGGGGCAGTGAAGAAGTAACAACGACTTATTGCACGTTAATCTGTAAATCTGTCAACCTCTATACTAAATGGTCTATATGAATTTGAATATGTTCTGATGAAAGATATGTATTAGTCTTATTATAAATAGATTGTGTTTGTTGTACTGTTATATAAATCTAACTGTTATTGTAATCTAATTAAAGCACCTGATCCAGGTAACATTGAAATGTATTTTTTTCTTTCAGCTTCCTACGATGCATTCCAAGATCTTTCGCCAAACACATTTCCAGAGTCAACTTCCTGACGAAAATCAGGATCCGTCGGGTGTTTGCAGAGTTTGTGCGGACCTTCCAGCAGCACACTGTTGATAAGGGGAGACTGGGCGCACAGGAAATCATGTACAAGTACATCTCTACTCTTGAACACTTGTCACTGAGTTTTGGAACAGAAACCTTCTCTGTATCCCAGCTGGAGCTTCGAGAGGACGGGGATGGAAGCAGCTCTTTCTCCAACACCGCCCAAACAGAGGGTGCCTCAAAAGACAGCTTTATAGATCCCGCCACACACGAGATAATGGTGTCAGGCACCAAGGGGATTCAGTGGAGGAAAGTCTCTGGTCAGAAGGTTTGTTAGAATGCAATTTCAAGCTTGGATGGTCTCATTCTGTGGCCGGTTGTGTATTCTTCCAGTGTGGACATTTTGTTGATTCAGTCTCTTTATCTAGGCACTGGCAAACACTTACCTCAGAAATGACTACATGAAGAAAACAAAACAGTCCGACCAACCGAACGCAAACACTCCCAACAAATGGACGTCCTTCTGTGATTTCCCTGAAATTACGCACATAGCCCTCACTGGAGATAATGTGTGCATTAGCACTCAGGACAACCACTGCATGGTGAGAGCACTTGTTTACCCTTTTATGTAAAAGCTAAAATACATACATTTAATTGGTAAATGTGTTTGTGATGCATTAGTTTAATTGGTATTCTGAATATAAGATGTTCTCCTGATCAGATTGTTAAATCTTTAAAGCGTGAATGTCCTGTACTGTGTGCTAATTCTACCTGTTTATGGCTATAGGAGCTTTGAGTACGCTTCAGGGGTTTCATTATGTTTTGAATGCGTCTGTAGGAGGAATCTCTGATTGTAAGCTAGTGGTGTTTCTGTGCGTGTATGTAGGAGGTTCAGATGAACTCCAGCCAGGAGGCCCGTTCCTTCATCTCCCTGCTAGATGGATACAACCGGCTGACTGCATTCGCCCACCACTTTCTTTGTCATGAAGTGGCTCCCCCAAGGGTAGTGCTGAGTGTAGCAAATGGACTGCATGGACCTATGCAGTGAGTTTTATCCTCTTACACATGCACATACAGATACAAGCAGGATGTGGAGAAACACAGTGTGTTATATCACAACTCTGCTGTGATTCCAGTGATGATTTTGTGCTGCTGAAGCTGAAAAAGGAGGCAGAGGAGGGAGCTTTCCTGGTACGCTGGAGTGCCCTCGACTATCACCGCATCATCCTAGCAGTCATGAAAAAAAATGAGGTAAGTCAACACCCACACTACTCTCTTGAATAGATTGCAGTGCAGTGATTGTGGAAATGTGTGTGTTTATATGTACTTCTGGCTCACAGAATGGATCAAGGCCAAACCACAAGCAGTTTCGGATTCAGCTCAAGGGTTCCAAGTTCTGTCTGGAGGGCTGGGATCGAGAGTTCTCCAGTATGAAGGAGCTCACAGAAAGCCTCAAGACCTTTGTGCTCCAGTCTGGTTCGGACAGCTTTACTGTCAAGAAATGCTGTTTTCCAAAACAAGCAGGTTTGTGTCAATTGGGCTTTTCAATTATTGATCTGTTTTGCTGACTTATGCCCACTGTGTATTTTAAAGATTTTCTGTCTTCACCTTAAAATCATAAATACATAATTTTGCTCTCACTTTCAGCGCTGTTTATCGACCTTGTTTTGATGTGATGCAGAGTGTTGGAGATATCGACTATAGAGATGACTTATTTCTCTCAAATATTGTTATATAACTACATGGAACTTGGCTTGTAGTGCTCAAAGTGCCATCAAAACAATTGAAATCCTGACCCAGTTACTGAAGATAATCCAGAGAACAAACAATGTTTCTCTACAGTGCAGAAGAAGGCCTACATCTAGTCATGGACAAGAGGCTTATGCTCATTCATTGGCGGCTGTAGTTTGGTGGGAGGAGAATAGTTCCTATAAAATATTTCAATGTCTGTGGGTTATCCGAAGTAACCAGCTCATTTAAAATATATTGCCAATACGTTTTTTCAATTAATCAAGCGTTGTTCTGTCTCTTAAAGCACCACAAGACAAGTGACATTTTGTTTCATCACATTCAAGCAAAGATCTGCAGGGTTGATAACACTATGCAACTCACACCGGAATGATCTAGATTGAGCAAGGGAGAACAATATTTTTGTGGTGAACCATCCCTTTAACATAATCTATGTTTGTGTGATGTAGAGCTCTCCAACCTTCTGGTGATGAGGCAAGGTGCTCGCACGGAGTCCTTGTTCCTGAACACAACTCAGCTGCGCTTCCACCAGATCAAGGACAGAGAGCTCGTACAGGTGACAAGACAAACTCTCCACCTACATATGACCATCTGTTCCACCGGACTAACGTTCTTGTTCTCAGTTGTGTGACTGACCAGCAAATGTTGTTTACCATCAGGAACAACATTTGGGCCGCGGGACAAGAACTAACATCTACTCAGGACGTCTGCTGGTGCGAGGCGGGGGGGGAAAATGATGAGGATGACGAGTTCAACAACAACAACTTGGCTGACCGCAAAGGAATCCCTGTGGTTCTCAAGATTCTGGACCAAAGTGATAAAGATATCGATATAGTAAGCCTTGTGATCTCTGAAAAAGGCCTCAATAGTTACCAACACTCATGTATATTTTCGAAGTAATCTTTACTCTCTCCCTTCTCTCTAAGGGTTTTTTAGAAACTGCGAGTCTCATGAGCCAGGTGTCCCACAGTCACCTGGTGTTTGTACATGGCGTGTCAGTCAAAGGATCTGAAAGTAAGAGCAACAACACTGTTCACCGTCACAAACTCAGATTATACTTTTAGATGTGTGACTTCCTCGTTTGCTACTTCCTCATCACACACATGGTTTGTGTTTTTAGTCAAATGTATGATCCCTGTATCAAGTGAGCCGTGACGCAAATGCAAATACACACTCGCCCTGTTCTGTTTTTAAAGAGGATGCTTCTTGTTTACATGCATTTTGGGGATGTACTGGAACCTTCAATCTGTCAAACCTGTTTCTTCCTTAACAGATATCATGGTGGAAGAATTTGTGGAGTTTGGGCCTTTGGATGTTTTCCTTCGAAAGGAAAAGGCATCTGTGACTCCTCAGTGGAAATTCATTGTTGCAAAACAGCTTGCCATTGCCCTCAATTATCTTGTGAGTGCAAACACTACTTTGTTTTTGAGTGCCACAGATTATTATTCAATACAATTCACTTACATTGACCACAGCTAAGTGGTCATTAACGTGAATTGAGAGTGATGTAATGTAAGTGTGGTACAATTCATCTTTAGATCGTCTTAAGCTTTACAATCAGGTGCTAAAATATTTAGAATATATAAAATATTAACAGAAAGAGGGGAGTGGGGCTATTAAACCGGACGTCAAGTTTTGAGTCTGAGCTGCAGGAAGGAAATGATACTATCTTATTATCAAACAAAACTTAACGATAAGTGGTTCATTTTTGCCTTAAGATTAACAACGATAATAGTTTATGTTTCACTTGTTTTCTTCGATACTTCGCATCACAAAAACACATTACCAGTAAGTTTGTCATCCTTGTAGGAGACCAAACGGCTGTTTCATGGAAACGTCTGTGCTAAGAACATTCTGGTGGCAAGGCGAGGTCTCGAGCTTGGCACCTCTCCTTTTGTCAAGCTGAGCGACCCAGGAATTGCCCTGAGTGTCCTTTCAAGGGAAGGTCAGTACCAGGAATTCCCTTTACTTAAACTCCTAATAAACCTCACTTTCCAAGAAGGTCTCAGTCAGCTTCAAGACTTCTCTGCTTCTTTACTGTTCTGCCTTACTGATAAATCTGATTTCGGAAGCAGGAAATGTCTACCAGACCATTTCCTCTGACTTGTGTCCTGTTCTCTTAAAGTTTTATCTCACAATGTGTTATTTAAGAATTAAATCAGTCAATCTCAAACTGCTCACATATGTTTTCTAAACACCATGGTTAGTTTTGTCTAAATTCTGCTGTTTTTATGTTTTTCTTCCAAAAAAGTTTAACCAGAGCACACAAAAATGTATTGATTTCACCTCTGTTACTTTTAATTGTCCCTATTCTGCACTGTAGAGCGTCTTGAGCGTATCCCCTGGATTGCCCCCGAGTGTGTGGAAAGCGGCGCACCCATTGGAAATGTTGCTGACCAGTGGAGCTTTGGCGTTACCTTGCTGGAAATCTGCAACAACGGCGATCTTCCAATGAGTGGCAGCACATTGTCAGAGGTATTTCTCTTCCAACAGCCACAAGCTGCACCTGCCCTGTTGACTTCCATTTGTAACAATGTAACCCCCCCCCCCCCCCCCCACAACAGAAAGAGCGCTTTTATCAACAAAAGGGCCGTTTAGCAGAACCATCCTCCCAGGAACTGGCTCGCTTCATCAACATGTGTATGACCTACGAGCCAATGGAGAGGCCTTCGTTCCTCACTGTGCTCAGAGAGCTCACAGACATCATAATCAAAAGTGGGTCTTTACTAGCTCACCTCTTAGTTTTTTTGTCAGTCTAATTTTGGTGATATATATAATTTGTCTTGGTTTTTCTTGATCACAGATCCGGATATATCCCCCAGTGAAAGTCTCCCTGACTCAGACCCGAGCGTGTTCCACAAACGCTACCTGAAAAAGATGAGGGACTTGGGAGAGGTAAGTTCCAATACCACATTACCTGTAGTATTCTTCTTCCTGTATGCTCGAGAATAATCCCCCTGCTCATTGCTCCGTCTGCAGGGACACTTTGGGAAGGTGACTCTCTACCAGTACGACCCGGCCAATGATGGGACAGGAGAGCGCGTGGCCGTGAAGGCTCTGAAACAAGAGAACAGTCAAGTGCTTGAAGGCTGGATGAAGGAGATTAACATCCTCAAGTCCCTCTATCACAGCAACATTGTCAAGTACAAAGGCTGTTGTACTGAACTCGGTGAGTCCTCAGCTGTCTTCGGACTGCTTCCTTTAGGTTTTTTGAAATTAGAGATGCATCTGTTATGAAAACATCAGTGAAAAAGTGAAAATGCATAAGATTGCAATTCAATCCCATGCATGCTACTTCAAAATCAAAATCCTTGGCTTTTTCTGCTGGCCTTCTCCCCTGCTCATATGATAACTTTTTGTATGTGACATACAATTGAATTTGCCACTACAAAAAAGTTACAAAAATGTGTTTGCATGTTGTCAATTAACGTTCTTTGACATATTTTTTTTTAAATGCAAGGTCAAACTTAAAAAAAGTTGCATTTACCGCATTTCTATTTGAAATATAAATGAACATACATTGACTACATGTGGAAAGAAGTGCTTGATGACTACTCTGTTTCAGCTTACAGTGGTCAGCGGACAATTCAGGGAATAGATTTTTGTTCCTTGCTTTTTTTCTGTAGATATTGAAAATCTTTTCAAAATGCAACCCTGTCTCCCTTGTATGTCAATATTATAAACTTCATCTCACAGCACACTGAGCATCACAGCCCCTTCAGCACTAGAGTAGGCAGCAGGTCATTCGTGCCTTTGATGGAGAATGAAGGATGAGTACTGATGCTTTGTACATTCTCAGGAGGACAGGTGGTGCAGCTGATAATGGAGTACCTTCCTCTGGGGAGCCTGAAGGAGTACCTTCCCAAACGTAAGCTGGGAAGGCCTCAGTGCCTTATGTTCGCTCAGCAGATCTGTCAGGTGAGTGCAGATGTTTTGTGTTGATTTTGCTAATCCAGATTTCCAAATTCAAGTTAGTCTGTTCTATAGTGGGTGAGATACTTCTTAAAAGATGAGCCACAACAGTTTCCTTTTTAAAAACTTTGTTCATCAGTTTTTTTTACACTGTTAAAGTTTGCAATCCTATCTTTATTAGATCCATCTTTCATTTATGTTGTCTACGTTCAAAGGGTATGGAGTACTTGCACTCTAAACGATACATCCATCGAGACCTCGCTGCCCGAAATGTCTTAGTGGAAAATGAGAGTTTGGTGAAGATTGGAGACTTTGGCCTGACCAAATACATCCCTGAAGGCGATGTCTACTATCGTGTCCGTGAGGAGGGGGACAGTCCCGTCTTCTGGTAAGTTCACGCAGCACTTAAAATATGGATTCAATGATCTGTTCCATGATAACCATTCAACTGTGTTTTTTTCTGTATGCATAGGTATGCCCTTGAGTGCTTGAAGGAATACAAATTCTCCTTTGAGTCAGATGTTTGGTCCTTTGGCGTTACGTTGTATGAGATCCTGACCCGCTGTGTACATCGCCAAAGCCCGCAAGAGGTACATCATCACCGGCCTCTTATAACAAGCTCTAATCAGAATAAATTCCCATTTTAGACAATTACAGTCAATTTTGAATCCCTTTGTAAGATGCACAATCTGCTCTGTTGTGTTTGTTTTGTAGAAGTTCAGGGAAATGATGCAAGACACCAAGGAACACATGACTGTGATGGTGCTCATAAAGCTGTTGGAGAAGCAGCACCGATTGCCTGGCCCCGAAAACTGTCCACATGAGGTAACATACTAATTAAACACTCTTGACATTTTATTCAGATTATGAGTAGACTGATATATTAACAATTATTGTTTTTTAACCAACAGGTGAAGATTTTAATGGAGCAGTGTTGGGCTGCAGACTCAGCACAACGGCCATCATTCACAACCCTCATCGAAAAGTTTGAGGCCATTCGCCATACATACTGCCACTCCAATATAAAGTTTTCCTCGGCTCAGATTAGCTGAACAGGACTGTGAAGAACCAGCTTGTCCACATGGCATCCCTCTGCCACCATAACCACATTACAGGCTAACCAGTTGTGTTTCCGCTGTGCAATGCCTGCTGCCTTCATTTACATAGATATCTTTACATTTATTTTTTGATAAAAGCAAACAGCTATCCTCTCATATGTGATATGTGACCAAGCGGTACTTAATCAGTGTGTTTGTTTTCCTGTCATTTGAGTTAACTTTCATCTTTCCTTCTCTTACAATAATAATAGGTTTGCATATATCACAGTAAGTATTAAGAATTCCTGTAAGGTTGTGAGATTTCTCTTTCATTTGATGTTTTTTAAATGTTTTGTCTGTTTTAACTTTCGTTTCATTATGTATAAACCAAAAGAACAAATTCAAAATATAATACACATTTCTTTTCATGACAGTCTATTAAAAACTGAAACTTATTTATCAAAAAGTGTAAATGAATGCTTTACAGCTAAATATCTGTTACATGAAAAGTAATTGATCATAACCTAAGGGATGTCCTATAATTAACTTTTATATTCGAGACAGATAACTGACCTGGGAAATATCCTGTATTATGTTCACCTTTTAAATGCATCCAATACCGTTGGCTGAACCAGACCAGTCAATCTGTTGGCAATCCTGCACCTGTGATCTTGCTGCACAGCGACAACAAAAATCAACAGAATTAATGCTACTCTGACATTGGACGATATTTTTTTACTGATTTACTCGATAGCTGCATAGAATTGTTGGTATGAGCTGGCCAAATGATCCATGACAGATGCACACAGCTGTCCTGGCATGCAGAATATATTCATTTTAACAGGTGTTCGGATCTGGACAGACAAAAATCCAATACAAATGAAAAGTTACAAAGGTTCTCTGTTTTGCCATTGGCTTTCCAACTTTCTAAAAGCGGAAATAAAGTGCAGAAAAGACCAAAGGCTAGTATGCGTAATGTATATTGTCTAGTACTGTAAGTAATATTCCATAATGTACACACCATCAGCTGACACTCTTCCTACATGCTATGGTACTGTTCCTCATGGGAACCGAGGAAAGAAAGTGTCTTCCAATTAAAAAATATTGTGATAGGATTACATTTTGCAATTTAGACTTATTTTATTTAAACACATTTTTAATTGTACAGTATGTCCAATGTAGTGAACCTGAAGACCTTTTTGGTGAAAAGTAATGTATGTAAAGTATGTAACATAGTATGCCTATAGATTGATATTAATACAGGAATACGTTCACATAAGTAATTGATCTGAACATTGTTGTATAGTTGGACACTAAACTAGTTTGTTTTTTGTTGTCAATGTACTGGGAAAAGCACTAAATTGGATTCCAGTCTGCACAGGGTGTAGGGTCATCTTGACTTGTTTCATGGATGTGGTCTCCAATTGATCATACTCATAGGAACAAACTTTGAATTCCTGAGGCAATTCTAATTTTTCATGGCACCACTTCAATAAAAAAGCAATAAAACAGACTTGCTACTCTTGGCCCACAGAGGGACATGTCTTTCCTGCTCATCCCTATCTGTCTCTATGTCTGTATATGTCTGCTCATCTGAGCCTCCTGCAACTTTTCCCTCTTCTTCTTCACCCTCCACTATCCCAGGTGTGAAATCCTCATCCCTCATCATCTGAGAGCTCAAAATCAGTATCTCCCTCAACTATCTCGTACAGTATATGTCTGCTTCAGTTCTGTTTCCTGCAACAACAAGTCATTAAGTACATGAAGATGGTCCTGATTTCCACTGGAACTGACATTTATAAAAGAGCTGTTATTTCAATAACATACACTATCTGACATACACGTCCTCCTCCTATGAAATGTTGTTGGTGCCTGCCATTTTGGATGAAAATAAAGAGGAACTTCCCAGCATTCAATTTTAACCTGGAAAGCCCAAGATGTCCTCTGTACAATGCAGCAGGTAGAGTAGCTCAAAACAGTAAAAGGATATGCATGAGAACAAAATGTCCACTACAGAGGACAATGGGCTGGGTCTCTGGGATGTGAGACCATAAGACCAGGTTTCGAGTTATGTGGGAGCCAATGGGAGCTGAGCTCCCATAAGGAGGGGTCTGAGCTCCCACGGACGCAGTGAAATCATACATCTGTGGGGGTCGCTAATACATTACCAACAACCATTATTTTAATCACAAATAATGCATGTGTCAATGTAATGAGTATTATTTACGTTAAAGGTTGGGTAGGTAAGTTTGAGAAACCGGCTCGAGATACACTTTTTGATATATTCCATGGAATGCTCTTAACATCCCGATAGCAATGAATATCTTAAGTGCTTTGACAAAAAATCCATAAAAAAATGTCATCTGTGGAAGCTGTAATACTGTAAAAAGTACGACCAATCATTTTAGCCGGCCCGGCTAAAATAACTGGATGGCCTACCTGCCTGTCAGCCTTCCATCTGTGCACAAACTTATCTCGTGCCCTCATTGGTCATGTGCGCGTTCGTGTGTGTTGGAGGAGGGGCTCTATAAGGAAGTGGCAGATTTTCTCCGGTTGTGTATTTTCAAATTCTAGCGATCTCGAGCCGGTTTCTCAAACTTACCTACCCCACCTTTAACGAGGTAAATAGGCTAAAAGAAAAACATGTTTTCCAAAAGAACAACGCATCTCTTGAATAACAATATGCCTGCACTGCACCTCCAAGGTGCGCAATACTTTATTGCACAATCTATGCCTGTGAGCGTGCCGCGCGAGCCGAGATGATGTGTGTGTGCGTAGTTGAACCTTTTCATACAGGGCGGTGGTAAGTAGGGGTGCTGAGGGTGCTGCAGCACCCCCTGATGGAGGACAGGGAATCTGCACGTCCACAAGATTAAATGGAAATATAATACAAATATAATACAAAAAAAACTAATTTTTGGCCTTGATGTTCACATTCATAATTAAGTAAAGATAACACCCTTTTCACCCCGGTTACATTTTCCATGTGCCCTGAGAGGCTCAGTGAGGTAAAGGACTCTGAGTGTTTAGATAGTTCACTTTAGTCTAAGTTATCTCAGTGTGTCTCAAACGGTTTTATCACAATTTATGTAAACAAATATTTCCAAGGCACACCTTTATAATTATTAGGATAAATAAAAACAGGTTTGGAATCATTCCAATGTCATTTCATTTCATTTCAAACCTTTATTTAACCAGATTGGTCCCATTGAGATCATAGATCTCTTTTTCAAGGGAGACCTGCAGCATATAGGTTCCACATGAAACATAAAACAATAAAGGACATTATACATTATATTTACAGGTTACATTTACATAGTTATCGACATTTACAAGTACCCATAGTATCAACGAGCATTTCATTTAGCCTAGCTTTAAAAACATGCAGAGGAATGAGATTGCTCAGTTTCAATTATTGCTGAAGATTGTTCCAAGCAAGTGGAGCTGCGCACATAAAAGCTGTCTTACCTAAGACAGTCCTTGCTCTTGGCACATGTATACTATAGGACAGTAAACCAACAATATCCTTTAAAACTGGAGAGATTAAAAAATATGGATGAATAAATAAATGTTAACTGATAAAATAAGATATAATTGAACCAGCAAAAATCTTGCCTAGGGCAGCAAATTGGTCAGAACCGGCCCTGGTGTCATCCCCACAGCACCCCCCATTTGAAACATGTTCCCACGGCTATGTTTTCATATTTAAGTTTGTAGCAAGTAGAGGGCTGCTGGCAGGCCCGGACTGGCCATCGGGAGGGCCGGGAGGTTTCCCGATGGCCTAGCGATTTTTTTTTTTTTAATGTAGGCTATTGTGAACGCAATGCTGCGCAAATGTGGGTTTGCCTCACACAGGGTGACTGTCTGTCTACATGATGTGGCATCTGTTTCATATGGGTGTTTCCATAGATCTAGTCTCTTTATTTTCCCCTCAAAATGCACCAGATTGATGCATTTAACTCCAAAATTAAAAAAATATCTTACCAGGGGGGGCATGCCCCCGGACCCCCCTAGAGGATTTGAGGTCCACCCCCAAAATATGTTCACATGGATAGGTTCCCAAATACATTTGCAATTTTTTTAAATAGTAACCCCTGTCCATATGTTTATTATTGGTGTGTGTGTGTGTGTGTGTGTGTGTGTGTGTGTGTGTGTGTGTGTGTGTGTGTGTGTGTGTGTGTGTGTGTGTGTGTTTGAGTTTGAGTGTGCGCGTGCATGCGTGCGCACGCATTAGTTTCAAAGACCCCCATAGAGCTCAGTTTATAACTCGAACCCTGCATAAGACGGACTGTTTGTTACAAGCCAACCAGCCCACTGCAGGGGACATCAAGAAAATATAGAATAATATGAATCAGCCCATGTTTAAATACAAAAAACAATATAGTAAGCATATAATTCAAAGCAGACAGTAAACTGCAACAACATGAAAGGTATCCATATGGCTGTACGTGTTTATTAAGGTTTTTTTTTTAAATTCAAGTTTCATTATATTAGGCCTATATTATGTTCTTTGACACTTATAAATCTCCTGATGTAAGACTGAGAAGGATTTTAAGATCTTTATAGTCCAAAGTTTTATATCTGATGAATTATTGACATGCAAGACTGCTTATAAAAAGTAAACGTGTCATACACAGAGGAGGTTCAATGTGCTGTAAAGAGAAGTTAAAACAATACCATTTAAAGGCAATACACAATATATATATATATATATATATATATAAAGTAATAATAATAGTAGTAATAATAATATAATAATTATTATTATTATTATTACTAATATTTAAGGTCATGGTTTTGTCATCTATATCCTAAACTGCAATGATTGGCGCATTCCTTGGACATAAATGTGTAGTTTTTTCCTGTTTTTTTGTACCTAGGTAAAGTATGTGCGTTTAAAGCCCATTGGCTTGTCTCTACTGAGAACTGCAGGATCTGCAGCATTCATGTCCAGTTTGAGTTAACGTGGCCCCGCCCCCTACCTCAGTTACGTCGTAGTCATGGAGAATGCGTCCTCCTCTCGTCCAATGAGAAGCGGCGCTGGGGCCATGTGTGTATTGTTTAAACTGCTCAAATCGGGCTGAGTTTTCAGACCGACAAAAACTTCCACCAAACAGAGTGATGGCGGCCGTTGTGTCTGTTAGCACAGCTGCCAGAGATGAGAGCACAGACACAGGTCTCAGTTTCGCCCCTCGTCCGCTTCACGATAACTATGACCTCCCTGTGGATGCGGGTCACGAAAGCTGGATGTCCGGAGGAGACCACCGGTATCATGAACCCGGCGGAGAGGACTCACCGTCGGACCGCGACTGTCAGCGGAGGGTCGACGAGGACCTGACATCACTGAGCCCCGAAGAGATAGAGAGCCGCTTAGAGAGAACTCGCCGGGAGTTTTACAACCGTAGAAAAATAATAATAAAGAATCTACCCTCCGACGTTAGCAATCAGGTAAGAGAAAAAAGTCCTGGAGGTTTCACTTATTGGATGATTGATTGATTGCTAACGTTAGCCTAGCTCCAAATTGCTTTGCCATGCTACCTATCTTAGCCGAGTAGCCATTTAACTAGTTAGCTGATTTTAGGTTTGAATAGTGCGATATTTTGTTTTAATGAAT
Source organism: Trematomus bernacchii (assembly GCF_902827165.1). NCBI lineage: Eukaryota > Metazoa > Chordata > Actinopteri > Perciformes > Nototheniidae > Trematomus > Trematomus bernacchii. The sequence goes on along the minus strand of NW_022987720.1, from coordinate 16,547,555 downwards.
CTGCAATTGGTTGAATTTTTAAAGGCAACACACCATAGCTGTTATTTGGTAGCCACATAGTATCATTATTGTTTTACTTCGGGGTTTGGGTTGTTAGTATTTCTGCCAGGTGGTCAGATAACTGTCAATAATGGTCATCTGTGGCCTGCATGACCTGCCACTCCTGCCTCGTAGGCAACAACTTGATAACTTTTTATATTTGGATTTTATTTTCACTATTTTAAACTCTAAATCAAAACTGTCGTTGATTATCCTCCCCCACATGGCGGTTACAGGTGCAGTGGGACTTTATTCATCAGCCCATCTGTTGTTTAAGCTGGCGTTTGGTTGTATCGACCAGCCAGTGACTTACTCATGATGCCACATTTTTTTGGAACGTGCCTGACTCGTGGGGAGCGGTGGGCCTGCGGGCGGAACCATTGTTCACAGAGAGGGGGGGGGGGGGAGCAGTGGGAGTTCGAGATGTGAGTTGCAATACAACAAAAGGTGGAAGGTGTAGAGACAAAACGTTTCAGAAAATGCTAGATTGAATCGCCATTCGTTTGTGAATGGTCAAAAGCAGCGCAGAACAATTTCTCATAGAACAATGAGTCAGTTGTTGACCTCTGACTCCTCCACAGGTGCAACTTGTTGCTAGTTTCCAAGTGACATGAATGAGTTAATTATGTGAATACTTATCTACAGTTAACCAATTTACAATAAAAAAAACGTCTTCTTTTAGTAAAATATTCTATGTGTGGTTCCTTGGTTAAATGGTTGTATCAATTCAGATTTCTTAATGTCATTTTTGTTTTTTCTCATTCACAGGAGGTCCATGAGCTGTTGGGCAACTATGACTTGAAGTACTGCTTTGTGGATAAATACAAGGGCACAGGTTAGTTTAACTAACTTGAATGAATAATAAATGAACTTGAACTAAATCCCTCAAATTAGGGCTGTGCGATTATGGCAAAAATCATAATCACGATTATTTGGGTCAATAATTGATATCACGATTATTAAATACGATTATTCATTGACTTTGAAAAAATCAATTTATTGAACTTTAAAACAAATACAAATAATAATTTGAACAGTATCTTTTTAACTGTTGATTACCCTGAACGTATAATTCAACTGAAAAACCAATACAAAAATAAATGATACATTTAAATAAATAATATCAAAATAATAAATACCAATAAACAAGATCAACACATATTTTGGAGCGCACTTCCACAAGCTACTAAACATATATAAATACAAATAAATGAGACCAAAATGAATTGGATCAAATATGTTGCAGTGCACTGTCACAACCTAGCAAAGCAAAATAATAGTTTTTTTCGATTATGTTGTTTTCGTAATTGTGGCAGGCCAAAATCGTAATTGCGATTAAAATACGATTAATTGCACAGCCCTACCTCAAATGTTACCCTAGTTGTTTGCTGCTGGTTTGTATTCAAGGTGTGATTGTAGTCTGTATACAAGCGGCCCCCTTCGGCTCTGAAACAAACCAATACAGGAGTGCCTTTATATTATATATTAGGTCTATGAGAAAATGATCCTACTTCTAACTTGATTTGTTAGCTAGGTAAACATTTCTTTATTACTTTATGGTCTCAATTGGTAGAATTGTCATTAAAATATGATGTCCATTGTGATTGACGGGTCGTTACTGCGGTTTTGTCCAGGTCTTGTCTGTATTTTGGTCTTAGAACTTTAATTTCACAGAAAGATTTCAGTTGGTAACTTGTCTTTCTTAATTCAGCATTTCGGTTGTTGGTTCGGAATCTCGTGTCACTCCTGGTTGCAAAAAGACACAATATGGCAACAGTGAAAATGTCAAAGTTATTTCAGTGTTTCCCCTACCATTGTCTTGGAGGGGCGCTGCGCCCCGCCAACGGAGCCCCGCGCCCCCCCTGAAATTCAAGGTGTTTACATTTTTTTTTATAAATATATATAGCACCAAATTGCAACTAATCTATATCTACTGTCACTTTTCACATTGAACATGTGCTCTTTTATTAAATAAACTAAACGCTTTCATTTTAAGTTGTGAGTTTAGTATTTTTGACCCTAAGAAACACTGATGCATTAATCAATAACAATAATCCACTGCTCCTCTCTCTGCTCCAGAGGATTAAAAAAATATATAAAATATATTTGAAACTCTCATACAAACAAAACAATGTTCTAAAGTCATGTAACCAGAGTTCTTCCTCATCCCACTCTGCATTTAACTTAATGTTTGCCCTCTTCATCCTTACCTTATAAGGCGGCAGGATTGGCAAGATCCAATCTGTGAATTTGATTGACATATGGTTGAACTCACTTGTCGCATCAACAGTTACTTATTTGGATGCATCAAGGAAACCAGATTCTGTGAATCTAAATGCAAAAATAATCAGTCATAAATTATCCTTAGGGGTATAAATTCACCTTGTATGCCCCAAAATGTGAGCTGCGTCTTAAATCAGGGGAATTGCTTGTTTACAATGGTCTAATTGCAACAAAGATCAGGTTTTCTTTAGAAGCCTCAAAATCAATTTGTCAGGAAGATCTGACATTCAAGAGCACTTAAACAGCAAACTGCACCTTAATGTCTGATAATAATGGGGCAGGAAATAGCATAAGCCAGATGGTAAACTCTGGGTATGTCTGCTATCTACCAAACTGCTGCGGCAGATAACCTTCACATTTAGGTGTGCTTTTGTAGAAAAATAGTTGGCTGGTGAAAAGGTTAGGCTATAATAACCTTTTATTTTAATTTGGCTTTCAGGCTGCAACATTTTTTTTTTGTTGTAATCCTCCACTTCTCTTTCAAAACATGGGTTACAGGATGTTTTTGTGACACTGAGCATCACACCATAGGGCTCTGTTGTACAAGAGTCTGTCAAATTGGTATACACTTTGAATTGGTGATGTCAACTATAAACAGGGCTATATGTGTGTTTTTTAGGTTTGAACATAATCAGATAAAATGCCTTTTTGATTCTTGTCAGCCATGATGGCTCCCTTTTGTAGTCTCAATAAGATAAATGTTGCAGTGCCATGAAAGCATGTGGGTGGTGACATTCTGCCACCAGCGTTGTCTTTTATCACACCTGGAGGACTGTTATCACTAAGGCTGGCTCCCTGAGACCTGCTGTATATGAAGAATCTATTTGAATGCTGACTGAACAAATATCACTGCCTCACTTTTAACGTTTCCCTCTTTTCCCCTTAGCATTTGTGACACTTCTCAATGGGGAACAGGCGCAGTGTGCTATCAAAGACTTCCACCAGCATGTGCTACGGGACCGGGAGATCTCTGTGCAGCTGCAGCCAACAGACGCTCTGCTGTGCATCGCCAACCTGCCCCGCGCCTTCACCCAGCAGCAGTTTGAGGAGTTGGTGCGGCCCTTTGGTAACCTGGAGCGCTGCTTCCTGGTGTACAGCGCCTCCACGGGGCACTCCAAGGGCTACGGCTTTGTGGAGTACATGAAGAAGGACTCTGCTGCCAGGGCCAAGTCGGAGCTGTTGGGAAAGCAGCTGGGCTCCCGCATGCTGTACGTCCACTGGACTGAAGTGGGCTCCCTCACATATCCACTGCTGAACTCCAAGTGTCTGTGTGTGGACCGCCTGCCCTCCAGCCTGCTGACAGCCCAAGACCTCCGCAATGCCCTGGCTGACACCCATGCGCCAGTCTTCTGCCAGGTCAGATTCAACACAAAAACACTCCGGGGCTGCAGCTAACTTTTGTTTCATCATAGATTAAACTGCCATACATTTTCAAAAGTAGTGGAGTAATAATTTGATCTATAAAATGTCAGAATATTAGGACATCCCAGTTTCTCAAAGTCAGATGTGATGTCTTTCTTTAATGAATGCTTATTGGTGATTATTTATCTGTTGATCGCTCAAGGATTAGTTGCAGCTCTAAAACACTGGTACAAATTGATATGATTTTTAGAAAAATGATTTATCCAGATTGTATTTTACACAGATAATGAATGTTATACTAGTTTGGATCAGCCATTTGATGTTCCCAGATTGGATTTGAATTGAATGTGCTGACATGTGTATACGAGTTGTAGCCATGCCACTGAAGGGGTACGGATGGCAAGATTCTATTTTTGTGTATATACACAAATGAAATGTTTTGGTGTTTCTGTACCCTTTCACCTTTACCCCAGTTTTCCTGTGGCCACTCAAAGTTTCTATAGCAGTGAGCATTGCTGGTTTCTATGGTGATGACCACCTGACTCCCCCAGGTGGTGTCATTCAGCGGGCTCTTCTGGAAAGAGAGAGCGTCGGCCTTTTTAACACGCATAGTTGTGCTTTCTGCTGGTTTCAGGGTTTTTAAGGATTGTGGCAAATGCAGTGATTTAATGGACACGTTTTAACAAAATGCAAATAGGCTTTTGTTTATGAACTATTTAAACTTGGTGTTTTCAAATCATGAGGCTACATTTGGTGCCTGATTTATTTTAAGGCCTGTAAATTTCACAACTTATATTTTAGAAAAGCAACTCTGTAATAAACTTGTTTTGTGTACAATGTTGAGGAACAGTCAAATATAAGTATTATGAGAGGTTGCCTTATAAAACCTGTAGTTTCTATCAAATTGCCTGAATGCCACCAAGTCACTAGATCTGTTTTGATAAAAAGATTCTGGTTCATTTCCGTTTCACAGGACATTTCCTACCTAAATGTGCTTTTAGATATATGTGCAGCACATATGGGTGAAGGTCAAAAACCACAAGCCTAGCAGTCAGTGTTGTACCGGTGTTACTGTATTCGTTAGCAACAAATTGCCTTTAAGATATGAGAATAACCGTTTTTTTTTCTCCACACAGTTGGCTCAGGGACAAGATGGAAGTTTTCGTCGGTTTGCGGTCTTAGAGTTTCCCTCATCTGAGATGTCAGAGGAGGCGCAGCGTCTGGCTGACGGCAGGCTGCTCGGCGGGACAAACATCAGGGTGTCCTTCTGTGCCCCTGGGCCTCCTGGAAGAAGCATGTTGGCTGCTCTGATCGCTGCCCAAACCATGGTATTTAAGTCAAACTAATGTGTCAGTCAAAAGCTACTATTACATTTGCCTTTGTGCTGACTGCCTGTTCTGTGTCCTCTCCCCTTTTTTTTTTTTTTAAGGCTGTGAATAGGGGTAAAGGTCTCCTCCCTGATCCCACAGCCATGCAGATACTAACAGGCCTGAATAACCCCGCCACCCTCAAGATGCTGCTCAACCCGCTGTCACAGGGGCCCAAACAAGGTGAGAATGACTCACTTCCTCTTAATCAATGCCTTTTTAATTGTCGGGTTTGTTCTGGAGCTGTGAGTCCTGATGTCCTCTTTGTGTGCAGGCCTCCTCGGGGCAGCTCCCACAATGCCCCTGCTGGCCAACCCCGCCCTCTCCGCCGCCCTGCTCCAGCTGCTCCTTCAGAACCAGGCCAAGGCGCAGCAGGTACTGTAGCCTTTCTGCCTTTTTTACTCTGACATGTGGCTCCTTTTCTCGCTCGGCTCGCTTTGATTCATCCTCACCCACTCACACTCTCTTTCCCACCCCCCCCCCCCCCCCCCCCCATACTCTCTGCTCTTTCCTTCTTCACCATTAGCAAGCCTTTCTGGGAAATCATCTTCTTTGGGCTCAGGTGCTGCACAATAAAGAAAACCCTCTAGTCCCTTGTGTGAGTGATAATGGTGTTTTGTGTTTGGCTATTGGTGGGTAAGCTGGATTGATCTTTTTGTGTGATTGGTGATAGAAGAACATGATGCCTGGGTGGGTAAGCTCTCGCTAGGAAATTGAGGTTTGTTTTGTGTGTGTGTGTGTGTGGGGCGTACTTTTGAGTGATCTGATTGGTGTGCACAAAATGTGTAAATAGCCACTCTGCAAGGACATCATTTCATACGTGGTGAGTAAGACTCAGTGTTGATTAGGTGTGCTGGTGTAGTGCAGCGGTTCTCCCCCGCTCGAGTGTTGCAGCCAGGCTGTGACCCTCCTGTGACACGGACCTTTGCTCTCTCTCCTTTGGCCAGCAGGCAGGACTCATCGGGGAGAATCCTCTGGCCGCTCTGCCTGTCCAGCAGGGAGTCCATCTGCTCGGAGACCTGCCCCAAGGTTTGACATTCCTCGACTCCAGCCGCACGTTATATTTTTTTCTTCTTCGCATATGATGCTTAACATCTGTATCCCCACCGGGCTTGTAAATAATAGTTTCTCCCCTTTTTTTTTAAATTGCTCATTACATTTTGCTTACAATTCAAGATGGCATGCATGTTAACATTTAAAAATATATACAGATCACAGTTATTGTAAATTCAATAATCTGTCTTTTAGGTCTTGGTCTTCAAACGGATCCTATGGGCCCCCTGAAGTCAATGCAACATGGCAGATCCCTGGCAAGGGAGCAGGAGTCCCCCACAGCAACGTGCACCTTCCCCCAGACTTCCTCTCCCACCCTGCAGGGCATCTCCATGCCCCTGATGGGTGGCATGATGGGAGCAGATGGCCTCACAGCACAAGGGGTGAGGTCCCAAGCAATTTCCATAATGTATTCTACCTCTTGTATTTGTGTCTAGCGTTGTGCCCAAATGTAAATAACAGAATAATAAAAAGCCATTTTCCCCTCCGGTAAGGTATCTATACTGGGAGACCCTCCAAAAGATGTGAACCATCCCCAGAGTGCCTTCCTCGGTGTCAATGGTTTTCCCTCAGGTAATTTCCTTTTTGTTTTTAAATACTGTGTAGTTCTAATTTTCCTACAGCTTAATAAATAGAAAAACATATTCCAGCATACTGTATAATGTCTGTTTGCACTTTGTTACTCCAGTAGAAAGCTGCAGACCTCACCCCTATAGGAAAAGACCCACTCTAAGTAATGTGTCCAACCATCACACACATCAGAGCTTACAGCCAAATTACAACCTGCGCTACCAGGACTCCTACAGCCCAGAGTACCCTCCTCTCCACCAGGTAACCACCGTTGAAAGACTTGTTCCATGAAAAGATGTCATTGTGACCTTATGAATTCAGGGTTTAGTGCATGGCTGCTCGTTCACTGTGCTGTATGTGATCTGGTGTTTCTCCTCAGGATCCTCTGGCCCACCTGTATGAACAGCAGGAGAACCTTGATACTGGAGCTTTGGCTGGATTTGGTCAGCAGGTAGGGTTTTGTCAAACATTTAAAGACTGCAGTATTTTAATTGGATTATAAGGGGGTTTAACTGTTCTGAACTCAAAACCAAATCTCAGGATGAAAATGTATTATTTATTATATATTATGTACTATTATGTATTATGTCCCCGGGCGCCGTTCATAATGGCAGCCCACTGCTCCTAACACTAGGATGGGTCAAATGCAGAGAAACCATTTCGTTACATAGTAAGTAGGCCTACTGTGTAATGACAATAAAAGTATAAAAAAAATATATATATATATATATTTAAGCAATAGCTCACGACAGGCCGTGGTATATGCTCATTATATCACAGCTAAGGGGCGTGGTTCGGCCCGACGCGAATATAACAACCCCAATATAAATATATATATATATATAATATATATATATATATATATATATATATATATATATATATATATATATATATATATATATATATATAATATATCATATATATATATATATTATAGGATAGGCTTACTTGCAGGCAAAGTCAACTGTTAGAAATATCTATTTGTCCTCTTATTTAACGAATCAATAAGCCGTCTTAACTAATAGTTATTGAAGTGTTGTGGTTTATACAATAAAACTGATACATTTCCTCTTTTTTAATTGAGCTACTCCTCTGCCCCAAACGGTGGAATTGTTTCCCCCTGGTTATTTGATGACATGCTTACTGCCCAACTCTAACACACTTTGTTTCTGCAGCTTCCCCGTCACCCTGACTACAGTGAGCGGTTCCCCCCCTACAGTTACCCTCCCAGTGAACCCATGTCCCCCTACTACAGCTCGGGGCCGGAGGACGGAAACCTTCCAACCCCCCATCTCAACAGGGTAAGCCTGAAGCTTCCGACTGTCCTCTTTTTCTTTTTGGAAATGTTTTCGAAGAATAATCCAATGATCAATAATGAATGTGACTCTGAGTGCATGAGCCTCGGTAGAAGTGTAGTCCACTGAAGGCTGCTTGTTTGTCCTCAGGCTGTGGGAATGCCTCCTGCGAGCCACGCCACAGACTTCCCTCCAGGCCTGAGCAATGCTGCCAAGGTAATATTTAAACCTTCTTGTCGAAGCGTTATGAGTCTTAACTTTTTGTGAAAATGTTTGACTTTTAAACCCATCTGCTCTTTATTGATTTTATGTTTTTTTTTCTTATATATATATACAAATTCTAGACTCCTATTGGTGGCCACAAGCGTGTGTTCTCCCGGCTGATCCCATCTCCGGAGCCGAGCCCTGAGGGGGGCTACGTGGGCCAGCACTCTCAGGGCCTTGGGGGCCACTATGCAGACTCCTACCTGAAGCGAAAGCGTATATTTTAGGTACAGCTGAATGCTTCTTGCTGTAGGAGTAGCCAATCAGCAGCCAGGACACAATGGCATCTCCTCCGCTCTCCTTTGGTGAACTTTATAGCGTGGTGGTCCTTGGATTTGTCTCTGTACTCCTGAGGGACCCCTGGAGGGTCGGGGAGTGCAGCCTGTTGCTATCTGGACAGTTGTGTCACTTCATTGGAATTCTTGGTGGTTGTATTTTTTTCTGTTGTGTATATATGATTTTAGTGTGTTGGTAAATTTTAAGTTTTTACTTTTTTTCCTTATTTTCTTTATTTGACTTTTAATTTCCTGTTGAAAAACGTGTACAGTGAGAAAAAAAAAAATGGTTAACCAGCAAATGGAAGTATTTTTTCTTGATCATTTTTATTCCTGTGAGTGTGCCGTATCAGCAGGGCTACAGATAGTTTGGCCAGTTTTCAATGGCGGCCAGAGGCTGGTTTTCATAATGTAAAGTGAGGCTGTCCACAATTTCCGTAAAGGGACTTCGTAGTATTTAAAAACAAGCTTTAATTCAAAAGTTTATTTTTTTTAATTTTTTTTTTTTAAACAGCCTTCCTAATTCCATGTAAAAAGTTCAGTAGTTTGTTTATAGAGATGGTGTTTTTCCTTTTTTCTCCTTTCACAGGGTTGTATATTTTGCTTTATAACTCTTTCTGGATCCAGGCCTTATTTCATTGGTTAACATGCAGCTCTCCATCCACCAATGACAGCTGTATGTACCAGCCTGTGTATAATGACACTGAAGCTTTTTACCCTTCTGGCATATTTTCTCAAGCCTAATCTTTTCCACGTTGTTTGTCCTTTGATTCACACCCTCCAACTTGTTTGCGGAGTCTGTTCTCTACACTGGTTGAGTGATGCACTTGGAGGTCACGATCCTATCTGTTCTCACCGCTATAAGATGCCATTCTTAAGTCTTCTCTCACCCGTATGTCCAGGAGTTAAATGTTTTCTGTGTTTGTATGAGTTCTGGTTTATAAAGTCTAAACGTCACACCTCTGGTTGAGTTGATGGGCCGGTGGACATGTGCCATCCCTTTGAGTCTTAAGATGTACTAATGGAAGCTGGTGGCAGGTGATTGGTCAGTGACATGGCTGTCTGTGTTTTTCTTTTTTCTCTCTTTTTTTTTAATCTATCTGGTTGACAGTTTGATTGTGAAAACCCCATTACCTCTGACTTCTGCTAGGAAATGCAGCTACACTTGAGCCTTAACAGTGTTTTCTGTGACATCATCCTGCCCTGTGTTGGCTTACATCTTACCATTTCTGTGTTTTTTGCTGTGTAAATAGTAAAGCTTGATACTTTTCCAGAGTCCAAAACTTTTGTTTTTCTTAAATCATACCTGCCTCTGGTCTGGTGTTTTGAATGAATTTGCTGCTCCACGTGTTTTTGTTGTTTGGCTGTATGTGGGACAGCTGAGTGGCGCCACAGCAGGCCGCCCATGTTGTGTATGGACCAAGAGATGCAGCCGTACTGTGTGATCATTTAGTTTGATTCTACCATCTTCTCATCTGTACCGCCATTGTTGTCTCTGTATGTGTGTGATGAGAGCAAGTAAATGTTATTTAAACTTATAATGTTGTCATTTCGTTTATTGCTTGAGCTTTACTGCAGCTGGTAGCTACATGATGATCTTCTTTTTAGGGTTAACATATCTTTGTACTTTATCCCAAAAAAGTTTGTCTTGTTTTTAGGGACATGCCCTTGTTTTTGGTTGAACACAAACACATAATTTCCTCTTGAAGCACAACTGCCTTTAGGAGGTTCATTTTTGGAGTCTTAATTTCCAAATTAAGTTCAGAGGGATCCAAATTGATTTTGAGTGACCCTGAACAGATTTACATAATTTTGATTTAAAATGTCTACCCTGAGACTTGGGATGCAAACAGCTGCATAGATTACAAATCTTAATTACTTAAAGGTGGGGTAGGTAAGTTTGAGAAACCGGCTCGAGATCGCTAGAATTTGAAAATACACAACCGGCGAAAATCTGCCACTTCCTTATAGAACCCCTCCTCCAACACACACGAACGCGCACATGACCAATGAGGGCACAAGATAAGTTTGTGCCCTGATGGAAGGCTGACAGGCAGGTAGGCCATCCAGTTATTTTAGCCGAGCCGGCTAAAATGATTGGTCGTGCTTTTTACAGTACTACGGCTTCCACAGATGACATTTCTTTATGGATTTGTTGTCAAAGCACTTAAAATATTCATTGCTATCGGGGTGTTAAGAGCATTCCATGGAATATAACAAAAAGTGTATCTCGAGCCGGTTTCTCAAACTTACCTACCAACCTTTGATATTTGCCAGCTACATTACAATTGTATAAAATATTTGAATCAAAACCTTTTCTAAATGTAGACTTACTATCAAAAGTTAAAGAGAAATAAATCGCCCCATGGGGTTTAGAGCTGGTTAATGCAAATTGCCTTTGGTCTCATTATTATTTAATCATGTCATCCTTCAGTAGGGATGCTGGCATGAAAATAACAAAACATTTTAGTCGAACAACCATTTATAGGCCAACCAAAGTATTTTGAGCTGCACAAAGAGGCGCACAGTGGTTATCGTATTCATAATTTAGCTGATTATGTGAGTAATGAACCAGAACAGATATGCCTCCTCTCAATCAACAATGAACGCATGCACAGCCGGATGTTTTGCTTTATTGGATTGGCAACCAACCGTAAAACTAATGCTTCGACAACCTTGCAGACAGATGTTGAGGAACAGCATGAAGTAAACAAAAGGGAAGCCTCAAAACATCTGCTTGTAAATTTAATTGGAAACTCATTTTGTTGCCCAATATGTGAAAATAAATGAACAGTTGTTAGTGTTTCATGATGTACATAATACACAACCTTATGACAACCCAATAATAGCCTTTGACCTTCCTGCGTTCTTAGGTTACATGTGTCACCAGGCAGACGCCCTGCCTCTATCGGAGCGTTAATGCTGTGAATGTGACCTGTATGAATGATAAACAAGTTATTGCTGAGAGGATGCATTGTGCTCCCTGAATGAATAATTTAACAACAGCCTCAGCCAGTCAGCCATAACGGCTGATAACAGGCTGCTCAAGAAATGCAAACAAGCAAATAGGATATCATAGGGAGAAGTGAAGTACATTTCCCATATAAGACTAGAGACTGATGATATTCAAATGTATTAAACGTGAAAAAGAGGTGAAATAATTCAGCTATGTTCTCATAAGCCCAGTATTTTCTGTTGAGCAGACTGAAGGTAATGGCATGTCAAACTGAGCTTAAAGTGGTCTGCTCGGGTGATTGGCCCTTTGCATCGCCGTCCCTCACCCTTCACACCGAGGGGCTACGGGGCAGGAGGCAGGGAGAAGAGCTCCTCTTCCTCTCAGCACTCATCAGGATGAAGGGTTTTTATTAGTCGTTATTCATGTGGACCTGCTGAGCCCTGAGCTGATGGAGCTTTCCCCTGATGGGCAGGAACACAGCTGCAGTACATTTCTCATAAAAGTCTGCCTTTTCTTGACCATTGGATATTGTTTTGGACATTTTTCAGCCAGCAACATTTTTTGGCTGTTGTGATGCCCAACAAATAACTTTTTTTGTATCATTAATATTTAAAGGAAAATGGAAATGAGAACGTAGTGAAGACATGCTGGGTTGTTTTTGAGACCTGCTGGCACTATATTAATGGGTTTCTCCCTGTCATTGGGTATATTTCTGTAATATTTGTCTGTAATTCTTCAGGCACCCTTGAATTATGTTCTCATACCTGCAGCCAGTCTACCCAGAGTTCTCAGAGGGATTCACCGAGGCTCGGCGGACGCTGTGTCAGACACATTTAGATTTCTGCCTTTCATGATTCCCACCCACACAGTCACCCTGCACAGTTGCTGGTGAATGCTGCAGAAACATGCGATTTTCCCAAATACAGAGAGGGAGAGCTCTGACGGCAGATCACTGCAGCATCATTTATCACCCACCACACACAAATCAAGGGGAAGTTTTATTTCTGGAGCTTTCTGTGTGTGTTGAAAATGTAACTGACTTACCTTTACTGCCATGTGTTTGAATGTAGATGGGAAAAAACACATCCACTGTAAGCTACTTTTATAAAACTAAATTCACATCTGCAGTGATTTATTACTGCTTTATTCGATATACGAGCAACAAAGAGTAACCAAAAAGGGTATGTCACAAGTGCTGTTTATAGCAAGATTAGTCATAGAAAGCAGCCCACTCCCCCTGTGTCTATAAAACAGTGAAACATCTCCACAGCACAGGAGAGAGCTGTCTTTTGCTAAATTCAGGCGAGGGTGAAAGTCACTCAGTTTGAACGGTGCTCGTGCTTACAGCCAAACAAGATTATATTATAGTAGGGAATTACATTCCAAGCCAGAACATGTACCCTTATCCCCCTGAAATAAGCTTGGCTATTGTTACACTCTTCATTTTCATCTCTTCCAGTCGATCCCCTGTGTAATAGTATCAGTGTATAATATAAGATAACCATTTGTGGGAAAACAAAAGCTATGTTTCCCAGCACAGTGTTCTGATGCACTGAGAAAACAAACGTTATACATACAGTCATTCTCATTTTCTGGATAGATATGCTTACATTTCATTTTGATTATTGAATTTCCCTAGCATCAGACATTGACTGTAGCAGTGTGATGGACCTGGTTAAAGCATCAGGCTGAGAGTTTCATTTAAAGCGAAGCGGTAGCAAGGTAATGTAGAGTTTTTTCATCTTTCCACCACACCCAAAAACCTAATCTCATCTCTTTAAGAATCTTCTCTCGTCCTCCTCTCCCCTGTTGAATCATATTTCCTGTCCAGAATCAGATCCTTTGTCATTAATAGCCTGCGCTTTCTGAGCACAGCTCTCATTCCTCTCTTATTTCCTTCCTGCCACTTGTCTCGTACATGATTACAATTGAATGAATTACAATTGAATTAAACCATATTGTAAGAACACGTGTATCCCTGAACCCTGCATTTATTTTTCTCTGTGTTTTTGATCTAATAATTAAATGTAAGAAGGTTAGTCATGGTGGAACTCCTTGTTTATTGCCTTAAGCACATATTATTTGAATGTAAAAAACAGACAGAGTGCAACAACAAAACATTGTTATGCTTTCATTTGTATGTCTTAGTTTAAAGGCACAATATATAATCCAAATGTAAACTGAAACCTGCCATCACCCACACATTGATTGAAGGGTCTTTAATTATGTTGACAGACACAACGATTAAATGAAAGTGCTGATGTTGTTTGACTAGCCAGTTGTTTAAGACAGATTATACTTTTCATATAACATTAAAATTCTTCGATTAGATTTTCAAACATGCATAATTAATGTGGTTATAGTAATGCATGATGGGCACTTTAAAGTGCATTGTGGGAGCTCAACCTTGTGGTCTTTCTGACACTTGATTCTCATCTCCAGTTGCCCTTATAGCTCCGCAACATCATTAGTAGAAGTTTTAAGAAGCTTTCAAATCTAGTTATCAAATCATTTAAAGCCTCCCTGGTCCTCATCTCGTCCATAAAGTGAAACCTTGCCTCCCTGTTGCAACATTTCCGATCTAACTGCTCCTCGGCCTTCTACTCAAGACACATTTCAGAAAGATCTGATTGGTTTGGAAAAGAAAAATTACTTAAGAGAAATGAGGCGAAAAGTGGTGGCACGCTCGTGCTGCTTGAGAGCACACAGAATCACTTCTGAATGATTGTGTTGTTCAGTGTGTTTAGGATTTGTGTTAATGCACATGCACACAGTGTGGACAGGAGGACATTACGCCCACACCGCTGCACCTCCACAGGAAAAGAGAAAGACAATCTGAAGTTATTTTAGGAATCCTTATTCACACCTAATATAATGACCCTACTAGCTTGCTGAATCACTGTTACATATTACTGCAACCACGTTTAGCATGCCTATACTTCCTCCTCTCTCACACATACCTACATTTTAAGGGCTTTCAATCTACTGTTCATTGTCCCTACATGCGTGTAAACACACATGTAGAGGACACACATACAGAGTAGCTGCCAGACTATTGCACACAGTCAGGAAGAGGTGTGAATGAATATTTCATGGCCCTCCACGGGCAGAAAGTGGATTTATTCCCAGCATTCCCTAATGCCCGATGTGGTAGACTCAGTGTGGGCCCAGAGGCCAACAGGGGCTGCTGATGTCCTTTCGGCTCGATATGCAAAATCTGCTGCCTTCTGTGAATATCTGTGAGACATTATTTACATGTTCAGTTTAAGCTACATCTCCACCGTACACACTCACCAACATTAAAATAAGACAGCAATAATGCATTACACGCTGTACTTCACCATGGCCTGCATGACCGTCCTATCCACATGCACTGAGCTAGCAAGACTGCTTGGCATTTCAATTATTTTTCACAATATGAATGTATAATGCAGAGATCTATTTGACCAGGTTGATGATAATAAATCAGATGCTCACTCAATGAAGTGTGAAGCTGACTCAAGCATGAGGAAAGATGTTTCCCCCATACCCCATCATACATTCTTTATCTGGGGAATTATCATAAGAATACATTTATACATGATGATTTTACATAAGGTCCATTGTCTATGTCGTCAAAGAGTACTTTAACGACAGAGTACAACATATGAACAATTTTCCCTTTAATATCATTCTATAGTTACATATAAGTTACACATACTGATGCTGGTGTTACTGAATTCTTGCACAAGGAGCTGGTTAGAAATGTTCCTACATTCCACAAAAACATTACCCATGTCACATTCCGATCTGCATACTTGTTGGTCAAGGTTTCGCGCATATGAGAGCCATGAGACCAAAACCCTGGGTAATTAATAAAATACCGTTTGGGCATTCTTTCCTACGTTTTGGTCAAGGCTTTTGAGATGAGAATGAAACGCAAGTGAGTTTCTCCTTGTTAGCATGCAGCAGATACAGACTCCTGGAGTCTTTGCTTGCTCATTCCCATTCTGATGAAGCATCTGAATCGTATTTTTAATTTTGGTTATTCTAATTATCCTTCAGAGAGAAATTCCTTGCAGCACGATTCAATTCAATTGAAAAATCGTATTTCTTTTTAAAAAAGTGTTTCCCAGTGTAACAATAGTCTAATCTGTGATTCTGATAAGCAGCTTGGAGTTGCTCATTTAGGATTTTTATGATCCATTTCTAGACCCAAAACAGCCTTTAAATAAAACACCATAGTTGTATGGTCATCGGCTTTAAATAGGAAATTACAGTTATTTCCACCTATTCTCTCTGCGTCCAGATACAGACAGCTTTTTTCATTTTTCCCTTTTCATTTTCCAAGGACATGTACTGCACTTTAACATTGTCTCTCAAGGAGACCCATATTGAATACTTTGGAACAGCTGCCCTGGGAGAAAATAATATTTCAAGTTGAAATTAAATTGCAGATTTGTTCTGAAGCATAGCGAGGAAGTAAAGTCCCAAGCGTCATTCAATGCTTCAAGGTCAATATATTCAAGACATATTCTTTCATTCTAATCACATATGACAGTTGTGTGAAATGTGAAAAGAAAGGGGTCTCTATGATTACATTTGGACATGTTTATTTTTGTTCTAAAGAAAGAACGTGCAATGAAGGTTAAAGTTATGAATTATATCAAAACCGCAGATTTTAAGCATTGAGCCACTCACAAAACCTAACATTTTCGACTCGTCTATTGTGATAAATGCAACAAGCCAAACAGCATGTTAAAACTGTGCCTTTTTTTTATTTCAGCTGAGAACACACTTCTAAAATTAGACCTTGGCTTTTAAAGAAGCAGACAAAATGATGAATGCCTTAGTGTTGTGGCTGAACTACTGCAATGCTTCTGGACGTGCCTACTCCAACCTTCTGCAGCTCGCCTCCAGTTAAAATTGCTTCTGCTTGTTGCTTTTCTCTGAAGGTTACCACAACATTTCTAAAGTAGTTCAAATAGCTTTGAATTGTGTGAGTGCATTTCGTGATCCAGTAACACAGTGTAAATTATTTTATGTCCATTATATCAAGAGCACGGATTGCGTTCATTCCGGATGACTAACTGCGTTTCAGTGCTTAATTTATCAAACAGTGTCAGCTCTGGAAAATCCACTGATGCTTAGTGTTTATAGGGTTCAAAAACAACATTTTCACATTATTACCCCTGCAGGCTATGTAAGCCTAAACCGACCACATTTAGGTAAAACACACAAGAACATCCGTTGATGCTAGTTTCATACAGTATCACTTCTTCTGAAGCAGTTTTAAACTCAATACCTTCATACAATTGCATGTTTTCTTAATTTCTTGCACTATATATAAATCTATAACCACGCTCTCTGCTCTGTGAGGCTGTGATGCTCACCAGAAAACAAAAGCTGTTGGTTTGGACCACTTGTCTGTTTATGGTTATGCATATTCTCCATGAAACCATAAGACATGTGAGGGTTGGCATGAAGAACATGTTGATTTATTGTCAGAATACAGGAATGTTTGGACATGTAGAAAATCTCTTTGTATTACTATGCCCTACATTTCTTTCTGGTCACGTTCTTTCCTTCTGTTTCAATCTGTCAGAGCCCAGGCACGAGGGAAATGAAGGAAAAGCTTTCAGAGGACCCCAGGGGAAAAAGTGGACTTTTAGTTAATTGTAAGTGGCACCACTGCTTCCCATGACACTGCTTTTGTCCTGCTGCACACACTACAC